>NW_027493455.1:0-413765 GCF_021521415.1 Bidens hawaiensis | reverse complement strand
GTTTATATAATACAACCTTTTAACTAGTAAAATTAAAGTGTTTTATTTATTAAATGACAAGTGGTTATGATAAATTAATGTTGATAAAAACGTTGGAACAGTTTGATCTTTCCAACCGTGACTGTTCTAGAATCCGTACAAAGTCTTACTTTAGGCATCCGTTGAATCATGGCGGCCCAATGAGTTACGGTTTCTTTGTCATGCACACGTGGTCCATGACGGCTCAGTCGGCTACTAACCTTTGACCTTTAACTTTACTATTTATTACCCTCATTTATACGTACCCTTTTCCATTCCCACAAGAAACTACGTGTCACTTTCTTGATCCACACTCTTCGGTCAAACTTAAATAAGTCAACACTTTGTCACCTATGGCTATATATATCCCACCCCTCAAAACAACTCTTACTTCATTCTATTCCAATTTGCATACAAAACAATATTGTTTGTTTGTTTTCACACAAATCTTTATCTTTTTAAGGCTATTTCTTGGTCTTCATTGTTGGTTTAAGGAAAATGATGTATCTACCGATGAAGAGATCTCGAGAATCCGAGCTAGACACGGCCCTAACCAACATGGCTAATTACTTGATGCTACTTTCAAGGGGTCCAACAAGCACCGGGCCTTATGACAACACGCCGGGTCCAAGTCGAGTCTTCGAGTGTAAAACATGTAACCGTCAGTTCACGTCTTTTCAAGCACTAGGTGGCCACAGGGCTAGCCACAAGAAGCCACGGCTCAATACCGAGTATGGTGACTTGACTCAGGGTGCCAACTTGGCGCCTGCAAAGCCCAAGTCACATGAGTGCTCGATATGCGGGCTAGAGTTTTCGATAGGACAGGCATTGGGAGGACACATGAGAAGGCATCGGGCAACAACTTTAACCAACGAGAACCAGTCTTCGGCATCGGATGATTCATCTTCTTCAATGAATAAAGTTAACATTAAACAAAATTTAAGTTTGGATTTAAACTTAACACCCTTAGAGAACGATTTGGAGTTCCATTTCCGAAAGGCGGTTCCAACCACAATTAATTATTTATTTAATGGAATTTAGATGTAATTATTATTACTATAGAAAATTTCCCCTTTTATGTTTCTTTTCTTATATGTAAATTAATTACATATTTTGTAGATTTTATGAAGTATTTACTATACAATAATTTATTATACCCGATGATGATTTTAGTTTTTATTCTTTTCTTACTGTTATTTTAAATTTTATTTCTTCCGGAGAAGTGTTCAATTGGCGTGGGAGATGATGGCAATATATGTAATCAAACTGAGATATTGATTTATTTTTAATTAGTTTTGATATTCCAATAATAAAATTAAAAAGTCAATGCTCTTAGAGTTGAATTTTCAGATGAGCTGGTAATATCAAGCCACTGAAATACTTAATATTCCAAGCCTAGTCTATTGAGTTCTAGGGTTAAAACAAAATTTCTTTGTAATAGAATATGTTCAATTTAAAAAATTCTATCTTGTTACATGTAAAATTGTCGTGTCAAATACGTTTAGCACTACAAGTCACTAGTAATATATATAACATTGGTTAAGTTATGCACGGCCTACAGTCTCATAAATTTAGGAAGGATACAAAGACACAATGGATCGTAAAATATACACGATATCAAGGAAAAAAGACGTAATGACAAAAATAAATAAAGAAAACAATGATAAATAAAACAAAAACAGTGAGATAAACAAAAATTCTAAAATCTATAAGCTAGAAATCGTAAAACAAAACCTAATATCCAATATTATAGAGTCTGACGAAACAGTTCCAATGACGCTAGTTTTAGTTCAATCGGAGTCCGTTTAATACCCTTTTTACGACTTCATAGTTTTAGAAGACTATTTATTTGAACTCAACCTTATGCAACATTGTTATACGTATATAACATTAACATTTCGCAAGTTATACATGTAACATTGTTTTATTAATGTTATATACGTATATAAAATTAATATTTCGCTAGTTATACATGTAACATTGTTTTGTTAATTAATGGACAATTTCATAGAACAGTAACCAAATTTCAAAAATATTTTAATTAGAAAAATTCACATAAGTGACCTAATTTCTCATTTAAAAAATATTACAAGTTAATGTAATATACGTATAACAATATTTCAAGTTAAGAGTAGGCTAATGGTATTTATATGCCTTTCTCATTTAAAAATGATTGTAATAATATATGTGTATGTAAAGAGTTTTATTATACAGTGCTGCAAATTGCAAGAGTTTTAGAATTAGGCGTGCCCATCCACTTGTACGGTAGATTTCGTCAGTTCATATCTACGAAAAGATAAACGGCAACTTAAGTAGATAAAGCATGAAAATATTCAAATAATTGTGTCTATATCAATACATAATCAAATTAAAGTATGAACTATCAGAATAAAAAGGAAAGAGGTGGTAAGTTGATTATAAAATACTTTTGTGTACAACAGTTTGAAATGAATTAGGTTTGTATAAAATTAAACTTTTATTATGAGACATTTACGTATTTCTTCTTTTTAACATATTTAATTACATATTTCTTAATATCTAAAATTTCAGTTATATACTGCCCTTTTTTAACATTTATATATTACATATAATGTCCATTGTATTAAAATAAACTTATTAATTGCCTAATTTACCCTTAAGTTCAATAAATAGAAAAGAAAATACTGAACGATTATATATATTAACAAAATGAATTGGGTATACATTTCTAAATCAAGATTTGATCGATCCACTTCATAATTTGTTTTCTTTTCCTTTTTATCTTTTGTCAAAAGTACAAATGCTTACACACTTTATACAACCTCCCAATTTCGTTCTCCACCACCATTAACCCCATTCCGGCCAAGCCCCTACCGGATTTTCAAGTGTGACTTTCTAGGGCCAACAAAGGCGTTGGTGGTGTCGCCAAAGTAGGTTGATGTTGTACAGGAGACGACGGGTTAATGCTGCGGTGGTGGTGGTTAGATGATAGTGGTGCCGAGTAGTGGTTGCGGAAAAATGCATGTGACGGCATAAAAAATTGGGAAAACCACCAAGTGGTGGTTGCAATCGTCTTTCCGGCGAGTTGTTTCAGATCTGCTAGTCGGTGGCGAGATGGTGAGGTTATTTCAAATCTGCGAATACGCCATACTAGCATATTTCGAAGATGAAAGAGAGATAAATCAAATGAGAGAGGGGACGTGCCAGCCGTCGTTGGTTGTTTTATGGTCGAACGTTGCCGGAAAACAATGAAAGGTGATGGTCTACGATGACAGAAGGTGGTAGCAGATGGTGGTTTCAGGGCCAGCCATAAGGTGTGACTGGGTGGTCGACGGCTACAGGCCTGACAGCTCGTTAGGCCCGAATTTTTTTTTTAAATTATATGTATTTTTATTAAAACAATATGTATATTTAGTATTTAAACTCAATTACATAACTACTAGCTTGGTCTAATGATAAAGAGATATTACTTCCAACCAAAAGGTTATGGGCTCTAGTCTCATTTGAGACATGTTTAATCTTATTTTTATGAAAAAGTTTTTTACATAACCTAAATTATAACCTAGTAAGTCCATATCAAAATTAAATTGTTTAAACGCAATAAATACTCCTTTTAGTTAAGGCTTAAAAAATTTTTCGCTTTCAACTCAAAATTCTTTTGCTTTCTCAAAACCGACCCTAGATGGTTCTGTTGTCATGTTTCAAACAAATAGGATAGTGGTTGCCGGGTTAAGGCCATGAAAGAAGGTTTATATTTAAATAAAGTACGAAAGAAAATGCCAAAAAAGAACTTTTATTAGGGGATGTTTTGAACACGTATGTAGAAAAGTTTTGAGTCAAATTAGTACATCTGTACATGAACCAAAATATTTTTCACAAAATAAATGAAAAATAAAAGAATTGTATTTTCCCAATAGACTTTTTAAGATATTACCATCCAACTACAACTTAAATATAATTGAATTAAACGATTAATTAACAATTTTTTTAACCACAACTCACACACTTTCTAAATCTATTCTAAACTGTACCTATGTGTGAACTATGAAACTCGAACTTCACCAGTTGGAAAGACAACTAAAGAATAAGCCAAGACGCCTTGGATACTAATTAGCACTTTATTTTCTTATTATTCGAAGAAGCTTTGAACATTTAATGAACCCAAAAAGTCAATATGACCCCATGTCTTATATTTGAATTTTTGGTTGGTTTAAGTTGACTTTCAAATGCTAATAATGTGGACATTTTATCTTCTTATTACGTAGTTGAGGCAGAATACATGCGCAAGCGAACTAAATCACATGCATTTTTTTTAATAAGCCATCATGTTGACTAAAAGTATTCAACTCTTTATAATTATTAGAGAGTGGCATTTTATTATAATTTAAGTCTATGCTGTTAGACTAAGATTTGCGATTATTAAGTGTCGCGTTGTACTTCAATATATATATTTAATTATCCAGCCAACAGCTTGAAGATATGAGGACTGATAGTTAATATGTATCAGCATTCCCAACCAATCCTCTAAAATTATGTGAGGAGGGTTTGTAAATTATAGGGTGGGGTTGTGAGTGGTTGTGAGTGTAAATTATAGGGTGGAGAGAGAAAATGTAGTGATTTTTGTAAATTTGAGGAAAATGTAGTGATTTTTTTTTGTAAATTATAGGGTAGAGAGAGAAAACTCTAATGAAAAAGGTATAAAAAATATTATTTAATTAAACAGGAAAAAGAAATGTAGTGTTTTTAGTGTAATTATATGATATATATGGATATAGGGATAGGGAACGAGATGAGAATTTAGAGCATTCTCATCCCACCCTCTATCCCTAAACCAAAAATTACACTAAAACTCACTATATTTTCTCTCTCTATTTCAATTAAATAATACTTTTTATACCTTTTATCATTACATTTTCTCTTTCCTTCACTCACAATCATTCTCAAAATATATTAAAAAATTATAGGGGATGAACAGGAACTTTTCAAATATACAGAAAAATCACTACTTTTTCAAAAATATAAAAACTCTTCACTCACAACACCCTGAATCACTCTCTAAATTATAAAAACACCCCTCACATTAAATGATCGGTTAGATGAGAATGCTCTAAGGGCATTCTCATCTCACCCCTATCCCTCAAAAAATTACACTAAAACTCACTATATTTTCTCTCTTTCTTTCAATTACATAATACTTTTTATACCTTTTATCATTACCTTTTCTCTTTCCTTCACTCACCACCACTCTCAAAATTTATTAAAAAATTTTAGGGGGATGAACAATAACTTTTCAAACATATAGAAAAATCATTACTTTTTCTAAAATATAAAAACTCTTCACTCATAACACCCTGAATCACTTTCTAAATTATAAAAACACCCCTCACATTAAATGAGGGGTTAGATGAGAATGCTCTAATTGCCACCCGTTGCCTCCTGTAATTATGGCTAGGCATTGGCTATTCACACACCTTTAACCTATCCACACACCCTTTAACATGAGGACCCATACGATCATATGTAGGGTGTGTGGATAACCAAAGGGTATTGTACAAATATCATATCCCTTATGGGCTAATTAGCTGATAAAGACAACTTTGGTTGCCACAGCTTTTCCGAATCAACCTACTTACGCTCAAAGTAAAAAAAAAAAAAACTATAATTTGTGAAATTAAATTTGTCGATGGTGTGAATGAGGCTGGTAAACTTCTGTTGGGTCTTCTTATTTGTTGAGTAAATTGAAAATTGCGTCCTTTATGTTTAGCTAAATTCTAGATTACGTTATTTAACTTCAATAAGTGCATTGAGTTGTCCATAAACTTCAATACTTAGTGCAATTCACGTCCTTTCCACAAGCGGACATTACATATGTCCGTTAAATCCAGTCATGTGCAATACATATGAGGGTATTTTTGGTTTTTTTATCCATTTACTTAAAAAAACATATATATTTAAAATTACATTTACCCGTCATCCATTATCTTCAACACTAACCCCTGTGTGTGTGAGCGCGTGTGTGATAAACGTAGATTGAAAAAAAAATCTAAATTTTGAAAATTGATATAATCCATTTCACTATATTTATAAAAAGAAAAAAAAGAAATGACAAATAGGCATTGTAACTTGCTATTGCAATATGGTAAAGGACGGATTGATTGCATTCATTCAATAGTGATTACAATATATAAAGATGAATTGAGCTTGTGGGCCCGATACTAATAAACCCTAAGTACTATAATAACTTATTATCTAATACTCTTCCGTGATTAGTGATGGTTGGGTAAAAGTTAGGTATTATAATATATTAATTAGTTATATTTAGTTAAATAAATGAATGAACATTAGTACTTCAAGCATCTTTATGTGTTTCAGGGCATTGAATGTTATGGAGGCTTAAGGGGTTGATTTACGAGCTTGGAATGAAGGCTTAGAAGTGTGGGAATGGCATTGCACGCTTCATGATGCAGAATAAAGAAAACAAAAAGAATTGGTCTGACATTTTTGTCCTTCGCGCGACGCGAAGGAGCAGAGCTTCTGGTTCGCGCTACGCGAACCGGCTAGATTCTGATCCCGACTATTTTGTCCTTCGCGCTACGCGAAGGACATGCCCATTACTCGTTCGCGCTACGCGATGTTGATGCATGTTTTGTACGTCTCGATCTTTATCAGGGTTATTAATGTAATAGATTAAAGAATAGGGGTTATAATGTAATTATGGTAAAAAGGCCATTCGCTCTATTGTAAGTTACATTCGTTACTCCGTAACGAATGCAACACATTCGTCTATGTAAAGCCCCGAACCCGGTAGCCCTACTTTAACGTCGGATTTACTCATAAACACAGTTCGCACAAATCAGAGTTCATTAAAACTTTCGCGGAATATAAAAACTTTCATAAACATTTCATAACAAAACACGTCTTGTCTTAAAACATCATTTTGTCTTTCAAAATAATCGAAACATTTAACTTAAACGTCTTGAGTCTTCCGATGCCAGCCTCTTATTCAGTGCCACGTGTCTCCTCAAGCGAGCTGCCTCATCCTACTCACCTGCGTGCATACTAAAAGTCAGCTACGCTGAGTGAGTTCTAGTTAATCGGACGCCACACAATACATACACATACATACATATCCGAAGATACATATCCATACTTAACTAGTTACCCTTCTGTTCTACATACATACTTGCTACCATACATACATACATATCTACAATCACTAACCTCAGTCTACCGAGAGTACGTTCATAGTCCGCCGTCTATACCTGTACTCAAGGTCGTGAACACGTAAAAGGTCCGCAGTCCTTACCTATGTTCACCATTCATGGTACGTACAAGGTCCGCGATCCTTCCCTATACCATCATACATCCACAACACGTACAAGGTCCACGATCCTTCCCTATATTGCAACCTAATTCATAGGACGTACGAGGTCCGCAGTCCTCCCCCATGCTAAAGCACGTATAAGGTCCACAGTCCTTTCTTGTGCTGACGCCTACCTATATTACGTATAAGGTCCGCAGTCCTTATCTACGTTACGTATAAGGTCCGCCGTCCTTATCTACGTTGGCGTCTATCTCCTATAACACGTATAAGGCCCACCGTCCCTATCTACGTTTACATCTATCATCTACATCACGTATAAGGCTCGCAGCCCTTAACTACGCCATCACCTGCCAAGTCTATGTCCAACAGAAGTTAGAGGGATTTGCCATCCTAACTTACTATGTCGAACGTAGAACTCACATATCATTCGTGTACCAGTATACACATACTTCACATATACAATAATTACATTATAGCATAAGAACACTCTAGGTGTTCTTTACATCCTTCATTTAACAACCATACCCCTTGTCGTTACGTGCAATATCCGAAGATCGTTCACGCCCCGACAAGTATTCATTTGTAATATTCATACATCTTCGATATATAATATTCGTACCTTTATTTTTAACCTGACAGTACGCGCAATATCCGAAGATCGTTCGCGTACCGACAAGCAATCATTCATATCCATCACATATTTCACATATGGCATACACTTATCACTTAGGATAAATGTATTAACAACACATCGAGTATGCACACAGCCCCGAAAACATAACAAGGAATGGGGCTAGAAACTCACCTGAACTCTGCTTCTTCCTCCGATAGTTGTAAATCCCTTCTTTAACTGAGCTCGGCTAACTGTATAAGTTACACGTATCAATACTCGCCTGATCTAATCTGGTGGCCTAGTATTAGCTTACTTTTACTTATCGTTTTAATCTATTCTCTAATCGAACTTGACTTTAGGCGAAGTTAAACCTTAGGCGAACTTAGCTTTAGGCGAAGTTAAACCTTAGGCGAACTTAGCTTTAGGCGAAGTTGTCATCAGGCGAACTTGGCTTTAGGCGAAGTTGTCATCAGGCGAACTTGGCTTTAGGCGAAGTTGTCATCAGGCGAACTTGGCTTTAGACGAAGTTGTCATCAGGAGAACTTGGCTTTAGGCGAAGTTGTCATCAGGCGAACTTGGCTTTAGGCGAAGTTGTCATCAGGCGAACTTAGCTTGCAGGCGAAGTTCATCAGGCGAACTTAGCTTGCAGGCGAAGTTGTCGTCTGCAGCTACTGTTCGTTCTTAAATCCCTTAACCACCTTCGTTTCTTAACCAAATAACTCGATTTAGGTACCCACGGGATCGTCTGACCAGCGCCTACAAACCCCAACCATCAATTCGACCTAACATCGATGTTTAAAGGGTGCGATTTAGGCATATAGGTTACGGGTTCTTTTTATCAATCGATTAACCCATCAAATCATAACCATTTTCAGTAAGATTAGCTTTGTTGGATTCGTTTTTACCATACAAACTCAGATATATCATTTCTCAAATCAACCCGAACCTACACGAACGATTTCTAACTATAAACGTACCTTGAACGAGTCGAACTACGAACACGGTTAAGCCTTGATGTTGTTTTGGTCCGTCACAACGTTCCAGCACCAACAAGCTCGGGTTTTCGCCTTCGGATCTTGGTTCGGGTCGTGTGTGTATGGAATATGTGAGAATGAGGATTAAAGGGTGATTAATGGTATTTATATTTAGGGATCATGGGCTTAAGCCCATGGACTCTCCTTCCTTCTTTCATAACCCAAGTCCATAACCCATATCCATTACCCAACACTAGCCCGACCCATACCAACTCCTACTCTATTTATTTATTTCCCGATAACCCGAGTAAACTTTCCCTCTATTATTAAGTAATATAATTAATATCATTTTGGAAATTTCGGAATGTTACAGTCTAAATGTAAGCTCATTCGTTAACTTTGCTTAACGAATGAGATAACGAATGAGGGCCATTCGCTATCATTTAATGTACTAACGAATAAGCATGTTTATTCGTTAAAGTAATTGTAACGAATGACCTATTTGTTAAGCTTATCTTAACGAATAGGGTCATCTCCTATATATACCCCCTGTAATGTATTACTGAATAACAGTTCTAATTTATCTATCTATCCTCTCGTTACTCTGTCCGATTGCCCTCTCAATACACACACTACACCTACTAACGTAACCATAGCCTAATCGTATAACGAATCAACATGAACATCGATGTAATCACAAGATCTAGATCCATATACGCTCTCACAAGTGGTATCAGAGCCTCAGATCTGGTCTTCGATGATTCCCGTGTTGATTAATCGTATAATTCATCTCGTACTTGATTCAATTCATGGTAAATTGATAGGATATGAAGGTTAATTGATTTGAATTGAAACAGAGTTTGAAATTGGATTTAATTGAATTTTTCTAATTGTATCGCACCATTGTTAAGGTATAGGTGATTGAGTAATGGAGATTTGTGGATAAACTGAGGTTGAATTGAACGATTGATATTCTGAATTAAATTTGAGACGGTTTTTTGTGAATACAGAGGGTTACCTGGATAGAATTAGTAGTGGTTTGCTATTTCGGACAAGTGTTTGTGTGGTTCGTATTTGATCTGCGAGTTGATTGATTGATATCTCAAAGAGTTTGGACTTGTTTGGACATAGATCTAACTGTTTGAAAAATTTGAAGATATGTGTTCTCATTCATTAATGGATGAGTTCTGATTCGTCATACTGTAACTGCTCATTCGTTAAGACTAACTGCCTATTCGTTAAAATCTTACAGTTCATTCGTTAGTCATTCGCTAAACTCTTTCGTTAAACCATTTTAATTAACGAACATCGATCCATTCGTTAGTCAGTCATTTGTAAAAACCTTTAACGAATATCACTTATTCGTTACTCACATTCATTACCTGGTCACATTCGCTTGAATCATTTAACGAATCTCATTCATTATTGTTTATACATTTGTGTGAAAAGTAAACCATAAATTTTCAGTTTTTACAAGTTTAGTTCTTTGAGTTTCAACCTGTGTTATCATGGCTTTGCAGTATGCTTCGCTTTATTCTTTAGCTTCCCAAAATGCCATAATGCAGCAAATGCTTACCATGGACAATGAAATTGGAAGCCACAACAAGTGTCCAAAACTGCTGAAATTATCCAACTTTGCTCGGTGGGAACCGAGATTTCGTGCTCACTTGGGATCCGTTCATCCTAGTAGTGTTCGTATCTTGATGTTGTGTATGCTGCACCGTTGGTTGGAAGTGACAATCTCGGCTGGACTCCTAAGGAATTCAAGAATTATGAGACTCAAGAATTAAAAGACTTTGAAAGTGAGACTAAGGCTTATTCAACTCTCACTATGGCATTACCTGAACAAATCTTTCATCAATACAGCACCATAAAGATTTGTGCATCATTATTCGATACTTTGAAAAGAAGAAGCCTGGGGAATACATTAGAGAGCAAGAAAACGCTTGTGAAGTTTCAATTCAGAAACTTTATTTTGATGAAGAGTGAAACGGTTGAAGAGATGATAAATCGTTTTAGTCATCTAGTGGTTGAAATGGCCAGTGTTAATTTGGAGCCGACTGAGACTGACAAGATAGATACGTTGAAGAACGCATTGCCTTCGTCATATTCGACTTTTCTCTTTGCGTTGAAAGAAAACGGTTTCTTTCGTAATACTGAACTTACTGCAGTCCAGTTTATCAATCAAATTGAGGAAAGAGAATTTGAATTAAAGTGTCAAACATTATTGAATGACAATCAGAATCAGAATCCTTCAATTTATGGTGGAGCAATGCCGACAAACTCTTCAAGTCAAAGTTCGGTCCCAATTACTGCGTTCTTCACTCAAGATGAAGAGGAGAATTCTAAAGTAAACAATTCTGCTAATGTATGCTTTATGGCATCAGGGTCGAAATCCAAGTCTAACACCAATGCTTCAAGTACATTACCTAAAGTAAACCTTCAAGAAGATGAACATCAGTTTGCTTTTCTATGTGCTTTCATGACATCATACGAACAATTGGTGGGCAGCAAAATTGCCACTAGTGATCTAACCGATGAAGATTATGATCAAATTGATCCTGATGATCTTGAATTGATGGATCTAAAATGGAATATGGCTATGATTGTGCGAAAGGTCAAGAAGTTTATGCAAAGAACAGGAAAAGATCTTCCAACTTTGAATAAACGAGTTGGTTTTGATAAGTTGAAAGTTAAATGCTACAACTGCGGGGACTTTGATCATTTTGCCAAAGAATGTGACAAGCCAAGAAAAGAATATTCCGGTCCACGCAATGCTGAGAGATCACAAGGAAAGAGTTCATCGGGAAATGATCAAGGCAAAAGGAGTTCCTCTGAAGGAGATAAGAACAAGTTAAACAACAATCAAGCTCTTGTCGCTAATGAAGGGGTTGATTGGTCACAAAGGTTGTTGGGGAATCAGGCCAACCTTGCGGTATTTGAACCAGTTGAACAATTTGAAGATGCGAGTAGTGATCAAGTATCTGAAGAGAGTGACACATCAGACTCTGAAACTGATTCTCATCAGAGTTCATCTGATAACTCAACTATGCAAGCCAAATCTGACAATTCAAATTCTGATCACATTGAATCGTATGCTTGCATGGCTAAGTTTGACGAGGTATGTCCTGAACCTCAAGTTAACGTAACTGAACCTTTAAATGTTGTGTTAGAATGTTCTGAATGTGTTGAAATCAAATCTAAGCTAGAAATCGCTTTAACTCAGAACAGTTCTCTCACAAAAGAGATGTTTATGATCAATGAATGCTACAAACAGAAGTCGAAATTACTAGAACAATCAACTCTTAAAATTCAAAAACTGTCTGAAAGCAATCATGATCTAAAAGCCGAGGTTCAATGTAAGATTATAGTGGTTGAACAACATTTTCAGGAGATTCTCAGACTCCGAACATGCATTTCTAAACTGGAAAATGAAATTTTGGAATTGAAAAATAAACTTGGAAAATTTCGTGATTCCTCGTTTTTACTAAATGAAATAATTGAAGTAAACAGTTCCCACAAGAAAAATGGGAAAGCAGGATTAGGGTTTGTTAAGAAGATTGCTGTAGCATTCCAGACATTAAACAATGTCCTGAAGTGATTACAGTTGAACCTGAAAGTGTTGATCAAACCAAATCAACTCAAGAACCGATTCACATTAATAGTAACTCCGTTTTTACCATTAGTGAAGAAGATGGTTCTGTTGAGGAGTTAGTTGAACAAAATGAGATTGTCAAAAATAAAAATATTCCTGCAGACAATCACATTTTATGTGAACCCGAAGAATTTGAACAGGCAGTCTATGGTTCAAAATCTTTGGGTGAAACATCGAAAACTCCTAAGGTAAATTCTAATGTATCTCAATCAGACAAACCTACGGTGTCTGATGAGGAGTTGATGAGGTTCATAAATCCTCAACCAAAATCTTCAAGCGGAAAGATTTTTAAATTAAAGGGTCTTTCAAAGGTGTTTTCGGATAAGGAAGTTCCTTTGAATCTTCTTAATCCAGAATTAATTGAAAGTGTTTTTTAGGATGACACTTCAGAAGTCACTAAACTTGAACAACAATTTAACAAATCTAAATTCAAAGACGTTCAAGAAAAAGCAAAGAAAACCATATTTAAACCCATAAAATTTGTCAAATCGTCTGGAATGGAGAATTCATCAAATTCTACCAATCTTGAATTTTTCCAAAATAAGAAGGGATTTAAATCTGTTGGTACTAAGAAAGAGACTTTTGAAGCATCAAAAACTGAGATTCCACTTGTGAATGAAAATCAACCTAGTGGTTCACTACATAAGTCTTTAGATTCACGCTTATGTTTTAAATATGGTGAACCTGGACATGTTTCTAAAAATTGTAAAACAAAGGTTGATTAGATCAAAGTATCATCAAAGTGTAAGTCTAAATTGAAAGTAAAACCAAAAGAAAACCAAGTTGATGAGAGTTTGATAATGTATTCTGATGTCAATCCAAGAAAAGTTGTGAGGATTGAATCATTTAATGTAACAAACAAATGTGTTGACCGTGCTCAACCGATTTGTTTAAACACTGATTCGGGAATTATTCGTGACGGGTACCTAAAGAAGAAAAACAAGAAACCGGTCACATATTCTCAATTCCCGAATAATAGTGTTAAATTATCCTTTTCTCCGAAAGTGTCAAAGGGAGAGCCCAAGACTGAGGTTTGGGTTGCCTTTTTGAACTAATCATTTACTTGTTTATGCAGAGTTCATCCAGGTCCGTGTCTACTCATAAATGGATTTTGGACAGTGGATGTTCTAGGCATATTACTGGCAACCTCGATCTTCTGAATAATGTTAAAAATATTCGAGGTTATGTTGCGTTTGCTGGTAACAATGGGGGAATGATTACGAAAGAAGGAGAAGTTTCAAACAGGAAAGTAACGTTTGAAAAAGTAAATTATTGTGAAAAGGTGGATCACAATTTACTGAGTGTGTCTCAGATATGTTGTAAAAAGTTTACCACTGTCTTCACAGACAAGGAATGTGTTATCCTTCAACCGGGATACACAATTCCTGAAGATATGGTTGTCATGAGATCACCACGATCGAATGATATTTATGTTCTGGATATGAGTTACGATGTCAATGTTTCACCCTCAACTACATGCTTCATGTCTAAAGCTACTGAAAAGGAATCTATCCTTTGGCATCGACGCATGGGACACATTCACATACGCAAGATGAATTTTCTTATTACAAATGAGTTGGTGGATGGTGTATCCCTTAAAAATTTCAAGATCAATGATCATTGCGTTGCGTGCAAAAAGGGGAAACAAAAGAAGAAATTACATCCAAGCAAGTCACTCAACACTATTGTTACACCACTGGAACGACTTCATATGGATCTCTTTGGTACAGTGAATTGTGCTAGCATTGCGGGAGACTTATACTGTTTGGTAGTGACTGATGATTTCTTACGTTACTCATGGGTATTATTTATGGGATCGAAATATCAGACACCTATCTTAATTCAGAATCTAATTACTAAGATCGAATCACTTTACAAACTGAAAGTGAGACGAATTAGTAGTGACAATGGAACTGAGTTTAAGAATAATGTATTGGATTTCTTCTGCATTCAGAAAGGAATTCATCGTGAATTCAGTGCACCTTATGTTCCTCAACAAAATGGTGTATCTGAAAGAAAGAATCGTACATTGATTGAAGCTGCAAGAACAATGCTCGCTGATGCAAAGCTACCCGTTCAATTCTGGAACGAAGCTGTGAACACGGCATGTTATATTCTGAATTGCGTACTAACAGTAAAGAAGTTCAAGAAGACTAGTTACGAGCTTCCGAACAATCGTCAACCGAACTTAAAGTATTTGGAACCATTCGGGTGTCCGTGCACAGTGTTAAAGAAAAATGCTGGAAAGTTTGATGAAAACGCCTTTGAAGGTTACTTTTTGGGATACAATTCTCCTAAGAAACAAATCTTTAATATCTCTTCGGGGTGTGTGGAAGAATGGTATCACGTTGATTGCCAAAGTTATACTACTCCGCCAACTGGTACAGGTCCCAACTGGATGTTCGATTACTACGGTTTATTTAATTCGTTTACGTCCGTGGTTGAAAAAGTACAAGAAGATCGTATTAGATCTTATCTGGAAGAACAATGTCTTCCGATGTCAAGGTCTTCTTCGGTTTATGTGAATGACTCTCCTAATGTGTCAGAAATGTCGAATGAAGTTTCTGAATCTTCTAATGATGCTGAGTTTCTGGATTCATCGTCTGTACCCTTAGATGAAGCTCCAGTAACAAACGAGCCAATTCAAATTGTTGATGAATCACCGACTGTCTCTTTAGACACAGCAGAAGAAAATATCATCAATTTGGGTGATAACGTATCTGTCCCTGCCAATCCTTCGTTAAGGATTCATTCGAATCATCCACGGGAACAGATAATTGGTGATGTGAACGATGGGGTTCGAATAAGACACCAATTAGCTAATGTATGTGATGATGAAGTTGATTGTAACGTAGCTCCTATCGAGGATTCGATAGTTTGTGCTTATGTGGATTTGCACTCTTCTGGTATCCTAAGTATTGCACAATACACTTGCTTCCTATCACAGATAGAACCAACAAGTGTCGCAATGGCACTCAAGGAACCGTCTTAGGTTGAAGCTATGCAGGAGGAGCTGCAACAGTTCATACGACTGGGTGTATGGGACTTAATTGATAAACCCGATCGCGTGAAAAAGACGATTCCAACTAAATGTGTCTTTAAGTGCAAAAAGGACGACCGCGGGGTAATCGTGAGAAATAAGGCACGATTGGTCGTACTTGGTTATAATCAACAAGAAGGCATAGATTACACCGAAGTATATGCTCCGGTTGCACGACTGGAGGCTATACGTATCTTTCTTGCCTATGCAGCCTATAAAAATTTTAAGGTTTATCAAATGGATGTGAAGTCGGTGTTCTTAAATGGAGCTATTCATGAGGAAGTGTATGTGAAGCAGCCTCCAGGTTTTGAGGATCCAGACTTTCCAGAGCATGTTTACCGATTAAACAAAGCTCTTTATGGTTTACACCAGGCCCCGAGAGCCTGGTACAACACGTTGGCTGACCATCTGCTAGAGAGTGGATTCACGAGAGGGATTGTGGATTGTACATTATTTTATAAGAACGTGGGTGATGATTTGCTCCTCGTCCAAACATATGTGGACGACATAATTTTTGGTTCGACGAACGACAACTTGTGTAAAGATTTTGAAAAGACGATGCAAACCAAATTCGAGATAAGCTCGATGGGAGAGATGAATTTTTCTTAGGATTGCAAGTTCACCAGTCTGATTCCGGGATCTTTATCCATCAGACGAAATATGTGAACGATGTCTTGAGCCATTTCAAGATATCTTACGGCAAAATTCCTTCAACACATCTTCCCGTGGGTCACAATTTATCACTGGATGAATTGGAGGATACCGTTGATCCAACCCTATATCGTGCTATGATTGGTTCTCTCATGTATTTGACTGCATCGCGACCTGATGTTATATTTGCTGTTTGTTTGTGTGCTAGGTACCAATCGAGTCCCCGAGTGACTCACCTGGCAGCAGTAAAGCGCATCTTACATTATCTAAGGGGAAATCCAGACATCGGGTTATGGTATCCCAAAGATAATAAGTTCGATCTCACCGCTTTTACTGATTCGGACTACGGAGGATGCAAAATAAATTTCAAGTCTACAACAGCGGGATGCCAATTTTTAGGAAACCGGCTTGTTTCCTAACAGTGTAAGAAGCAGACGACGGTCTCAAGTTCTACAGCCGAAGCGGAGTATGTGGCGGCCTCGAGTTGCTGCTCACAGGTTCTTTGGATCCAGCAACATTTGCGGGATTACGGTTGGAAGTTTCTTACTACTCCCATTTATATTGATAATTCTGCTGCAATTTCAATTACCAAAAATCCGGTTCACCATTCAAAAACCAAACATATTGAAATCCGTTATCACTTCATACGTGATTGTTTTGAAAAGAAACTAATATCAATTGATAAAATTCACACGGATTTTCAAAAGGCTGACCTTTATACCAAAGCGTTTGACAAAACACGTTTTCAATATCTGCTGGGTATAAATGGTTTAAAAACTTTAAAAGAGATTCAAAAGCTTGGTTAAGTCATTTTATTTCTTGTTTTGTTTCGATTTTTGTCGTTTTTAGGGGGAGAAAATATAAAAACCAAAAGTATTGTGTTTTCAGTTTGCACAGAGAAAATTAAAAACACCAAAAACGTTCAAATATTGAAAAATTTCAAAAACAATGAAAAATTCTCCTCAAAATGAGTTTTGAAGCAAAAAGGGAAAATGATAGTACATTGACGGGATTGATCTAGTACATGAATAAACTAGATTAAAAATTATCGTAAGGCCAGCAATATGATATGCGAAGATAGGCTTGACAAACTATATAGGAACTGATAAGATATAAAGATAATGAATGCCGAACCTAGTGGAATTACATCTTGAAAGATTGATACTATATCTGAGTTAAGAAAAGTCAAAAGTCAAAAGGATTACTGTGTGTGCATGCTTTCATTTTTGAAGAAAATTCTGTTTTGTTTTTATTTTATTTTGCAAAGAAATTCAACTTTATTTTTCTTTATTTTTATTCAAATATTGGATCCTCTCCCACGCGATAAGATTATCCGACCTGAGGGTTAATATTTGAGTATTCTGCTTTATTTTCTTGGTGTTTCGTATAAAATCTTGGACTTTCTCCGCGCGATAATATGGGATTATTCGAATTGAGAGTTAAGATTTTATGCGACTTCAACTTATTTTTATCTTTTTATTTGGTTGAAATGGAACCTTATCTGCGTGTAGTAATACCGATCTTAAGGGAAAATTTTGACATTCTGCTTTATTTTTCTTTTATTTTTTTTGCATGAGTCACAGTTAATCAAAATTTGGAAAATCAAAGAAAAACGTACATGTGATATTCACTGTATAAGAGATAGAAATGTTATATCTGATTGATGGGGTCCACATATGGTTTTGTGCCAAATTGAACCAAATTAAAGCATATCGTAAAGTTTCCGACAAGTCTGTGAAAAGTTTAAGAGGACAATTATATCTGCAATCATCGTTGGGTTACGTGTATAATAATCATAGAAATTGAAGTGTTACTTAGTGACATTTTCGTCAATATGATTCCCTGCTCAACTCACAAATATATGTACTGCTTTATTAGTATAGTTTTATATTCTTGTTTGTCATTCGTTAATTAAATATTTTCGAAAATCCAAAAGGATTTTATTTCTTTTTCATTTCTGCTTTAGTTTTGATTTACCAAGCTAGCGAATTATTCAAAAGGAAAAAAGATAAAGATTGATCCCCAAAATTTTTTTTAAGTTAATAGTGCTTAATGTATTTACAACTAGTATCAGTTGTATTTTTAACGTAAAAATCCGTTTAAGTTAAGTTTTACCGATCAATGGTGATTGGGTAACTTAATGTATGCAATTAAAACCTAAATTGGATTTAATTGAATATTTAAATCGTTGTTTAAAACCCTAATTGGTTTTTAAATATTATTTAATTCCTTAATGAGAATTTTATCTCATTCGCCAAGGAAAATGGTGATTCGTTAAAATGGTTTAACGAATGTAAAGCCATTCGTTATTTAATCATAACGAATAAGTTTCTTATTCGTTATCAAGACATTCGCTTCCGTTGTGCATAACGAATGGAAGATATTCATGTGACCATTCACGAATGGAATGAATGTAATGTATCATTCGTTAAGAATTTAACGAATGACTCTCTTACTCGTTAGAAAAGTTAACGAATAACGTATATTCGTTAAAATTTAACGAGTGAATCTTGATTCGGCTAAAACGATTGACGAATCAGTTCAATAAGTTAATGAATGAGGCCATTCGTTAGTTCAAAATTTGAGCGAATGACCTTGGGAAGTGTGAAATATGAGGGTTATCATCCCAAGGCAGACGAATGGGATTTCATTCGCTTGTTCCTATTCTGTCTTCTTCCTAACCAAACTCTTGCCAAATTTTTCAAAAATCTTATACTTGCATACTCGCTCAATTGATTCATATTTCTGTGTTCTACAGGTATTGACGATATTGGTGATATAAATTGTGTGGATTTTCATTAGATGGTTAAGGGTTTACGGGTTTGGATGAAAATTGCATGTTAACCAAACAGTGGATGAGTATTACAACTTATAATTAAATCGATTCTTGAACATATAATATGTTTTAATGCAACTAATCGATTTTTAATCCTCATGATAGAGCTTAATGGTTAACATTGATGGTTAATCAAAGGTTTCGACGCTGATGTTCGTCGTCTTTGACTTACTAAGTCAAAATAATGTATAAAGTGGACTTATGATAGTCAAATTGTTTAAAAAGTCAGATTCGTTATCAGTATAACGAATGTTAATCTGATTCGTTAATTTGTTAACGAATGAGTATTTGATTCGTTAAATGTAACGAATAAGGTATTGTGCTGATAATGAATAGGTATAAGAAGAGGATAACTAATTAGAGGTGATTCGTTAAAAACTGATTCGTTAATCATAGAGTTAAAGTATGAGTTAATTCATTACTTGTAACGAATGTAACATGTTAATGTATAACGAATGTCTCATTCGTTTAAATCATTTTAACGAATGAGATTAACATTCGTTAAATCAGTATTATATTATTTGAATATTTTACTAATGTTTGTTTGTTGAACAGATATGGCTGACGAAAATATTCAAAACCCTGTTCCCGAGCAACAACCAGAAGATATTCCAGTGCTACAGCCTGAGGATCAAGCTGAACCTATTCAAGCTCCTGTAATGCTGTCATGTAACACAAGCCAGAACATTTGTGCCTATCTTGAGCTGAATTTTGAAGATTCTCCAATATTTGGGGGTATGATTAGCTTTCTGATACGCTCAAGAATTTACAAGGCAATCTCGACTCGTGCAGTTGTCTATCAGAAGATATTTCGTGAATTCTGGAATACTGCTAGACTAAATGAAGTAGAAAATCAAATTGAAGCAGTAATTCAAGGAAGATGGGTGGTGATTGATGTGGGCGTAATATGAGATTCATTAGGGTTTAATGACACAATGGATGACAGGTGTAAGTTTGATAGAACATTGATACGTGGATTATTTGGAAGGGTAAAGTATAACGGTGATCTGGGAAAGTCAATGTATAACAAAGCAAACTTGTGTGAACAATACAAGTATTTGCTTCATGTATTGATTCATTGCCTCGGCGGACGTAAAGGTGGATTTGATGAATGCCGGGTGATGCTGCAGTCTGCTTTCGTTTCACTTGTTCTGAATAAACCATTCAACTTCTCTAAATGGTTTATTATCATTTGAAAGAGAACATTACAAGCAGACATAAATTTCTAATGTATCATCGATTTCTGCAAATGATGATCAATGATTTGGTGCCGGACTTGGAGCAAGATCAAGCTGATGTTATGAAGCTTGAACACATGAACGAAGAAACTATGAGACGGTTGAGATCTTATAGAGGGCAGAGTCTGGCAGATCGACCTAAGTTCAAACTTTTGATTGGTCATTTGGTTAATATTGATTATGTTGCACCATCTAATGATTGTTGGATTCACGACGATTCTGATTCAGAACGTGAAGGTGGTGATGGTGGAAATAATGGTGGAGATGATGGTGGTAATGGTGGTCCAGGACCAGAAGTCGAGTTAAGTTATGAACAGAAATGTAAGCGTAAAGGGAAAGAACCAATGGTGGAAAAGGAGGAGAAACCCAAGAAATAACGGATTAGAAGGGTTTCGGGTATAGAAATACCTAGTCAACCGTTTGTGCCGTCTGCTGTTGTTTCTGCTTCAATTATTCCTGCTACTGCTTCTCCAGCTCAACAGAGAATTCCACAATCTCTTACTCCCACTCCAATTACAGATTTTCCTCGTTCTCCGACACCTGTGCAAATACCTACTTCTCCTATGCCTCCAACGATGACATTGATTACTACTGCACGACCAGATCCTGTATTTGGTGATTTTCTTTAGACGGTTTTAGCAAGTATGCCTACATCGCAGCCTGCTACTCCTGCTACTCCTGTTACACCAACACAGTTTCCGAGACCTGAGCATTCGTTTATGACATTTACTCGTCCTCAGGGTCCGTTGCAACCAGTTCATCCAAATTTGTTTGGCTTGAATCTTCAGAATCAATGGTTTCATATAATGAATCTGTTGCATCTTCAATAGACTCAAATGCAAGCTGATAGAGCAGCCCATGAGTTAGCACAACGAAATTTGTTGCGTCATATTCAGTTCACTCAACGTGAAAACAGGTAACTTAGAGCCCTTATTGCTGCTCAGGGGGAGAGATTGGATAAACAGGATGAGATCATTCTTCAGTTGACATGTAAAGAAGATGAGTTAAAGAAGTTAAAGAACAATGAAGATGATCAAGATGGTACTGGTGGTGGGGTAGATCAGCAACCGGGCGGAAGTTCCACACCGTCGGCAGGAAATAAGACTAATGCGACTGCTGGTGGTTCTGGAGATAATTAGTTGCAGATGGTACCGTACAAGGATTATACGATAGCTAAACCAATAGATGTTATTCCAGCTAATATGCTTCTGTTTGTGGGAATGGATGGAGTTGTGTATAGTATGGTGAATGTGGATGAGATCGAAGAAGGTGAATTTGTTGATCATTCATTAACAAAAGAATAAATTGCCTTGCTTCTGGATCTAAATGAGGAAGAGGTAGATGTGTTGAGAAAGAGTGTGGATGTGGATATTGAGATTGAGGAAAGTATGGATACAGGTATTCCTCGTGGGAATGTACATGATTTTGATGAAGTGGAGGTAGAAGATGTTACTGCTGAGGAATATCTGGGTTCTACACTGACAATAACAATGACTCAGGAATTCCATTTTTCACTACTGAGCACTTTGATGCAACAGAACGTCGTTTGCAGGAAGAAAAAGATAAATTTAAAGCTACTGAAACAAGTCATGTCTCTGTTACTAAGAAGAAGCGTAAACGTGCTTTGGATGGTATGTTTGAACATAATGTTGCAAAAATGAACAAGATGATTGAGACCTTTCGTTATCATGAACGAGAAGAAGTCAAAGTTGAAAAGGCTCGAGCATCAGCATACCAAATAAAGAAGTACAAGCCAGCTAAAGATGTGAGAGGTGATTTGATGGCATGGCAGTATGATTCAGATCTTAAGGTATATATCGTGAAATGGGAACACGGTATTTATTACTTCAAGCGCCCACACGATGTCTTATCTATGCTCAGATGGGATGTGAGAACACTAGCAAACAGACCGTTCGTTAATCGTGGGAATGATCAGTGGGCTGGGTGGTTCCATAAGCAGTTATTACATGAAACCCGTTTCGGTTTCAAGTTCCTCAAGCCATAGGTGCCTACTCACAAGTATATCGATGAGATTGATACACGCACAGGCTGGAAGAAGTTGATATTACAAGTAAAGCCACCAAAGACGATGAAGAGGGTTCCTATGAAGACATTTCCTCAGAGTCTGTTCACCTCATTTAATTATTGGTACTACGATAATCATACAGGTGAAGCGGTTATTGTATTCTGTCATGGTTCAAACACGAAGACGATACGTGTTATTGATCCAATGTGGCTGGTTAACTTATCTGAATCTGACAATGATGCATTATTTACAAGTCAGATCAGGTTTGCTAATGTAAGAAACTACGAGCTTGCTATGCAGTTTCAGAAGGTTGTTAGTGTCTGTTACCCATACAAGATTCACATTTGTGTTGATTGGAAGACCAAGATGTTCCAGAGATAAATGATAAAGAGCTCGAGACGAGGGGGAGTTTGTTGATGCATGTTTTGTACGTCTCGATCTTTATTAGGGTTATTAATGTAATAGATTAAAGTATAGGGGTTATAATGTAATTATGGTAAAAAGGCCATTCGCTCCATTGTAAGTTACATTCGTTACTCCGTAACGAATGTAACACATTCGTCTAAATGTAAGCTCATTCGTTAACCTTGTTTAACGAATGAGATAACGAACTAGGGCCATTCGCTATCATTTAATGTATTAACGAATAAGCATGTTTATTCGTTAAAGTAATTGTAACGATTGACCTATTCGTTAAGCTTATCTTAACGAATAGGGTCATCTCCTATATATACCCCCTGTAATGTATTACTTAATAACAGTTCTGATTTATCCATCTATCCTCTCGTTACTCTGTCCGATTGCCATCTCAATACACACACTACACCTACTAACGTAACCATAGCCTAATCGTATAACGTATCAACATGAACATCGATGTAATCACAAGATCTAGATCCATATACGCTCTCACACGTGAACCGTCTTAAAATGAAGAAAATTAACCCTAATCACTATATAAACGTATCTAAGCCCGCATTCGTCATACCATTACTTCCAGAGGCTGAAGAGAGACCCGAGATCGACCATATACCATTCCGAAGCTTCCGGTTCGTCATTTGATCACATGTTCATCAAGATAAGTAATTTTAACGTAATGTTGATGCTCGGCTAAACCCTTTGTGTTCATTCTAGGTTAGGGTTTGTGTATTTTAGCTTATGGCCAGATTCATTGTGCCTCATGATTAAGAATTTGATTAAGTTTTATTAACTTGATCTTGTTCGATTATTGCTTGGTTGTTTAAACAATTTGTGTTTTCGATTATCAATTGGTGCATCACTTGTCTGGTTTTGTTCATCAACACTTAGGGTTAGGCTCTTGTGTCATTGGACTAATAACCATCCGCTATTGTTACTTAATTGGTTATCATAAACATAAAATTGGTAATTAGTTAGATCAAGTTCAATTGTGTCAACAATCCGGTTAAGTTATCGTTTGTCATAACAATCAAACTAATAGGTCTAGGAAGTACTGCGCAATCAAGTCAGGTGAATTTGTGATTAAGTTGAATGTCACATTACCCGAACCTAGAGTGAATACCTTTTATTATATTGTTTTCAAATTTGCAAATAATCGTTTAGTTTTAATATTAAATCTTTTCCAAACCGCTTGACATCGTCTGCCCGCTTTTAGTTAATTAATTAATTTATTAAAAATTATAGAATACTAGTTTCACTTTCCTTGAGTCCCTGTGGAGAAGACCTTACTTACCCGTACTAGTATAGGTATTTAAGTTATTAAAATCAATTGTTTGATTAGACCACGACAGCCTACGTCAATTAGAGCGGTAAAGAATCAGGTGCTCAGACGGGAAAACATAAACAATAAACATAGAAGAAAGACGATGACGACGACAAAAACAAATACTACTACAACTAGTCTTGAAATCGATTTTCGGCTTGTAGGTACAAAACTTTTGCTAACAAATCCATATGATATCTTTGATCTTCAAAAGCATTCGACTATGGGGCAGAATTTGACACGGCTGGCTTGTAAGCTATTGATCTTTAAAAAATATCACCTTATGTGTTGGGGTTATGTAACTATAGTTCATTAGTTCATAGTTCTATGAATGATAAACACGGACTTGCTGAGGTAAGTTGGCAACTGATGACCGTATTCGTGTGGTGGTTTGTCGAGACGTAGCGGGTGATCTCTTGGATCCGATGATCAAGAGATTAGATCCGTAAAGCAAGGTCGGTGACCAAGGTCAGGTGGCGGTCGCTTGGATGCGTAGATCAAGAGATGAGATCTACAGATCTAAAGAAACTAATATAGTCAAATCGTAGTTTGAGATCGTGGCCGTGGACCGTAGTCCTATGAGGCAAACACCGACAACATAATAATAACAAAAGAAATGTAGGAAAGAATCAAGAGATTAATGGTAAAAAAATATAACCCAAACCATTTAAAGATAATGGCTGATCAAACACAAATGAAGAATTGTCCAAGTAATTGCCCCAAAATAAAACTTATAAAACATGAGGAAGCTTGAATAGAACCGAAACAAAGAACAAACCGGTGCCCAACATCGAAGACAAGAGTTATCAGATCTGTCCTTAAGCTGTTACTCTGTTAGGAGTCGATGAAGTTACTGATATATTTTATGTGGTATGTGATGAATGTGAAAAATAAATAAATAAATAAATAATCAAAGCATTGGTATATGAAATTAATCCTCGACTTCAAACAGTTTCTTTTTGGTTTCACATCACAAAATTACCTTTTTGTCGAGATGTAAAAATCGGAAAGTGGTGTTAAAAATGTGATGGAAAAAAGTCGCTTGGCATAACCGTCACACAAAATTGTTTTTGGTTACGACCTTGATGTAAAAATCGTTTTGGATAATTGTGCACATGATAAAGCACGATGGCGACTAGCAGACAATAGTCAAGGATGAGTGCAATTAGGGTTGGTAGGATATTGAACCAAAATGGGGTTTCACTATAAACCTAACGCAAAATAGAAGAATAAGAAGAAAAACTAAATAAGTAGAATGTAATGACAGGTCGGCAGCGGAAGCGGTCGGTAGGCTACAAAAAAGCGGTGTCAGCGACGGAACGCCGCCCCATCTAGAGATTGTATCAAGAGGCGGCAACTAGGGTTTGTATTTGTGAGGAAGAAAAAGAAATGTCTAGGACCCTAAGACTTTGATATCATGTAAGATCGTAAAAAAACTGATTGATTGCATTTCATTCAATGATGATTACAATATATAGATATGAATTGGGCTTGTAGGCCTAATACTAATAAGCCCTAAATACTATAATGGTATATCATCCAAGAGTTGAGATATCCTACAAAGGGTTGCAAAAATAAGAAATGTGAGAAATCATAATTGATTGTCATGTGTCAAGTGTGTACCAAAATCATATGACCATCAAGGGAAACTTATACTTTCTCTTTATACGTGCAGTACACATGTCAATTCCCGTATCATTTTAAAACGTCTATAATTTTTTATATAACGTTTTTTTAAATAAGTTCACTAATAAAATAAACGTTTTTTTTATTTTTAATATGCGTATGACTTTGTTTTATAAAAATTAAAACACAATTACACCATTGTGTCTTTCTGCTTGTCATTGTATATTTGGTTCATTATTATGTCTTTCTACTTAACATTGTGTCTTTATGCTCATCATTTTGTTTTTTTCTTCAAAATTGATGAAATCTAAAAATTGTAATAGTGAAATAGCACGATTGTGTAATCCTAATCAGGGTTGTAATAATTGCGACTAGGTGCCGATTACTCAAAAAGTAATCCCTGAGTATGCATAGGCCGAGTTCTCAATAAGTCATCCTCGAATACTCTCCGACTAAGGTCAAGCACTTGCAACTCCTAGTCGGTTGGGTTAGCAGTGCCTAGCAACTTCTATAACCATGATCCTACTATGTAAATATAATTATAAAATTACAACAAATTATATAATTCATAAAGCACAATGATGAATACATATTACACATTAACATGAAACGTAAAACACAATGGTGAATACATATTATACAATGACCTTAAACGTAAAACACAATGGTAAATACATATTACACAATTACCTAAATATAATGCACAATGAATGTAATAATCCTTTTCTTAAATTAAATGAGTGCCACATGTCAATCTCGAACAAAAGACAATGAACATAATACACAATGACTAAAACACAATGGCAAACAAAAAATAAATGACGAGCAGAAAGATACAATGATGAATAAAAGACACAGTAATGTACTTTTAGTTTTAATTTTTCTCTTTAATATGAGTTCAAATTAAAAAAACATAATAACAAGAAGCTATAGCACAATGTATAGAAAACCCTATTGTAAAACACAATGACCAACAACTAACACAATGTATAAAAAGCAAATTTTATTATTATATAACAATACGATACTCATATTAAAGATAACAAACAATTTATAATGGTTTTAAAAACAAATTGTCGAAGTAAAAAGTTATGGACACTTTAAAATGATGAGGGCATTTACATGTGCCTTGCATGTGGATAGAAAAAGTCAATAAATGTGAGCTATCCCATTTATGTCATTTTCATCATTTTTTCCTCTCAAATTAATCGCAAAAATTGAAACATAAGATCAATGGATTAGATTGCTTCTCACATGTCACACCCCAACCTACGGGAGAATTTTCCGAGGCGCGAACTGTTGGTTCACAGCTCACAAAGCACTAACAAAATAAAACAAGTGACAATATCTAAATATTTTATTAAATTTAAACAAGTACACGTCATCTCAAACAATTACAATTAAACCAAACAAATAATAAAGAAACGTAGTGTCTTTCTTTTATCAATTATCCTAAACACCATAGTGATCTTCAACCTTCACTTCATACCATAAGATAACCTGCAATATGCGTATAAAATAGATATGTTTGTCAACACGAGGTTGAGTAAGTAGTCACCAGTTTTGACACTAACTATAATATATGAGAAAAACTGCATATCAATATTGTGAGTATCTGCAATTAAATAATGAGTAAATAGTTGGTGTCGGTTGACCATTGCCTTGCGAATTAGGCTTTGGCTACTAAGACAAAAGAAATACAAATAATGGTGTTGGCTGACCATTGCCTTACGAACCGGGCTTTGGCTACTAAGACGGTGTATGATCATACTTAATGAGATAAAATGTAATAGACCTCTCCGAATGCGATCAAATAAACAAGTAAGCAAATAAGCAAGTAACATTTAATCGTTCAACACAAGAAGTCATGATTTGCTAGTTTAAGAGAAATAAATGAATTGAGATAATAATATGCTTAATATAATATGGTACGTATAAAGTCCCCAAAAAGGTTTTGAAATCAGTAAAATAGGGGAGTGATTACTCATCTTAATGATTGGTGAGCTAAACAATAAAATAAGAATAATAAAGAATCCTGAGCCTTTAGCGCGCCGAATGATCCGAAATTAACTAACCTGGAACTTTGAGACATTAAACTAGGATTAAAAACCGAGAATATTGCAACTGGAATCAGATCAAACGGATGGGTAAAACTCAAGTTATGAGGTTTCTAATATTTAAGCGAACTACTACTGTTCAAAATCCTGTACACTCAAATTTTCAAAATAAACATAAAAGTATTTTGTCCTGAAAGCTAATTTTGACCAGAAGATAGAGAAATCGAATAGTCAAAAGATTTTACTATTATGCCCTTAAGTGGGTCGGGATCAAATTAACCACTGAGACTCCCTCAATCAGTGAAATTGATTGAGGGCTTTGTTAATTAGATGAAAATACACGTTTTATCATAAGACAACTTACCCGAATGATGAATGAAACAAAGAGATAAACGAGGTTAAAGGGTCGTGAAGCTTGAAGTTAGCGAAGCCTTAAAGAACTTGAAGAAACCGACAATGGAGGAAGGAAATTTTGTGGATTACAGAGATGGTGGTTGGTATTGAAGTAATTATTTAGGGTTTTATGACATGTTTTGATTATATACAAGACCCTGAATCTTTTATATTAGTTAATAACTTGATTAGGAAACGAAATAAGCAATTAATTATAAAATCAAGCCAAATAACTTCAAGATTTCGGCCATGACAATAATAAAACTAGTTTGAACTCATTATGACATTATAAGACTTAACTTGGGACTTAAGTTTCTTGATTTTTGTCAAAAATAGTTCCTGTACTTCAATAAATACGATTTTTAACTGTTTTAAACAATTTTAAGGGTTTTTAAAAGAGTAGTTTAACAAGTTTGAAAGTTAGAAGAATATAGATTAAGTTCAACCAAACTAAATGATAATAAATTTAAGATTTTATAGATAAGAGATTTTCAAATTACATTCCCGAATCAGGTAAACGAATAAGAATTCAAATACGAAAAGATCCAAGATGTTACATCACACTTCTCATTTATTGTATATTTTTTATTATATAAGTGAGAGGGGCACCCTCGGGTACCCCCAAAATATCGTTGTCGTTAACCTATTGCTAAATTGGGGTGCCTCAAATCATGGACTGGAACTTGATTAAAAAAAGGAGAGAGATAGAGAGTTATGAGACAGAGAGAGGGAGAGAAAGGGGGGGGGGGGGGGGGAGGGTGGAGTTTAGTGGAATGTATGTTGCCTTTGGTTATGAGGTTGGTGTGTATTGGGTAGTTTAGTGGAGCATCCCTCTCCCCTAATCTTAATCTATTATCAAATAGTTATATAGGTAAAACAATCTTAGATTAAATTTAGTGAGTATTTGAACACTATTGAAACTTAGTTACTATTCTATCAAGTTTTCAATTAAAGAAACTAATACGCAGGATATATTGTTATTTAGTCCAACTTAATATTTTGTTACACGATAATGTGCATTTAACTACAAGGGGGGAATGGGCACTCAAGGGTACTACCTATGGATCATCAAATTCAACACTGTCACTTCATTTCTACACTCAAGTACCACAAACCATAAAATCACTGGCAACACCTACCCACAAATACTTTAAAACTTTTTGTTTGTTTTTTAGTTCTCCAAGTATAATAAATGCCAAAAATAAATCAATTTTATGTGGAAAACATTTGCCATGAAATAAAGTCATGCACCCTACCACATGGGGTGGCTGTGATGTTGCCATGTGGTTTGAAAGCCATATACCATACTCATATTGGTACCCCGCCCTCTCTAAGAGACGATAAGTGCCAAATGCTTTAAAAATTTGTTAATTAAAGTTGTTTAAAATATTTGTTACTTTAAAGCCGTGTTTTAAAAACTGGTTCGTCTCGGCCGGTTGAACCGGTAATACCGGGTTTTGCATATTAAACTGATATTTTGGTCCCGGTATTTTTTAGCGGTTTGTTAAAATATCGAACAGGCTGTTTTTTCTAAAATACTGGTTTAAATCGGCAAACCGGTTCTAACCCAAGCAATTTTTTATATTTGGGGCCCATTTTTTTAAATTTACTTTTAACCTAGCGATTAACAACGAAACGAGTAAACTTTTGGATTATCTTTTTAAAATAAAATGATTTTGTATTGTTTTTTTTATTATGTATTAACTTTTGGATTATATTTTATTATGAAATCATATAATTTTGGGTTATTATTTGTTAAAGTTGTATTTATATGATATTACAAGGTAAACTATTAATCCGGTTGAACCTTCCGATAAAACCTGGTTCAACCGGTTACACTATTTTTTATCACAAACCGGTATAAATAGAAAATCGGTTTTTAAAACATTGCTTTAAAGTAAGTTGGATTGACTTAATTTATGCACCCCACTCGGTATCATCTTTATTGTTGAATATTTGGTTATTTTTCTAAAGTATGATTGCTTTATTAAAAGTACACCTGTATAATCCATACAAGGTACCACTCCCATTGGTACCACTTCCAGCAAACCCAACATAGGTTTGTCAAACTACTTGAATAAAAAAAAAGACAGAATTACAAATTTTGTTCTTTAAGCATATTCGATTTATGAATTGTGTCCTTTAAAAAGTTCACTTTCATTTTTTGTTCTTTTCATGGCAAAATGCCTCGCTTTTTGTCCCTTAACTTAACATCCATCCAAAAACTCAGTTAAGTCCGGACATGTGTTTAAAATAGTAATTTTACCTATTTATTTAACAAAATTTATTAAACAATAACAATACATAATATTAAAGAAAAAGATGACCCAACGGCCAACACCACCCCTATCCTGAGTTTTCTTATCCACCACACCCGACCCACCAACCTTTCTTCATCTTCATTCTAAAGAGAGCTTCCACCCATCACCACCACCGCCGGCCACCCTCTCCATATCTATCTCTAACCTCTGCTCAAGCCAGCCACATTTTCTCACTAATCTCTCTCTACAATCTCTTTGCTTATTTACGGAGACCACACCATTTTCCGATCTCCACCACCCTCGTTCGAACCAACCACCAGCTTGTTATTCTCCCCTAAAGTTGACATTTTCATCTCCAAATCCGTTGTAGACCACCGACTACAACCATCTTCCCAAGTCCCAACGTTGGTTGAGTTGGGTGTCAATCAGTTTAAGATGAAACTGATTTACAAATTCTGTTTTCCCAAATCGATTTGTGGAATTGAATGCCTTAAATATCAACAATTTTATGAAATCCCTGAATTAGGCATACTTACAAATCTGTAACAGAGGAGACAATCTGAACTCAGAGATAATAGTTTTACCAAAAAGTATCTAGCAAAAGCGATCACTGTGATGTGAAACTGATCCAATAGATTAATTTTATGAGTGAATGATTTTTCTTTTTTCCTCCACTTTCACAAAGAGCACCACCTACACATATAAAATTTCCCACTCTCTTTGTGCCAAAAACATGGCTATTAATAAGTCCATCCTGTTTCTTTGTGACAAAAACATGGCTATTAAACGCACTGCAACTTCCGGCCATCTTCTTCGGTCACCACCTACAGATTCTGGCCATCTTCTCCGACCACCCTTCCGGCCACCACCTGCAATTTTTTTTGTTGAGTTGTTGCTTTTGCAGATTCTCAACGGAACATCATCTCCCACTTATGAGCTCTTCGGAATCTCAATCCCATACTCCGGCGACCTATAACTCACAAACCCCCCAAATCGTTATTCCGATCTACGTTAGAATTTGTTCACAAAACCCAGATCCGCTCTAAACCTAGCCCAACCATCCTTGCTGAAAACCACATACACTTGATATTCTAATTGCTTGTATTAATGTATTTAGGGTTTTGAGACGGTGGTCCTTTAGTTAGCAAGGTAGCGGCGGTGGTGGCCCAAGCAGAGTGGTGGTGGCCGGTGGGTGAGTGGGTTCAATCATGTTGAATGAAGTTGAAAGGTGGGCGGGTTGGTTGAAGATCTAGGTTTTTGTTGAAAGTATGGTATTTCAACTTGCAAGGTTAAGTGATTTTCATAGCTGGATTATGTATTATAATATGTGGTTTATAGTTTTACTAATATTAACTTTCGTTTGTATTGTTTTGGTTATATTTGCATATATGTCAACTTTAGAGGGTGCAAAGAGAAACTAGGGCCGGGCTTTGCAATTAGGAGGGTTAAAGTTGGAAGTCTGCAAACTACAAGGGCTAAAGCTTATTATTGAAGGAGTATAAAAGAAAAGGACCTGGCTAGATTTCATTCATTCAAGATTCAGATATTTTCTTCGAAGCTCTGATTAATATACATCTTCGTGTTTGTTGTGTTTCAAGAATCATCCTGCAACTCACTGTTGCAGGTGTTGTTTCTATTACTTCATAGTTTGATTTGGTTATTATATTGATTGGAACTCTAGTTGTTTAGGTATTGGATAATTAGGGTTTGATTGATGTTATATAATTGATTTAAACCGATTGTAATGTTTTTCTTTGGTTGGAATAAAAGAGATCAGAGTTGTTGTGTTTTCAACAGTTTTGGTTTGAAGATATGATATTATGATTAGCCATGTAAGCTACCACATAAGTAATAATCTGACAACAAAGTATGCCACGTAGCTGCCACGCAATCCAGTTTTTGACAACTAAGCGTGCCACATAAGCATGAGACTAACGGAATTAGCATTCATTAGTCGCGGTCCGTTAAAAACAAATGCCCCATTAGTTGGGACCGCCACCAGGCAAGTTTGAAGTTGGGACTGTTATTTACCAATAGGGTATAGTTGGAATTATTTAAAACCAATATTCCCGAAAATAAACACAAAATACAATGATAAACAAATAAACACAATGATCTTTTTCCCTTATTTTTTTAGAAAACGAGGAAGACGGTGGAAACATTTTTATGTTTTTTACTTTTTTTTTTGTTTTTTTTATTAAATTTTGAGTTATGATTTTTATTTAATTTAAAAAAAAAAAATTTGAAGGTTTTTCTTTTCTAAATTTTGAAATTTTTGAAGACACAATCATCCTTTCATTTTTGTCTCTCTATATAGAATAACTTGACCCTTATGATAACATCATCCCTTCTAAGAGTTACTTAAATTTATATATTATTCTTCATAATTAGGGTTTCAATTGATGTTATAAGTTGTAATGATCTATCAGTGGGAAATGAAAGCTCAACAAGAATTTGAGTGATCAGTGAGTGAGTAATAGACTTATATTGAGCTAATATAATTTTGAGAGAGCATGATAGGATCTAGATCTTGTGATTACAACGATGAATTCGTCATGTATGTATACGATTAGGCTATATTACTTTAAGTGTGTGAAGTGTGTGTATTGAGAGAATATTTTGGCAGAGTAACGAGAGGGAATGCGAATGAATAAGAAATGTTTCTTTTATGAATAGATTACAGGGGTATATATAGAAGATGACCTCATTCGTTAAGATAGACTTAACGAATGAGTCATTCGTTACATTAACCTAACGAATAAACATACTTATTCGTTAATACATTATCATAGCGAATAGCCTTCATTCGTTATGTTCCATTCATTAAGCAGGGTTAACGAATGGGACTTACATTAATACGAATGTGACCCATTCGTTATGGAGTAACGAATGTGTCTTACAATTAGGCGAATGACATAATTACATTAAAACCCCTATAATAGTAAACTATTACATTAATACCCTGATAAAGACCGAGACGTACAAAACATGATTCAACAAACTCCCCCTCGTCTCAAACTCTTTATCTTCATCTCTGGATCATCTTTGTCTTCCCGTCCACACAACTGTGAATCTTGTATGCATAATAGACACGAACCACTTTCTGGAATTGCATAGCAAGTTCATAGTCGCATACGTTAGCAAATCTGATCTGACTTGTAAATAAGGCATCGTTATCAGACTCAGATAAGTTAACCAACCACATTGGATCAATAACACGTATAGTCTTCGTGTTTAACCCAGAGCCAAATACAATAACCGCTTCACCTGTATGATTGTCATAATACCAATAATTAAACGAGGTGAATAGACTCTGAGGGAATGTCTTCATCGGAGCCCTCTTTATTGTCTTTGGCGGTTTTACTTGTAGAATCATCTTCCTCCAGCCAATGTGTTGATCAATCTCATCAATATACTTGTGAGTCGGCACTTGCGGCTTAAAGAACTTGAAACCATAACGGGTTTCATGCAATAAATGATTATAGAACCACTTAGCCCAGACATCATCTCCTCGATTCACGAACGGCTTGTTAGCTAGTGTTCTAACGTCCCATCTTATCATAGATAAGAAATCGTGTGGACGTTTGAAGTAATAAATACCGTGCTCCCACTTCACGATATACACTTTAAGATCAGAATCAAACTGCCACACGACCAAATCACCTTTCACATCTTTTGCTGGCTTGTACTTTTTCATCTGGTATGCAGATGCTCTAGCCTTTGCCAATTTGACTTCCTCCCGTTCATGATAACGAAAGGTCTCGATCATCTTGTTCATCTTCTTTAAATTATGCTCGAACATACCATCCAAAGCACGTTTGCGCTTTTTCTCAGTCGCCGACAAGTGACTTGTCTCTGCCGTTTTATTCCATTTATCTATCTCTTCACGTAAACGACGTTTGGCTGCATCAAAATGTTCTGTGGTGAAAAACGGAATTTCTGAGTCATTATTTTTGTTGTCGGTGTAGAACTCAGGATACTCCTCAGCAGTAACGTCTTCTACCTCCACCTCACCATAATCAGGTACATTCCCACGAGGAATACCTGTATTCGTACTTTCTTCAATCTCAATATCTACATCCACGCCCTTACCCAATTCTTCAACCTCATCTTTGTTTAGATCCAGAAGCAAGTCTATTTGTTCTTTTGTTAATGAATGATCAACAAATTCGCCTTCTTCGATCTCATCTGTGTTTATGTAATGCCCGTTAATTCCGGTTTCAAGAATTAAAGCTTGTAGAGTATGTAAATTTCTCGGGATTTATCCGACGTTTCTTGGAAGCCTTTACGTCATCCCGGTACGTTAAAGAACCTAAATTTTCCTTCCATTTTGCGTTACACTTCAAATTGGAGGGACTTGGATGTAACTATTTTATTATATCACAAAACAATTAACCTAACCCTAGCCCCCCCCTGCAGCGATCGGCCGAAGAACAGCCCCCCCTTATTTGCTTCGACTTTTTGAGCGATTCCAAGGCACTTAGAAGTAGTTCAAGGTATGTACTACAATCCCCAACACTCTTTTCGTTCACCCCTAATCGTTTTGATGCTCAATTTTGCCGATACTTTTCGTTGGACAGATTTTGGCCAAGGTTCAATTGACCCACTTCCCGTGGATAAAAATTAGAGTTTCTGGTGTAGAAAGATTCCCAGGTATGGAATTTACATCATATTAAAATTTTGTGGCCATTGGAGTGTTTAGGTTGGTCAATCGATTTTAGTTCGAAAACTAGGGTTTATCGGGTGTAGAATTGTCAATTGTTGAGTTTGATGCATTAATCGATTGAATGACCAACTGAATCAGTTTGCATGTCCCTAGGGGAGTCTAAGGGCTGTGGGAAAATTATTTTTTTGATACTCGGGGCTGATTTGGTTGGGGAATGGTCAATCGAGTCGGCGGCGCGCGAATTGTCGTTTAAATGTTAAATTGAGAGTTGTAAAAAAGAACCGTCAACCCTATCAACTCGGGTGACATAATTATGATGTATGAAAAGGTTAAGATGGGAATTTGGTCCATTTGGGGCTGAATTGTTTGGCAATTGGTTTTAAGATTTATTACGCGCGTATTCGACTCGATTTGATTACCGACGGGTGAGTTGTGCATCATGGTTAGCCCCGACCATGATTGTAGGGTGGATTTGGTTAATTGAAAGGTTTTAGGGGCTGAGGTAAAGTAATTGGGTATGGTTTGGGCCTCGGGCCAAGTTGTTGGGCCTCGGGCCAAAGTGTTGGGCTTGAATGGCCTATTAGGCAAGTGTGTTCTTACGGTCCAGTTTAGTGACGCGTTGTGTGTAATTTACAGGCCCTTACTTGTGAGTGAGCACTTAGGGAGTCCTTAGCTCGCTGCTGGTGTCTGGTTGACCTCAGGTGAGTTCTTGATGCCCTGTTTAACCCTTTTTAAGTTTTGGGCTAGCATGCACACCTAAGCGATTTTGCTTGAGGAAATGTTTAAACTATTTTGCATAGGCTTGCTAGTATTGGTAGGCCTTGGAATGTTATAGAATGTGTATGTATATATATTATTGTATGGCCAATATTTGGCGAATGTTGTAGTCGTTATCGACTACGGAATGTTACGTATGCCTACTTCGTGTTTGCATGCGTTGAATGGAATGTTACGTGTTGGGGTTGTACATTTTCTCGGCCCTGAATATTATTATTGAATGTTATACATATATATTTTTATATATAGGAATGCACGTATAGAGATGTTCATACGTAAGGATGATTATTTTTTAAATGTGATGACCTAACTGATGTATTTCCTTTTACAGTTTTAAAACCGTTGGAATGATTATTAAGACTTTTGTTACTTATTTAAAACTTGAACTCACTCAGCTTAAGCTGACTTTGTGTGCATGTTAGTGTGAGTTTCAGGTTAGGAAGAGGATGCCTTATCGCTTGGACGTGCACGAAACTACTTGGACGGTGAAGGGCATACGGGATTTGAAGACTTTATTATTAAACATTTCTTGTTAAAAATTTTTATTAAAGATAATTATGTTGGTTTTGGGCAAAATTCCCGGGTTTTGGAAACTTATTTTATTATTTACGTTTTTCGCTGAATTTTACTCTGATATTGGTTGCTTAATGGAACGATGGATTTTTTTTAGTCTAAATATTTTATAAGTGTTTTGTATGATTACCAACTGTGGGGTTCCCGGGGTTCGGGACCTTACAGTTTACCATACTGTACACAATCCCGTCCATACCCACAAACAGAAGCATATTAGCCGGAATAACATCAATTGGTTTGGCTCTCGTGTAATCCTTGTAAGGAACAATATGTAGATTACTTGCTTCAGACCCACCACTAGTACCTGAATCAGTCTTATTACCTGCCGACGGCGCAGAACCACTGCCCGATTGCTGATCTGCACTCCCGTTCCATCCTGATCATCCTGATCATTCTTTAATTTCTTCAACTCGTCATCTTTACAAGTGAGCTGGAGGATGATTTCATCTTGTTTGTCCAATCTCTCCCCCTGAGCAGCAACAAGAGCTCTAAGTTCCCTGTTTTCTCGTTGAGTAAACAGAATATGTCTTAACAAATTCCTTTGCGCTAGCTCATGGGCAGCTCTATCAGCTTGCATTTGTGTCTGTTGAAGATGCAACAGATTCATCATATGAAACCACTGAGTTTGAAGATTCATACCAAAAAGTTAGGATGAACTAGTTGCAAAGGACCCTGAGGACGAGTAAATGTCATAAATGAGTGCTCAGGTCTTGGCAACCGTGTAGGGGTAACTGGAGTTTTTGGAGTAGTCGGCTGTGGTGTAGGCATACGAGCCAACACTGTTTGTAATTCATCTCCAAAGTAAGGATCAGACCTCACAGTAGTAACCAAAGTTATAGACGGAGGCATTGGAGAGGTAGGCATTTGTACAGGAGTCGGAGAACGAGTAAACTCTGGAATTGGAGTAGGAGTAGGAGATCGTGGAATACTCTGTGGTACAGGTGTAGCAGTAGCAGAAATAGATACTGGAGCAGAAACAGAAGTAGAAGGCACAAACGGTTGACTAGGTATCTCAATACTCGAACCTCTTCTAACCTGTTGCTTCTTGGGTTTCTCCCCCTTTTCCGCCATCGGTTCTTTGCCTTTACGTTTACGTTGCTGAGCATAAGTTAATTCAGCTCGTGGTCCTGGACCACCATCACCACCATCATCATCTCCACCATTTCCACCATCACTACCTTCACGTTCAGAATCGGAATCGTCATGATCCCAACGATCATTAGGTGGTGCAACATAATCAATGTTAGCGAGATGACCGATCAATCGCTTAAACTTCGGTCTATCTTGAAGACTTTGACCATGGTATGAGCGTAAACGTCTCATCGTTTCTTCATTCATGTGTTCAAGCTTCATCACATCGCTTTGATCTTTAATCAAATCAGGCACCAGATCATTGATTATCATTTGCAGAAATCTGGGATACATTAAAAACATATGACGGCTCGTGATGTTTTCCTTCAGATGATAATAAACCAATTCCGAGAAGTTGAATGGTTTATTCAAAACGAGGGCAACAAAAGCTGATTGGAGCATTACTCGGCATTCATTGAATCCACCCTTACGTCCACCGAGACAATGAATCAACACGTGAAGCAAGTACTTGTATTGTTCACACAAGTTTGCTTTGTTATACATAGACCTGCCCAAATCCCCATTATACTTAACTCGTCCAAACAACCCTCGAATCAATTCTCTATCAAACTCACACCTATCGTCAATAGTATCACGAAACCCCCAACGAATCTCGAATGACACTAGTATCAATCACAACCCGCTTATTCTGAATTACTGCCTCTATTTGATTTTCTGCCTCGTTGAATCTAGCAGTATTCCAGAATGCTCGAATAATACTTTGATAGACAACGGTACGAGTCGAGATAGCTTTGTATATCCTGGAGCGAGTCAGGAAACTGATCATGCCACCAAAGATTGGTGCGTCTTCAAAATTCACCTCTAAATAAGCACAGATGTTATGACTCTTGTTCCAAGATAACATCATTGCAGCTTGTTCGGGTTCGGCTTGAGCTTGAGGCTGTTCTAGATTATTTGGATTTAGCTCGGGAACTGGATTCTGAACATTCTCGTCTGCCATTACTGTTAAAGCAAGATAAACATATTAGTATAATATTCAAGAATACTATACTGTTTAACGAATATGTATCTCATTCATTATATTTTACAATTGAGATATTCGTTATACAATTAATAAAGTACATTCGTTCCAAATAACGAATCCACCTCATTCGTCAACATAACGAATCAATCATTATTGACTTTTGACGAATCTCCTATTCGTTATAAGTGAGTCCATCTATTTGCTATCTTAACGAATAAGATAGATATTCGTTAGCTTTCAACGAATCTGACAATACCATTCGTTAGATAACTAATGAATCAGATAATTCATTCGTTATATAACCAGCGAATCTGAGTTAATTACACTAATTGACTTATCAGAGGTCAAAATCAAATTAATTTTGACTAATTCAAGTCAAAACCGACGATGATTATCGCAGTATCCCTTGATTTTCCATTACTTTTAACAATTAAACCCAACTACAATGATCGTAAATCGGTTTAATATGTTAATCAATAATCATCAATGTCCATTTTATCAAAAATACGAGTTTATTAAAGTTGTTAACGATTCGATTTAAGACCATTTATAAACACACTCCGTTAACACTTAAAACTTGATGAAATTCCATGAAATCCCATGTTTGAGATCGCCTGTACCTGTAGAACACAATGATATCACTCAATAGATCTAACAATCAGGCAATAGATTTTGCGAAAAATTTGCAAGAGTTCGTTTAGGGTGACGAGAGAATAGGAATAGACGAATGAAAGACCATTCGTTTAACCTTGGGATTATAAACCTGAATGATTTAACGAATTACGAGGTCATTCGTTCAAATTTTGAACTAACGAATGGACTCATTCGTTAAATTAATAAACTCTATTCATCAATCTTTTAGACGAATAAGGTTTCCATTCGTTAAAATTTAACGAGGATACCTTAATTCTTCTTATTCGTTAACTTTCTAACGAATAGATGAGTTATTCGTAAATTCTTAACGAGTGATACATTAAATTCATTCCATTTGTTAACATTTTAGACGAATGTCTTCCATTCGTTATGCACAACGGAAGCGAATGTCTTTATAACGAATGAGAAACTCATTTGTTATGTTTAATAACGAATGGCTTTACATTCGTTAAACCAATTAACGAATTACCATAACTCCTTAACGAATGAGAATCAATCTCATTAAGGAATTAAATATTCATTAAAACCAATTAGGGTTTTAATCAATGAATTAAATATTCAATTAAATCCAATTTAAGGTTTAATTGCATAAATTACAATACCCGATCAACCAAGATCGATAAAGCTTAAATTAAACGGATTTTTACGTTAAAAATCACTTTATACCAATTGAAAATTACGTTAAGCACGATTAACTTAAAAAATCCGGGGTAAAACTTCTCTTCTTTTTGTTTTGATTTATTCGCCAGCTCGGTAAATTGAAAAATAAAGCAGAAAATTAAAATCTTTTTGTACTTTTGAAAGATTTTTCAAATAACAAACAATGTAAAACAATAAAACTATACTAATAAAGCAGTACATATTTTTATGAGTCGAGTAGGGAATCATATTGACCAAAATTTCCATCCATCACAGTTTTATTTTCAGTTTTTATTATGACTGGTGTTAAGTCGATTATTGGTATTGTTGTCCACTTAAATATTCGAACAAATTTTTCAGAACTTTCAGTGATATTGTTAATTGATTCAATTAAGCACAATTATTGGATAGAATTAGTTCAAATCTTTATTCAAGCGTAGTTTGATTTTATCCAAATCACCACACTTAACATAAACCTTAGAACCAATTTGATGAAAAAATGATTATTTTTAAGTGATCATAGTCCCTAATCCCCACTACAAGATATACCCCCGTTATCAAGCAATACCCTAAGGTCCGTTCCCATGGATGAGTATGCACGATTTCATCTGTCGATTTACAGACATTGTGTCCCTTGTGGTCCGTTTCTTAATGGTAATGAGACGCGAGCAAGGGGACAATGTATGACTCACAGCGTGGTTTGATCAAGTCTTTAATTCATTTTTGTACACGAAGTACTTTTTGCGATCAAGTTTAGAGACTTAAGCAGTTACACTGCGGGTTCGCTTTTACAAGCATTTTTAATATTCTTCAAAATGAATACCAAATGTAAAACCGCATAAAGACCCAATGAAATCCGGAACCTTAAAGCATCCCATCAATACAGGATTTAAGGCAACAAGACCATACATCGTTGAAGCGTTAACCACCAACTAGATACTTTTGCTAAAATTGTTTTCAAATTGATTAGAAGGCTTGAGTATGACCGGTTTATTATATTTCTGCCATCATTATCAAGACCTTTTATAGAACCAATATCCCTTTTTATTCAGCAATTTATGTTTATATCACTTACTAGCCCATACTTGTTTGTCAAAAGACCTACCAATACATCAATGCAATTAAGCACACAGTCTTTTATTACTTACTTTTTACTGGACTTAGGAGCGAATGACCAATGTACTATCATTTTCCCTTTTGCCTTCTAAACTCATTTTGAGGAGCATTTTTCATTGTTTTTGGATTTTTCAATATTTGAATGTTTTTGGAGTTTTTAGTGTTCTCTGTACAAACTTAAAACACAATATTTTTGGATTTTATATTTCCCCCCCTAAAAACAACAAAAATTGAATTAAAACAAGAAAAAAAAAATGATTTGACCAAGATTTTGAATATCTTTCAAAGTTTTTAAACCATTTATACCCAGCAAATATTAAAAAAAAATTTGTCAAACGCTTTGGTATAAAGGTCAGCCTTTTGAAAATCCATGTGAATTTTATCAATTGAAATTAATTTCTTTTCAAAACAATCACGTATAAAGTGATAACAGATTTCAATATGTTTGGTTTTCGAATGATGAATCGGATTTTTGGTGATAGAAATAGCGGTCGAATTGTCAATAAAAATAGGAGTAGTAAGAAACTTCAAACCGTAATCCCGCAAAAGTTGCTGGATCCAGAGAACTTGTGAACAGCAACTCGAGGCCGCCACATACTCCGCTTCGGCTGTTGAAGTTGAGACCGTCGTCTGCTTCTTACACTGCCAGGAAACAAGCCGGTTTCCTAAGAACTGACAACCCGCTGTTGTAGACTTGAAATTGATCTTGCATCCTCCATAGTCCGAATTAGTAAAAGCGGTGAGATCAAACTTATCGCCCTTGGGGATATCTGGATGTCCCCTCAGATAATGTAAGATACGCTTTACTGCTGCAAGATGAGTCACTCGGGGACTCGATTGGTACATGGCACACAAACAAACAGCAAACATGATATCAGGTCGAGATGCAGTCAAATAAATAAAAGATCCGATCATAGCTCTATACAGGGTTGGATCTACGGTATCGTCCAATTCATCCGGTGATAAATTGTGACCCACGGGAAGAGCTGTCGAAGGAATTTTGCCATCGCATATCTTGAATCGGCTCAAGACATCGTTCACATATTTGGTCTGATGGATAAAGATCCCGGAATCAGACTGGTGAACTTGCAATCCTAAGAAAAAGTTCATCTCCCCATCGAGCTCATCTCGAATTTAGTTTGCATTGTCTTTTCGAAATCTTTACACAGGCTGTTGTTTGTCGAACCGAAAATTATGTCGTCCACATATATTTGGACGTGGAGCAGATCATCACCCACGTTCTTATAAAACAAAGTACAATCCACAGTTCCCCTAGTGAATCCATTTTCAATCAGATGGTCAGCCAACGTGCTGTACTAGGCTCTCGGGGCCTGATGTAAACCATAAAGAGCCTTGTTTAATCGATAAACACGCTCTGGAAAGTCTGGATCCTCGAAACCGGGAGGCTGCTTCATGTAGAATTCTTCATGAATAGCTCCATTTAAGAACGCCGATTTCACATCCATTTGATAAACCTTGAAATTTTTATAGGCTGCATAGGCAAGAAAAATACGTATAGCCTCCAGTAGTGCCACAGGAGCATATACTTCAGTGTAATCTATGCCTTCTAGTTCATTGTAACCAAGAACGACCAATCGTGCCTTATTTCTCACAATTACCCGCGGTCGTCCTTTTTGCACTTAAAAACCCATTTAGTCAGAATTGCCTTTTTCACATGGTCAGGTTTATCAATTAAGTCCCATACACCCAGTCGAATAAACTGTTGCAGCTCCTCCTGCATTGCCTCCACCCAAGATGGTTCCTTGAGCGTCATCATGACACTTGTCGGTTCGATCTGTGATAGAAAGCAGGTGTATTGTGCAATACTAAGGATACTCGAAGAGTGCAAATCCGCATAAGCACAAACTATCGAATCCTTAGTAGGAGATAAGATACACTCAACTTGTTCATCACATACATTAGCTAATTGGTGTCTTGTATGAACCCCGTCGTGCACATCACCAATTATCTGTTCCTGCGGATGATTAGAATGAATCCTTAATGAAGGATTAGTAGGTACATATGTATTATCACCCAGATTGGTGATATTTCCTCTACCATGGCTTAAGAGACAGTTGGAGAGTCATCATCAATTAGAATAGGCTCGTTTGTGTCTGTAGCTTCCTCTAATGGACCTGACGATGAATCAACAAAATCAGCTTCATCGGAATACTCAGAAACATCGTTCGATGTCTCTGATACGTTAGGAGAGTCATTCACATCAACATACGAAGAACTAGGAATTGGAAGACATTGTTCTTCCAAATAAGATCGAATAAAATCTTCAGATATGTCTTCAACGGTTGACGTAAACGAATTAAATAAACCGTCATAATCAAACATCCAATCGGGACCCTTGCCTGTAGGTGGAGTGGTATAGCTTTGACAATCAACATGGTACCACTCTTCCATACAACCCGAAAAGATACTGAAGATTCGCTTCTTCGGAGAATTATATCCCAAGAAATAACCCTCAAATGCCTTTTCTTCAAATTTACCGGCATCTCTCTTCAAAATAGTACAAGGACACCCAAATGGTTCCAAATACTTTAGATTCTGTTTTAGATTATTCAGAAGTTCGTAACTTGTTTTCTTGAACTTCTTTACTGTTAGTACGCGATTTAGCGTGTAGCATGCTGTATTCACAGCTTCATTCCAGAACTGAACAGGAAGCTTAGATTCAGCAAGCATCGTTCTCGCATCTTCGATCAACGTACGATTCTTTCTTTCAAATACACCGTTTTATTGAGGAACACACGGCGCACTGAATTCACGATGAATACCTTTCTGAATACAGAAGAAATCCAATACATTATTCCTGAATTCCAATCCATTATCACTACGAATTCGTCTCACTTTCAGTTTGTAAAGTGATTCGATCTTCGTGATAAGATTCTGAATCAATACAGGAGTCTGATCTTTAGATCCCATAAATAACACCCAAGAGTATCGTGAAAAATCATCAGTCACGACTAAACAATAAAAATCACCCACGATGCTAGCACGATTCACAGGACCAAATAAATCCATATGAAGTCATTCTAGGGGTGTAATAATCGAATTAATCGATTTACACGGGTGTGACTTCTTCTTTTGTTTTCCCTTCTTGCAAGCGACGCAGTGATCATTCAACTTGAAGTTCTTAAGGATCATGATTGCTTTCAGACAAATTTTGAATTTTAAGTGTTGATTGTTCTAGTAATTTTGATTTCTGTCTATAGCATTCATTGATCATAAAATGATCTTTTGTGAGAGTAGTGTTCTGATTTAAAGCTGTTTCAAGTTTGGCTTTGAGTACAGCACATTCAGAACACTCAATCACTTCAGTTGAGGATTCAGATACATTAACTTGAGGTTTAGGACATACCTCATCAACCTTAGCCATACAAGCATTGATTCAATTTGATCAGGAATAGATTCAGTTTGAGCTGACGAACTCTGATCAGTATCAGTTTCAGAGTCAGATGAATCACTTTCGTCAGATACATTATCACTGCTTGCATCTTCGAACTTCTCAACTGGTTCAACAATAGCCATATTTGCTTGATTACCCAACAAACGTTGAGACCAGTCAACAACTTCATTTACCACAAGAGCTTGAGTAGCTGGAGACTTATCCTGTTCACCACCAGCTGAAGTCGTCTTACTCTTATCCCCACCAGATGAATTCTTTCATGAAGATCTATCTGAATTGTGTGGCCCAGAATATCCTTTTCTTGGTTTATCGCATTATTTGGAAAAATGGCCAAAGTCCCCGCAATTCTAACATTTCACCTTCAGTTTATCAAATCCAACCCTCTTATTCAAAGTAGGAAGATCTTTCCCAGTTCGCTGCATGAATCTCTTGACTTTTCTGACAATCATAGCCATGTTCCACTTGAGATCCATTAACTCAAGATCATCAGGGTCTATTTGATCGTAGTCTTCATCTGTTAATTCACTCGTGGCTATTTTGCTTCCAACAAGCTGTTCATACGAAGTCATGAAAGCCAAACTATTGTTCAGCCTTTTGAAGATTTACTTTAGGCAAGCTTGAAGCTGTAGCATTTGTTCTTGCATTGGCTCCATTAGCCATAAAGCATACGTTAGGCAGACTGTTTACATTAGGAGTTTCTTCTTGAGCTTAAGCAAAGACCGCATTAATTGGAACAGAACTTGAAGAATGGTTGGCTGGCATTGCTCCTCCATAAATTGAAGGATTTTGGTTTGAGGAATGCTGGTTTTGATTTTCCTTCAACGAATTTTGGCTTTTGATATCAAATTCCCTTTCGTCTGTTTTATTGATAAATTGTACAGCAGTAAGCTCGGTGTTTTGAAAGAAATCATTTTCTTTTAATACAAACAGGAAAGTTGAAATGATGGGGTCAAGGCATTCTTCAGTGTATCAATCTTGTCTATTTCAGTTGGCTCAAGATTAACACTTGACATTTTCACAATCAGATGACTAAATCGGTTAATCATCTCTTCAACCGTCTCATTTTTCATCAAAATAAATTTCTAAATTGAAATTTTACGAGAGTCTTCTTACTCTCGAGAGTATTCCCCAAACTTCTTGTTTTCAAAGTTGTGAACAATGAAGCACAGATCTTAATAGTACTGTATTGATGAAAGATTTGTTCTGGTAAAGCCATCGTGAGAGTCGAGTAAGCTTTTGTCTCACTCTCATAATCTTTTAGTTCTTGTGCTTCATAATGTTTGAATTCCTTTGGCGTCCAACCCATGTTGTCACTACCTACCAGAGGTGCCGCATACACGTCATCGAGAAAACGTACGCTACTTGGATGTACCGATCCCAAGTGAGCACGAAACCTCGGTTCCCACCGAGCAAAGTCTGATAGTTTTAGAAGTTTAGGACATTTGTTGTGACTGCCAATATCATTGTCCATAGTTAGAATCTATTGCATTAAAGCATTCTGAGATGCTAATACATAGTAAGAAACGTTTTGTGAAGCCATGAGTAAACAATTTTTAAACTTCAAGGACTAAACTTGTCAATGCTTAAAACTTATGGTTACTGTTCACACGAATGAAAGAACAGTAACGAATGTGAATTACAAAGATTAATGACTAAATGATATTCGTTAATGATTCAAACGAATGTAACTGATTAACGAATAGAATGATATTCGTTATGAAGTGAAACGAAAGTGAATAACGGATGAGTATAGACGAATGGTGAATGAGTTTAACGAATCAGGAATGACGAATGTGTATAGCGAATGTATATCACAAAAGAGTAGTGAATAACGAATCAGATTGAGCGAATGTGGTTTGAACAGCGAATGAGTAGTTAAGACTTAACAAATGAGCAGTTAAGACTTACCGAATGAGCAGATAAGATTTAACGAATGAGCAGTTAAGACTTAATGAATCAGTCTTCATTGTAATGAATGAGTATTCAAATCTTCATCAGGTCTGAAATTCAAACCAAAATTCAAATCCGTCTAAATCTAACTTATTCACCCTAAAACCTATATCAATCTGCTCGCAATTCAATTCCGAACCTCCCTATGTTGGTCCGTAATCACCAACACTTCAAACCAAACCTCAATTGACCAAACAATCAACCGCCATTAAGCATTCAATTCAAAAATCAATTCACTCTATTCACTTATCCAATTCAACTCAATTCTGAACTCAAACCTTCATAATCCAGTCTCATTTCTCTAATACCTTTCCTAATTACAATTATATCAGTCCAATTACTATTAATATGAAGCTCTGTTTCACCAGAACTCAATCGAACAACAATACTGATCAATTCATGATGAAATTAATTCACTATTTGATGAATCTATACAATTATCAACAAATAGCATCGAGGATCAGATACGAGTCTTTGATACCACTTGAGAGAGCATGATAGGATCTAGATCTTGTGATTACAACAATGAATTCGTCATGTATGTATACGATTAGGCTATATTACTTTAAGTGTGTGAAGTGTGTGTATTGAGAGAATATTTTGGCAAAGTAACGAGAGGGAATGCGAATGAATAAGAACTGTTTCTTTAATGAATAGATTACAGGGGTATATATAGAAGATGACGTCATTCGTTAAGATAGACTTAACGAATGAGTCATTCGTTACATTAACCTAACGAATAAACATACTTATTCGTTAATACATTATCATAGCGAATAGCCTTCATTCGTTATGTTCCATTCGTTAAGCAGGGTTAACGAATGGGACTTACATTAATACGAATGTGACCCATTCGTTACGGAGTAACGAATGTGTCTTACAATTAGGCGAATGGCATAATTACATTAAAACCCCTATAATACTAAACTATTACATTAATACCCTGATAAAGACCGAGACGTACAAAACATGTATCAACAAATTTCCATGTATTTATTATTTATTGTAATTATCTCTATCCTAAAATAGAGGAAATGTATTCATGTATTTATTGAGGCATAATGAGAAGGAGGAAGGGGGCAGCCTATTATTATTGTTTCATACTATAACATGGTATCAATAACCTTGTGAAACCCTAGCCGTCTCTGTTATTCACAGCTCTTTCTTTATCGATCTTCACCTTCCACTACTATCCCTCCTCATTCCCATCTTTCGTATACCCGATCGTTTCTCACCAAGGAACACAAACTCCACCCCGTTCTAACCGTTACGAATTAGGGGTGTTCTTAGGGTTTCAGGTTTTTAGTCTCGGGTTCTTCGGGTTTCAAAGTTTTAAGTTTTGACCAGAAACCCAACCCAAAAATCTCTGACGGGGTTTTCGGGTTCGGGTAATTCAGGTTAGGCTTTTTTTGGGTTGGATTAACCGAGTTTCGCGTATCCTAGAAAACAAAAAAAAAATTAAAATCTACAATGCTAAAATTAAAATCACATATTCTTCTTCACTCGTAACGTATATAACCAATAATAAATAAACATTAGTTAATAAACTCCAACCATCATCGTCTTTTATCTAGCACTAGTTAGTAGGTAGGCTACGACTGTTATTAATCATAAATAGAAAACACAATTTAACAATAAATAGTCGATCCATAATAGGTGGAATGACAACAGTCGATTATGGCCTATTATACCTAAGAATATATTTGGTTTTTAAAACTAAAACTTTATTCCGGTTTTCGGGTAGACCCGAAACACATAAATCAGACCCATGAACCAACTCGAATTACTTCGGTTCGGGTTCAGTTTAGTCTTTTCTTGGGTTTGGGTTTTTCGGGTTGAGTTAGTTTGGGTTCGAGTTTTCTAGGGTCGCATTTCGGGTAAAACTGACAACCCTATAACGAATATAAAGAATTCATCCTCGTTATCTTGGAGTTTGAATCCGGCCAGTATCACATTTGGTAAGGACTTTTTACAATCCACTACAAAGCCTTTCTGGTCCATGATCTTCTCACTTAAAAAAAACCACCATCATCCACCTCTTCCTCCGCCTCCAGCAAAACTGCTGAAGACCCTAAAACCCCTCCTGTCACACCCCGACCCAGGGCCTAGGAGTGTGACCAACAGTTGGTACCTGTTTTGTAAATATATCAGAGTAGCGGGTTTATTTTAGCGGAAGTCTTTAAATATTAATTTACATTATCAAAATTACTTGGGAATTAAACACCCGAGTTGCAGTTTTACAAACAATGATATTATTAATTTAAGGATTTATAAGTATTCAAAAACGAGCCATCTTGAGCGATCTTCTATGACTCCAATCCTTGTATACCATCTATTGTCATCTAATTACCTGCAAGGGTGGGAAAAACACGTCAGCTATATGCTGGTGAAACGTTGACTAGATAAAACATTTATAACAGTCGTTAAATATAAACATAGTTTTCTGTTTCACAAACTCAGCAGGAATGCCTGTCCATTCCTGGGATTTGTACCACTGCCCTACACACACAATTCAAAGGTTCCCCGAGTACATAGCCCCTGTTCGGAGACAACCTTCCCCTAGGCTATGTAACCCTTATGGAGAACTGGTTATGACTGACTTGGTTTTGTATGCCAATTATCAGTTATGTTTGGATCCAGACACATGTGTATTTGGTATGAGTTGCTTTTTATTATCTATTTTGTAATTTAACGATTTTAGAGATTATATCTCATGCAAACATTTATCAGACTCTTTGTAATAAACAACCAGTCTATTACAAGAGTAAAAAAATCAGTTCAGATAGTAAAGGTTAACGTGTTCACCTTATATTATCAGTCGGAATATCAGTATCCTTAGCTTCAGTATGCTATTAACCTATATATCATAATAGGTTTGCATAAGTACCTAGTTGGTATTATTCAATAGACTTTAAGTCTGTTTCAGTTCAGCAGACTCGAGGTCTGATCAGCAGACTCTTAGGTCTGATTCAGTTCAGCAGACTCGAGGTTTGATTGGCAGACTCTTAGGTCTGACCTAACCTTAATATAGTTATAGTCGTTTATGAAAAAAAAATACTTAGGATTTACATACGACGTTTGGAATAGCACACTTTGGTCTAATAAAGGATATCATGTTGGCAAACTTCTCTAGGTAAGCAAACGGGTCCCGCGGTTGATTGGGATGTATATGAATTGCTTTCCTTAGGCAAGAAGAGTCTACTAATGATATCCCCCCCCCCCCTTCTAGTTACTACATGCCCGTCAAAATAATAGTTTTGGTAACATTACTTCACGTGGAAGCAATCATTTTTGCTTTATAAAACATTACTTGGAAAATATTAACAGTTTCATGATTATACCCTTAACTAAGTTATATCTATGTATTTAAAGTAACTAGTAAAGTAACTTAACCTTAATCCTACCTTAATCGGCTAGGTGGAACTTAAGAACTTAAGAAATTAGCAGCATTTCAGCTTGTACTTCGTTTACGAGATCAGCAGCTCGTTAAACAGCATAACGACACCTCGTTTCTTTGCGAAAACAGCCCTCGGCACCTCGGAACGTCCTTGGCACAATTCCCTAGGTTATGTGTCTGAAATGAAGGTGAAAATGGGATGAATGCGGCTGAACCCGTAGCTGCCCTTTTATAGTTGAGTTTTGTAGACCATCGCGTAGCGTGATGGCCTTTTCCCCAAGGCCGTTGGTAGCGCGACGCCGCAATTGACCAGTAAGCGCCACGTGTCGACACGTGGTTGGACCCGTGGATTTGGATTACTTAACGGGGTATCACGTAGCGCGATGCCCATAGTGGGTTGACCATCGTATAGCGCGGCGCCCCACTTTTTCTTGAATCAATGTGTAACATCCGTATTACGAGATTACAATAAAAGAAAATTTATTGTTGCGTGTGTGTCGTTCGTTTAATTGTGTGCGTGTTTATATTTGGATAAGGATTGAGTTTGGTAAAGGAAGTGGGTGGTGAGGTCCATAGCCCTCTATATAAGGCCATCCCCCCATCCTTTCACCATTTTCTTCCCACAACACACACACACTCCCTAGAACACACACATACTCTCTCTCAAGACCCGAATCCGATTCCGGGCTAAAGTAAGGAAGATCTTGGTGTTCAAGTGTCTTCAAACAACAAGAACACGTCCAGATCCTCGAGTTGTCCAGATCCGAACCGAACCCGAAGCCAAAGGTGAGTTTTGGCCAACAAGGTTAAGTTTTGTGGTTGATTTCGACATGCAAATCGATATCTTAGTAGATCGGGTTGTAAGATGTAAGAAAAACATAAACTTGGTGAGTTATAACCTCACGGGTATGATATAGGACAAAAAGGTGATGTTCGGACCTCATAAAACACGGGTATACAAAGTTGGTACGACCCAAAACCCATAAAAAGAGTAAAATCGAGTCCGAAGGATGAGTCACGGAGCAATTTGGCTTAAAATGGCAAAAGTAATGAAAAGAAGGTTATTTTCACATAAGTCGACTTCGCATCGCACAGCCATGCATGACCATGCGAAGCGAAAAAGTAATGCGAAGCGAAAAAGGCTTCATGCGAAGGGAAAAAGTAATGCGAAGCGAAATTCCATGTAATTAATTTTCTGATGCGTTTTTGTTAAAAGACCTATTAACTAATTAATTTTCTGATGCAGCTCAACCCCAACCAGGGGCTCTGCCCCTTGGACCCTGCTAGGGGCGGACCCCCGCTACCAGCGGCGCTGCCCCCGGACCCCCGTTAGTTGCAGGTTTAATTAACTTAGATGTAAGAAGTAGTAGTAATGGATAATTGACGCGCGTAATGTATTGTACAGTTAGCCGTGCACAGCTAAGGAAGGGCATTACCATTAACGGTGAGAGAAATCGTCTCCAGTTGAGTTCTAGCCCCATTTCTCTTTGAGATGGTTTCGGGGCTGTGTGCATACTTGTAAGAATAGTAACATATATACTTGTGTGCTTAACGTGAATGATTGATGCAAGAATGAAAGAAAGATATATATTAATGTGATTAATGCAAATGATTAATGTAAGAATGAAAGAAAGAGGTTAGAACTTGTATATGTTAGTTGTTTAACTTAACATGATTGTAAGAATCTATAAGGAATGTGAAGTAAGAGTCAGGGTGGCAGGCCCTTCTAATACCTGGGCAAGAATAGTAAGAGTCAGGGTGGCAGGCCCTTCTAATACCTGGGCAAGAATAGAGTGGCCGACTCTACGATATCGGTGCAAGAAGTCGGGTGGCAGACCCTTATAATATCTGTGCAAGAAGTCGGGTGGCAGACCCTTATAATATCTGTGCAAGAAGTCGGGTAGCAGACCCTTATAATATATGTGCAAGAATGTATGTATAATTGTGTGTTTGTAAGAATGTGTAAGAATAATGTAAGGGTTGCAAGATTGGGTTTGGTTGGCATAAGTTTGGTAAACTTGAGCTTGTGGGTACTGGATTTGATAGGTTTCGGTTAACTAAGATTGATCTTGATTGACTGGAGGTGCTTGAAGAATGTGAGGTTGATAAGTTTGGACTTGACTGACATGGGTAGTGTAGTAGGGTGCTGGTATAGCTTGAGCTTTGTGAGCATGGAGGAGTTGAAGGCACACATTGCGGAGATGATTAGGGTCTCCACAGTTGTAGCAAGCACGGGTAGTAGTAGGCCTAGGAGTAGGCGGTGCAGACCATTGTGGGACGGCTTGCTCCAGGCGGCGTATGACAAACATTAGCAAGGTGGTCGTAACGATGGCATTGGGTGCAAAGACGGCACAAGGATTGAGGCGGGTGATGATAGTTGCAAGTGGTGCACAACGGATTTGGACCGATATAAGATTTCTTGTTCGGGACAATTTGGTTTTGTTGAGGTTGATGGTTGGTTTGGTTAACGTCATAGTTTTGGTGGTTGAACTTACGTTTGTGGTGAGAAGTGTTGTCATTGTATGGAGTGGGTTTGGGTTTGGCATTAGCATCAGTTGAGGATTCTGTTTTAGTTTTGTGAGGGGTAGGTTTAGAGTCCTTTCGAGAGAGGGTTCCATCCCTAACATGATAATTAGAAAGTGAAGCAGCAAGAGCAATAGCTTCCTTGATGGAGAGAGGGTCTCGACTAACCACAACATCATGGAAAATTGTTGGCAATCCACGGATATAATTTCAGATACCACGAGACACAGGTGTTACAAGGTGGGGTACTAGTAGACTAAGCTCCTTGAAACAATTGGAGTAAGTAGAGTTGTCACCACCAATTTGTTTGAGTTCCCAAAACTCAATCTCCAGCCTTTACAGTTCATGTTCAGGGCAAAATTCTTTCTTCATAGCTTCTTTGAGTTCATCTCAAGGCATAGTCATAGCAATCTCAATTCCTTGAAGGGCTTTGAAAGTGTTCCACCAAGTGAGAGCTCGATCTTCAAAGAAGACCGATGCGAACTTAGTCCGTTTCTTTTTTATCCGGACATTCGCAATGGATGAATATGTTCTCCATTCGCTCGAACCATCGGAGAAGTTTTGTGGCGTTCTCTTCTCTAAGATATGGGGGCGGCTTAGCACTATTGAAGTTCTTGTAGTGAAAGTTGCTCAGGGCAGCTGAAGTAGCAGAACCGTTCGAGTTAAGGCTCTGGATCAGGGTCACAATAGTAGGCATAGCAGCAGCAAACTCCTTGGTGATTCTAGCAGCCAAACGGCGATCATAAGAAGCAGAGGAACGACGTTGATTACGATGGTGATTTCTTAGGGAAGACATTCTACAAGGACCAAAGATGAAATTTCATAAGATGATGGGTAAGTTGTGTAAATGAGTCAATGAAAGATAATGAGGAAAGTGAATTTAAATAGAATTGTGCTAGTGCCTTTTCATTACTTGAGGACGAGTCGAGCTTCAAAACAATGTGAATATTTTTGAGATATTTAATTAATTAAACAATGTTTATTTCAAAAAAGTAAAATCCAAAACTGACATGTTATTGGGTTGGGCTTCCCAAGGACTTTCCATGGTAGCTTAAGAACTCCAAATTAAATAACGACACATATCCAATGAGTTGGCCTCCCATGAGCTTTACATGGCAATTTGAATGGCCCAATTATTAACGCAACATAAATTGTGAATTGGGCCTCCCATGAGAGTTCCATGGAAGTTTAAATGGCCCAATTAAATAACGAGTTACAAAACAATTGAGTTGTTCGGCTCATGAGCGTTACATGGCATTTTAACTGATACAACTAAATAACGAATTATCAAATCAAGCGGGTTGGTCAGCCCATGAGCGTTACATGGCATTTTAACTGACCCAACTACATATCGAATTAACGAATCCAAATATGAGTAGTTAAAGCATCTCGTGAACCACCACAGGCGATACATTCCAACCAAATATCAAATCAAAAACGAGCTGAGAAATGGATAGTTAGAGTGTCGGATTTTTCACCCAACTAAGCATTTTAAAATACATAAAAATAAAATTTTGGAAAATTTTCCCAAATTTAGCCATGAACCACCGTGAATTTGGTTTTTATAAAAGGAATGTAACCGACTGGTCATGTTGACCATTTAAAGTTCGGGTCGTATGACATTTATTTCGCTTTGGCCTATAGGATCGAGGACTGTGGTCAGGTTACCTTGGGTTCTCGGAACCGTTTTGCCAAGGCCCGACTCACAGGTCTCTCCCCCTTACGGTTACTACAAGAACTTGCCATACTCCCATGCTTTAAGGTGCGGGAGTAAAAACAAAACTAGGGAATTCTTAATGAATTTCCCAAAATAAAATCAATCTACTAAATTTATTAAATAAAGGAATTTAAAAATATTTTGAGAAAGAGACATGGCCTTGGAATTTATGTGTGCACAATATTAAAATTATAAAATAAATAAATAATCTAAGTAAGCTATAAACACATAATAATAAGCATATAAGGCAATCAAGTAGGCACATATAGGGTCCTAAGCACATTTCTAGGACTTTTCTAACCACCTATCTTATAACCTTCAGCTCGGATACCAATCTGTCATACCCCAACCTAAGGCGGAAATGATGGGGTGCGAACCGTGGTTCACAGCTTACAAGGTACTATCACACAATGTAAAATATGACAATATCTATTTAATTTATTTATTTCAAATTTCAAATAAAATGCATAAGTTTCCAAACATGACAATAATAATTGAAAAAAAAAATTAATCTCCAACTAAGTGATAGATCAAATATTCTTTATTTTATTTTCTAAGGTCTTTCTATGCGTTCTTCACTTTGCTTCAAATCGATTGATAACCTACATATGCGTAGAAAATAAACAAAGATTTTGTCAACAACACATGTTGAGTGAGATGATCATCAGTTTGCGTAGAAAATAAACAGAGATTTTGTCAACAACACATGTTGAGTGAGATGATCATCAGTTTTGATGTGACATTCATCAATTTTTGATTCGTATTTGTGTTTGTAAACCCGACCCGTTGGGTCATTTCGTTGTATTAATGATCATTTAATAAAGTTTCCCGACGTTTAATGTTCACTGTTGTTCCTTTTATTTCTATATTCAACTTGTTTATGAAATCCCGAACTCCATCGATAATCGAGCTTTACGGGTTAGGCGCATGAATATCCAAAACTACAATTAGCTAACCTCAAATATAACACTTCAAAGTTTAAGGTCCATTATGTAAATTATAATTTAACTTTCAACTTAGAAGGTTCTTGAAATTTGGGGGACTAAAATTGTAAATACTATTTAAATTATAATATTAAAATAAACAAACCCAACCCCGCCTCCCCTCCCCCCCGTTTTTCCGACCAGCAGGTCCGGCCGCCAGAGTTCGGCGCCGACGACTCCCAAGCACCCTCCAAACCTCAATCTTTGACCCATATTTTTAGTGAAACGCGTTATATCGCCAATAAACAACGATATCCATCATATTAATTATATTATAACAACCTTTAGACGCGAATTAAAATCGTGATACTCGCCGGATTTTACGGGAATCAAAATTAATACATTTAACACATACACGCTCCTCCACTTAGTATAAATAGTAGCTTAGACCTTAGACCAACTCGCTCAATCCTCTAAATCCCCTTCTAATACACTGAGTAATCTGTAATTGGGAGTTCTTAAATTTATTTTCTGGCAAACGGGTTTCAGCCAAATCAAAACATCTAAAGGTAATTGATATGTGCTTTCTAATGTCGATTAACTGATGAATAATAGCCCTAAACCAATTTGAACTAACATAGAACCAATTGAAAAATCTAGGGTTCATATGAAGAAGATGAACCTGAAGTATATTATATATATATATATATATATATATATATATATATATATATTCTTATGCTTACAACAAATGAAACAACCATAACAGTTGGTTAGTCACATGGTTTATCACAATATAGACCCGGGTTCGAAACTCGGGTCACACATGTTTTGCCTTTTTTCAACAGATTATATACTATTATAATTATTATTATTATTATTATTATTATTATTACTATTATTATTATTATTATTATTAACTTGAATCAGATAATGAATAAGTATAATAGAAAACCAAACCTATCGGATATCTTTCCCCCAGATTACATGGTTAACACACTACACTTGCATAGCAAAGACCCGGGTTCGAAACCCGGGTCAATCATATTTTTTTAAATTAATTTTCCAGCCTTATTAATAAACTTCCTAATCAATTTTAATATTTAAAAATCAAAATAAATTTTTAAAAACCTTTTTAAATTAAATAAAAAATATGTTAATTAACTATAAAATAAATCTCACTAGTTTTCATTTAAAAACCAAGGTTCCCGTTTTCATAAACCGTATTTAAAAATCGCTTAATAAGCGTAAAGTAAAACTTTAAACTTCTAAAAATTGTTTCTTCAACACAATAAATATAAATATAACAATAGTTCAAGCTTTTCGAACATATAAACTTCGTTTTCTCGCCATTAAAATACTTAAATCATATTAATAACCGATTTCCCGTTAAGACTTAAATAATAATAAAATAATCAAATATATAAAATAATATAAAATAACACCTTTCAAGATACGCAATAATAAACCCCGTACGATTATCGATTAAGTCTTGTTTTTACTCAATTTAGTTAGTGCGGATCGCTTGCTTCTACTTACGTGACGTGTTCGGTTGTGGTTATTCTCAAACGCTTTCAAGTACTTATTCCCTTTTTGCCTCAATCATTAAGGTGAGTTTTTCACCACCCTTTTTTAATGTTTTATTGTTTTGGGGTAGCATATGTATCCATATTAAAATTCAAGTATCGATTTCTTCTATTACAAAACTACAATTCGTATATAGACTTGTGTGTTACTTGTATTACTTGCACGAATATTGCTTGCACGTTGGGAAGCCTCATTAAGTATGATCATACACCCCCCTTTGCACTTCGGTCCATTTGTATCGAGTGGAAAAGGGCTCATTATCCAAGTATGTTGGTTGTTACCAATTGGAAAGGACTTCACTTGCGCGACTACCCAAGTACGTCGGTTGTTACCAACTGGAAAGGACTTAATTGCTCGTTTATCACTTGTACATGAGTTGTACGGTTTTTATGTATGTATTTAAAACTATGGAAACTCACCGGCTATTTATAGCTGACTTTACTTTATACATTTGTTACAGGTATCGTGATTAGAGGATGAAGGACTAGAAGACGCTTAGAATACCTAGCTTATTTAATAAACGAGACATTGTTATGATTATATTTTGATTTGAACTTGTTTTGTGATTTGTTGAACTTGTGTACTTGGCAATTTAATGAATTAATGTTATTATGGTCACAAAATAGTGTCATGTGTGTTTGAACAATCTGTACGTCACACTCGGGCGTTTCCGCTTAAGCCGGGGTGTTACAGATTGGTATCAGAGCCGTGGCTATAAGATAGGGCATTAGACGTAGTGTCCTAGTTTAGCCATAGCTTAATTGTTTAAATTGTTTAGGTTGCATGATTAGAAAATTTTGTGGGCCTTTATTTGATTGTTTGAACGCACTTACTATTATTACCGTATTGCTTAATTCGTTTACGCCGCATGAACACAAAAGCACACACAAGTCCAGACTTAGGCATAAAAATAAAAATATTCAACGGATTTACAAACAAGTTTCGTTTGGGTGTTCCGATAATTCTTCTTCATAAAGATTATTCATCGTGGCGGGTATGTAGTAACTAGAAGGGGGACGTGCTTGTTTCCCGAACTCTTGACACCAAGGTTCATGAAACCTAAGCATAAGCAATGCACATATATCCAATCAGACGCTGGACCCGGTTGCTTACCTGGAGAGTTCGGGAAGGGCATGAAACTTATTAGGCCAAAATGTACCACCCAAACGCCATACGAGTCACCACTTTATGTTTTCAACCGTGATCATGTCCTCTTTGTGATAAGGATATGGTTGCATCCCTTAGGATGTCACACAAGTCATGGTGGTTCATGCAACGTGTGACTCCAACCCTCTATGTTTTACAATGTGTTTTAACTGAAAGTCTGTCAAGTCGTGGTGATACACGAATACCCAGCTTTTGGTTCGATTTATTTTTCGAAATTTTGATTTTGTGTTGGAACATAAGAGTCCATGGTGGTTCATGAAAACTATAAGTTCCTCACAACACTTATTATATTTATGGTTTTCATATTTTAACAAACTTTAACAAAGATTTCTTTTCTTTATATATATCATGCACTATTCCGAGTCTCACGAATTTCGTTACCCTTGTTCGCAGAATGGCTTCCCGTAACCTTAAGCGTCGATCATATGGAACCTCTGGCCGCAAGATAACTTCCCAGATCACTAAGCACCTGATAGCGGTCCTTCCTAATATCATGACCCAGATGACCAGAAAATCATGGCTAACGTTAACCCTCCTCCTCCTCCCCTGCCTTCAGCTCCCGTTGTAACATACAAGAACTTTACGGATGCCAAACCTACCAAATTTGATGGAAGTCAAGGTGCAACAGCACTACTTCCATGGTACGAGAAGATGGAGAGCGTGTTTTACCAAATTGAATGTCCTGATGATAAGCGAACCCGATTCGCTACAGGTATGTTCAAGCAAGGCGCACTTACATGGTGGGTCAAGGAAAAGTCAAACCGTGGTACTGAAGCTGCCATGGAACGAATTGAAGGATCTCATGACCCAACAGTTTTGTCCTCCAAATGAGCTTATGAATTTGGAGGCTGAGTTTTGGAACCTCAAGCAAGAGGGTGGTGAGCTTATGAATTTGGAGGCTGAGTTTTGGAACCTCAAGCAAGAGGGTGGCTGAGTTTTCAACGAACTTAGTGTGTTGGTGCCGCATCTTGTTACCCCTACCTCGCGTGCCATCGAGAAGTACATTAGGGGACTACCGAGACAGATCCAAGACAATGTTTTCAGTAGTTTGCCTAAAGAACTTGGCGACGCAATCAATCTGGCCGCTACATTAACCGACAACCATGTCAAAGCCGGGACTTTGACATTGAAATCATCCAAGAAACCGGCCGAAAAACCCGCCGCTGAACCCAAGGAACGCAAACCTGAATCATCCAAACCCGCATACTACTCCCAAAACCGCAACAAGAAGCGCAAGAACTATGCGTTAACCTAACAACCCCAACCTCAAGCCAATCCCGCACCACCTCTCAAGAAACCATATAGCGGGCCTCACCCGTTTTGTAGCACCTACCAACGTCACCATCCCTCCCATGCCTCTTGCCGACAATGCACTCGTTGCACTCGTTACGGACACCTTAGCCCCACTTGTCGTGAAACCACCATTGCAGCTCCCCCGCGGGCTGCTCAACCGAATCCCCAACCCGTACCATATGTCCAACCCATCAACCAAACAAGAGCTTGTTATAATTGTGGCGACCCTGGTCACTTCCGCAACGCGTGTCCACGACTCGCAAACGTGAACACACTTCGGCTGGCTCCTGCTCCACAATTCCAGCTCCAAGCTTACCAAGCCTACCAAGCGATTCAGCTACAAGTTCCTCAATTGTTGGCTAATCAAGCTCCACCACTGCTAGCTATTCAAGCACCTGCTCCTCAAGAGAGTTAAGCTACTCAAGCTCCTCAAGATAACCGTGGGCATGCTTTCATGATGAATGCCCACCAAGCGCAAAAAAACGGCGATGTGGTGAACGGTACGTTTCTGGTAGACGACCAATTTGCAACCATTTTATTTGATACCGGTGCCAATATGAGTTTTGTGTCTTTTGAATATGAGTCCTTTCTTGCTAAACCTCGGTGTAAACTGTTGAAATAGAGAATGGTAAATCCGTGACGATCGATTCTGTTATTCGAAGTTGCAAGATGAATCTTAATGGCCACACATTCTCCATCGACCTCATCCCGATGCAATTGGGAAGTTTCAACATCATAGTAGGCATGGATTGGTTGTCCTCTCACTGTGCCAAAATCGTTTGCTTCGAGAAGATTATTCGTATTCCGATTACCGATGGTCAAACTCATCGTGTTATTGGTGAAAACCCCTCTCCTTCGAGCCTTAACCTCATAACTTGCTCTCAAGCCCATACGTACTTACGCAAGAAGTATGTAGCATTCGTGGCTTATGTTGTTGAAAAGGAGGAGCAAAAGATTGAAGACATTCCGGTTGTTAGTGAGTATCCCGAAGTGTTTCCCAATGATGTATCTGGTCTTCCTCCCGTTCGTGAAGTTGAATTCCGCATTGACCTTGTGCCTGGTGCAACTCCGATTGCAAAGGCTCCCTACCGTCTTGCACCCTTCGAGATGCAAGAATTGTCTACCCAACTCCAAGAACTTTCGGAAAAAGGGTTCATCCACCCTAGTTCGTCTCCATGGGGCGCACCTGTTTTGTTTGTCAAGAAGAAAGATGGTTCCTTCCGTATGTATATCGACTACTGTGAGCTCAACAAGCTTACAGTCAAGAATCGTTACCCCTTGCCTCGCATCGACGATCTCTTCGATCAACTTCAAGGAGCTTCTTGCTTCTCCAAGATTGATCTTCGTTCGGGTTATCATCAACTATGAGTGCATGAAGATGATGTACCCAAGACCGCCTTTCGAACTCGATATGGACATTATGAGTTTAGGGTTATGCCTTTTGGGTTAACCAATGCATTCGCGGTATTTATGGACCTCATGAACCGCGTATGCAAGCCATACTTGGATAAATTAGTGATTGTCTTTATTGATGATATACTCATATATTATAAGTCCAAAACCAAGCATACAAAGCACCTTCATTCCATCCTTGATCTCTTGAAGAAGGAACAACTTTACGCGAAGTTCTCGAAGTGTGAATTCTGGTTGAACGAGATTCCATTCTTACGGCACATAGTAAACGAAAAGGGTATTCACGTTGACCCCTCCAAAATTGAAGCCATCAAGAATTGGAAGACTCCAACCTCTCCTACCAAAGTTCGTTCGTTTCTTGGTCTTACGGGTTATTATCGTCGCTTCATCCTCAATTTTTCCAAGGTCGCTTTATCCCTAACCGCTTTGACTCATAAGGATAAACCTTACGTGTGGGGACCAATGCAAGATGAAACATTCCAAACTCTCAAACGTATGGCTGTCTATTGCGATACTTCTAACCAAGGCCTTGCTCTCCCCGAGGGCAACGAGGACTTTGTTGTCTATTGCGATACTTCTAACCAAGGCCTCGGTTGTGTCCTTATGCAACGAGGTAAATTCTTCGCCTACGCTTCACGGCAACTTAAGTTCATGAAAGGAATTACACAACACATGATCTCGAGCTCGGTGATGTTGTTTTCGCGTTGAAAACTTGGAGACATTACCTTTATGGCACAAAATGTGTGGTATTCACCGACCACAAGAGTCTTCAACACATTTTGACCAAAAGGATTTGAATATGCGGCAACGCCGATGGGCCAAATTACTTAGTGATTACGACTGTGAAATTCGCTACCACCCCTGTAAAGCGAATGTTGTAGCCGATGCCCTTAGCCGAAAGACTCATGTGAAATCTATCTTGCTTTATAGTGTGACCATTCAAACCGATCTCCAACTCCGAATCTTTGAAGCCTAACATGTCTCGGTCACTAAGGGTAATATGCACGACGAAATGTCTTGTGGCGCTGAGCTTCAACTTGAAACTAAGCGTGATGGTTTGTTGTATTACCTTAATCGTTTGTGGGTTCCCAATCGTGACGATATTCGTACTTTCATCATGGACGAATGTCACACCCCGATAAGCGAATTGCGGAAGCGTAAAACGGAAATGCAACAGATACAATTGGTATCAAATACATTGTTCATAAAGAAACATTACTAACTAATTTACAATATATTACATTGTTCTAACATCTTTTACACACTAGGTGATACAATCAAACCGGTTCTTCAATTACTTTACTTCTAACTCAGATGCCCACGACATCAATCACCAATCAGACACGTAACGCACAGGAAATTACTTCTCATATCTAATTACCTGAAAAGCATGTTAAAACAGGTCAACTACGAATAGTTGGTGAGTTTCATAAGTTTTAACGAAATCAGTTCTGCGCACCATACAGTCATAGTTTGTATGTACACACGTATATAAGAAAATGTATTTACATTTATATATGTATATCTACGTCTTTGTATACTGATACGTATGTGTATAAGTTTATGATAGAGTTTGAAACTACGATAAAATCGTGACTGCTCATTCATACTTCGTGCCTTCATTTTCCAAATAAAATCAACCCCTGTGGCCCCCTTTCCGCTAACAACGGTTCTACGTAAAATCACCTCTATGGTCCCTCTTCTGACCACAATGGTTTCACGTAAACTCAAACATTACACATTGTATACACAAACAATTATTATTTTCTACACATAGAATTTCCTACACCTATCCACATAGTATGTATATATATATATGTACACAATACACACACACATATATATAGTATTTATCACGTATTACTAATCACTGTGGCCCCCTTTCCGCCCACAACATATATAATCATAATATTTTCTTAACACTCATGTCATCATCAAGTTATTTCGTTTAGTAAGTTGCAGCAGAACTTGGCTCGTAGGCCATACTCAACTTTGGTTTATAAGTTGCAGCAGAACTTGGCTCATAAGCCATACTCAACTTTAGTTTAGTAAGTTGCAGCAGAACTTGGCTCATAGGCCATACTCAACTTTAGTTTATAAGTTGCAGCAGAACTTGGCTCATAGGCCATACTCAACTTTAGTTTAGTACTATTGTGGTTCCCCTTTCACACACAATAGCCCCATGGCCATTACAGACCACATTATTCCCAAATTAGTTATGTTTAACATAACATGACGTGTTTGTATAAACATATTGTCACATGTAATTTCATTATGTTTTGTCATTCGTACTCTCTCCACTTAATATACCAATCAATGATAATAATCATCTTTCATCTGCACGTAGTTAATCATTATAGTTATAAGGACTTTTCATATATACATGTTCAGATAATCTATATCCTGAACCGTTTTCTGGTAGATAATGTATATAAACACGCTTTTCACCCCAAAGGTTTGTAACAGTTTGAAAAAAGGGGTCATGAAACTCACGGTTTTGTAGGCACTCAGTGCGAGATCAGCTCGGGGTTCGTTTCCCTTGCTATCACTTAGTCCCTATAGTCCATATTATAATAATATTAATATTTTAATATTATTATAATCTCAGTACTAATCTGGGCTGTATAATTAATCTGGTTATAGCTGGAACGCCCAGAAAGTATCACTAGGCTTAGGTTGTGATGTTGTTCAATGTCTAATACTTAAAACCGAACTTGGCTCAGATTCCCGTTTTCCCAGCTGGGCCAAGTTGGTTGTTTACGCGTTCAGAAAACAGTTATGGGGAAATAAGCTTGGGTAAATGTATTGGTTAATAAAATGATTAAGTTATAAAGAAGGATCACATACTGGGGTACCGGATTAGCCTCGGGGCCCGTTTCCGTTTATTCAGTTTGATTTAAGAAGAAACGCGCACAATCTATCCGGATTGTCCAGGTTTCTCATAGAAAAGTTCGCTTTTACTTAATTAATCCAAAAATATGATTTTTGATCACTCTTGGTGTTTTGATATTCCCGCAGGTTCGTTAGTCGCGAACTTACCGGTTTTTATAAAAACTGAATTTGTTTAATCTTCAAATTAGTATAATTAATTAACCGTTAATCATTAAATTATGAAAATTTAGCCACTTATCAATTAAAATATGTAGATTTTTATAAAAATATTTATGGAATTATTTATTGATTTATAAAAATTCATTTTATCAGTTATATTTCGCCTGAAAATCGTCCGTTTATCCCAAACAATTTCCAAAAATTCCACCAAAATTCCTGGATACTCAAATCATATCCCAAAACAATTTGTATCAATTCCATAATGTAAAAAGTTCGTGCAATATTATTTTTGGCCCAAATTCGGCTATAAAAATTCACACGAACGCATATACACAAAACAACTTTAGACTTCTCCAAATGATCCCAAAATTCATATGTGATAAAATTATATCAAATCTGAGTTACCAGAAAAATTTCATAATGTTTGAAGTATTTTAGCTATTTTTCCCAAATAAACGTCCGAATTTGGTAATAAATTCACAAAATATTCTCGGATGGTCGAAAAATTACCAAATTTGAACCGAGACTCAATGACATGGTCCCTGATGTCCCTGAAAAATTTCAAGGCCTAATAATATGCACATAACAACCTTAACCTAAACAGCCCGTAATCGAGTGATTCGGTATTACCTTAGCGGCTTTGGTTCGTTTTCGCCCTTCTAATCGATTTTTCGGGTTCTTGTGCTTCTATGAAAGCCAGATACTGGTCCTATGTCAAAAACCAAGCAATTTTCATCAACATAACAGCCCCTTAACATAGGGTTTCGGTTAGGGTATAAAACCGAACTTTTAAACCGTAAAAACGCTGTTTAAACCCTCTAATCCGTGTTTGTGGCCAAAAAAAACTATCAAACCAGGTTCCTAACCATGTGTATGATCAAAAAATATTTATGGACCATTTTTAGGATTTTTGCATGGTTAGGATTGATTTTTGGTAATCATACTATGTTTATATGGTATTAAACTTGTTTAAACAAGGATCAAATGGTTCAAATATGAGAAATTACCTTAGGTTTAGGTTTTTGGTTTTGAGAGCAGCAGCAGATGAACATGTTCTGGAAATGCTTTGTTTGTAGAATATCTAACATGTTCTAATTAAAAAAAAAGAGACCCAATGGTGGGGGTTTTCTTTCTTTGTGACCGGGAGACTATTTGGGCTTATTTTGGGCCCATTTTGGTCCAATAGTCTGAAGTCATAAGCCCAGATGCGAAAGCCCAATTTCAAATTTATTTCGGGTTCGGTTTTTGGCGCGAAAAATATATCGGATGCGTCAAGTAATGCGAAAACGAGTGTTTGTCTGCTATTTTTATGTAAATTTATAAAAATATACTATACGTTTGTAAAATTCAAAAATATTTTTACGGATCGCTTAAAACATTTCAAATAAGTGTTTGGTAAGTCTTTTTCGGCTTAACGGATGATACACTGCTTGATTTGCAACTATCCTTCGCATTTAAATCTATACCGGGTAGTTAAACGAGCATGTTTTCGTTTAACTTGTTTGCTATCAAACTAAGGTCATATTACTAATATTTTAGCTTATATTAAACGTGTAACACTTATAGATGCCCCCCCCCCCCGGGATTTCTGGGTCATAACCCGACGCGTTCGGTTAATCGTTCGTTTGTTACGCAAAAGGCGTTTATTTGCTTAATCGATATATACGTACTGAGGTGTACCTTGTTTTGGCTCAAATGTCACAACGAAGCTCATAATTCACGATATTCCATTCATCCCGGTGCGGATAAGATGTATTTCGACTTACGGTCCACATTTTGGTGGCCCAGTATGAAGAAAGACATTGCATTGTACGTCGCAAAGTGCCTTACTTGCGCTAAGGTTAAGGCCGAGCATCAGCAACCATTTGGTTTACTCGTGCAACCGCACATCCTGATTTGGAAATAGGAAGATGTGACCATGGATTTCGTATTCAATCTCCCAACCACTCGAAACCGCCACGATGGAATTTAGGTTATTGTTGACCGTTTGACTAAGTCCGCGCACTTTATTCCAATCAATGAAAATTTTTCGGTTGATCAACTCGCTCAAATCTATGTTCAACGTATCATGTGTCGTCATGGTGTACCCTTGCGTATTATTTCCAACCGTGATAGTCGTTTTACTTCTCGCTTTTGGTCATCTTTGCAAACTGCGTTGGGAACTTGTTTGGACCTTAGCACCGCCTATCACCCTCAAACCGATAGGCAATCCGAGTGAACGATTCAAACACTTGAGGATATGCTTAGGTCTTGTGTTTTGGATTTTGGTGGAAACCGGGATTCTCATCTGTGACATTTGAGCCAAAACAAGGTACACCTCAGTATGTATTTACCGATTAAGCAAATAAAAGCCTTTTGCGTAACAAACGAACGATTAACCGAACGGGTCGGGTTATGACCCAGATATCTCGGGGGGCCATCTATAAGTAATATACGATCTATACAAGCTAAAATATTAGAAATATGGTCTTAGTTTGATAGCAAACAAGTTAAACGAAAATATGCTCGTTTAACTACCCGCTATAGATTTAAACGCGAAAGATAGTTACAAACCAAACATTGTATCATCCGTTAAGCCGAAAAAGACTTACCAAACACTTATTTGAAATGTTTTAAGCGATCCGTGAGAATATTTTTGATTTTTACAAACATATAGTATGTTTTTATAATTTTACACAAAACTAGCCGAAAAACACTCGTTTTCGGCTGTTTAACGCACCTGATAAGTTTTTCGTGCCAAAAACCGAACCCGAACTAAATTTGGACTGGGATTTTCGTATTTGGGCTTGAGAAACCAGATTATTGGGTCAAAACAGCCCATCTTGGGCCCAATCTTTCTTCCGGCCGCAGCCCACCCGCATCCCCATTCTTTTATAAAACTTGTTTTACAAGCTTGGTTATTCATTTTGGTTGATAAAAATTGAGGTCCAAGCAGCTCTAAAACTGAAATTCCAGAAAACCTTCAAACCCTAAGGTAAGGGGCTTAAATAAGTAGCTTTTATACTCTTTTAAACTTGTTTAATACCATAAAAATATGTCTTGGTTACTAAAAATCATTCCTAACCGTGTAAAAATCCTAAAAATGGTCCATAAACATGTTTTGATCAAACACATGGTAAGGAACCTGTTTTGATAGTTTTTTTGGCCATAAACACGGATTAAAGGGTTGAAACGGCGTTTTTACGTTTCGAAAGTTCGTTTTTGTGCACTAGCCGAAACCCTAAGTTAAGGGCTATTATGTTGATAAAATATTGCTTGGTTTGTGATATAGGACTTATACCTAGCTTGCTTAGAAGCACAAGAACCTGGAAAACTTGATTAAAAAGTCAGAAACGAGCCAAACCCGCTAAGGTAATGCCTAAACACTCGCTTACGGGCTATTTAGGTTAAGGTTGTGATGTGCATATTGTTAGGAGTTGAAATTTTGTAGGGACATCAGAGACCATGTCAATGAGTCCCTGTTCAAATTTTGTAATTTTTCGACCATCCGAGAATATTTGACGAATTTATTACCGAATTAGGACGTTTATTTGGGAAAAATAGCTAAAATACTTCAAAAATTATTAAATTTTTCTGGGAACTCAGATTTGATGTATTTTGATCACATATGAATTTTGGAATCATTTGGAGAAGTTTAAAGGTGTTTTGTTTATTTGCGTTCGTGTGAATTTTTACAGCCGAATTTGGGCTGAAAAGAATATTGCACGAACTTTTTACATTCTGGAATTGATACAGGTTTATTTGGGACATGATTTGAGCATTCAGAAAATTTTGGAAATTGTTTGGGGTAAACGGACGATTCCAGGCGAAATATAGCTGATAAAATGAATTTTTATAAATTAATAAATCAGTAAATAAATTCCAGAAATATTTTTATAAAAATCTACATATTTTAATTGACAAGTGGTTAAATTTTCATAATTTAATGATTAACGATTAATTAGTTATGCTAATTTGAATATTAAACAAATTCAATTTTTATAAAATCCGGCAAGTTCGCGACTAGTGAATCTGTGGGAATATCAAAACACCAAGAGTGATCAAAAATTATATTTTTTGACTAATTAAGTAAAAATGAACCTTTCTATGAGAAACCTGGACAATCCGGGTGGTTTGTGCGCGTTTCTTCTCAAATCAAACTGAATAAACAGAAACGGGCCCCGTGGCTAATCCGGGACCCTAATAGGTGATCCTTCTTTATAACTTAATCATTTTATTAACCAATACATTTACCCAAGCTTATTTTCCCATAACTGTTTTCTGAACGCGTAAACGAGCAACTTGGCCCAGCTGGGAAAACGGGAATCTAAGCCAGGTTCGGTTTTAAGTATTAGACATTGAACAACATCACAACCTAAGCCTATTGCCACTTTCTGGGCGTTCCAGCTACACCCAGATTAGTTATATAGCCCAGTTTAGTATTGAGATTATAATAATATTAAAATATTAATATTATTATAATATTGATTATAGGAACTACTGATAGCAAACCGAACAAACCACGAGCTGATACAGTACCGATTATCTACTAAATTGTGAGTTTCATGACCCCACTTTTAAACTGTTTTACGAACTTTTGGGGTGAAAAGCATGTTTGATTATATCTATATACTTATCTGAAACATGTGATGATGTGAATTATCTAAGTGCTAACACACGTAAGTCCCCACGATCACAGTGATTAACTTCGAGCCGGTGGCTTGTGAATAGTACTATTGGTTTGACAAACCCAGGCGGGGCCAACACGGTAGCTAAGACATTATCCCGTTTGCACATGTCCATATTTTATTTTTACGAACCAGCTATGTAGTGTTAGGCATAGCTACCAGGGCATGTTGTGGGCGGAAAGGGGCCACAGTGGTTGATTGAGCGTGGGAAATGGAGGCACGCAGCACGAACAGTCCAGGCTTCACTGTAGCTTAGCATAATTACATCACATACATCATTTAGATACATACATACTTATTTCAAGATTACAAGTGTTGACTTGTGAATACTCATTACTGCTTTCTTGAAACTCGTGAAACTCACCAACTCTAGTAGTTGACCCGTTTTAAACTGCTTTTCAGGTGTACCTAAATTGAAATGATTTGGTGACCTGTTACTTGCTCAAGGTGTGCTGTTGATGCTATGTGAATAAAGGCAAGCGTGTTAGTAGTAAGGACGTTTAGTTAACGAACTAGTTTTGTTTGTACCACCTAGACTGTAAAACAATGATAGAACAAAAAAATGTAATATATTGTAAATTAGTTTGTAATGTTTCTTTATAAACAATGTGTTGATACCAGAGGTGTCTGTTACATTCCCGTTTTACGCTTCCACATTGTGCTAGTCGGGGTGTGACATCATCTTCATTTGATTAAGTTCTCCTACAATAATAGTTTTCATACGAGCATCGGTATGGCTCCCTTCGAAGCACTCTATGGTCGTAAGTTTCGTTCTCCTATTTGTTGGAATGAGATTGGTGAGACCCAAATTACCGTCCCGAAGTTGTCCAAGAGACCACTGATCGAATTGCGCAAATTCAACAAAATCTTTTAGCCGCTCGTAGTCGTCAAAAGAGCTACGCGGATAATCATAGACGACCTATTGAGTTCAACGTTGGTGATCGTGTTCTTCTCAAGGTATCTCCTTGGAAGGGTGTTGTTCGTTTTGGTAAGAAAGGTAAACTATCTCCTCGATATGTTGGACCTTTCAAAATTCTAGATTGTGTTGGTAGCATGGCCTATACTCTTGAACTTCCGCTAGAACTCGCAAATGTTCATCCGACGTTTCATGTGTAGAAACTTAAAAAACACTTAGCCGAGGAAAATCTCCACATACCACTTGATGAAATACGCATCGATGAATCCATGCACTTCGTTGAGAAACCGGTGGAAATCATGGACTGCAAGGACAAAGAAACCAAACGTAGCCGCATACCTTTGGTAAAGGTTCGCTGGGAATCTAAACGAGATGCTGAATTTACATGGGAACAGGAAGACCAAATGCGAAATAAGTATTCCCATTTGTTTGATACGGATTCTTTAGCCTAATTTCGGGATGAAATTTTCAAAAGTAGGGAATGCTGTGACATTCGTCAATTTTTGATACGTATTTGTGTTTGTAAACCCGACCCGTTGGGTCATTTCGTTGTATTAATTATCATTTAATAAAGTTTCCCGACGTTTAATGTTCACAGTTTTTCCTTTTATTTCTATATTCAACTTGTTTATGAAATCCCGAACTCCATCGATATTCGAGCTTTACAGGTTAGGCGCGTGAGTATCCAAAACTACAATTAGTTAAACTCAAATATAACACTTCAAAGTTTAAGGTCTATTATGTAAATTATAATTTAACTTTCAACTTAGAAGGTTCTTGAAACTTGGGGGACTAAAACTGTAAATACTATTTAAATTATAATATTAAAATAAACAAATCCAACCCCGCCTCCCCTCCCACCGTTTTTCCGACCAGCAGGTCCGGCCGCCAGAGTTCGGCGCCGGCGACTCCCAAGCACCCTCCAAATCTCAATCTTTGACCCATATTTTTAGTGCAACGCGTTATGTCACCAATTAACAACGATATCCATCATATTAATTATATTATAACAACCTTTAGACGCGAATTAAAACCGTGATACTCGCCGGATTTTACGGGAATCAAAATTAATACATTTAACGCGTACACGCTCCTCCACTTAGTATAAATAGTAGCTTAGACCTTAGACCAACTCGCTCAATCCTCTAAATCCCCCTCTAATACACTGAGTAATTGGGAGTTCTTAAATTTATTTTCTGGCAAACGGGTTTCAGCCAAATCAAAACATCTAAAGGTAATTGATATGTGCTTTCTAATGTCGATTAACTGATGAACAATAGCCCTAAACCAATTTGAACGAACATAGAACAGTTTCTCCAATTGAAAAATCTATGGTTCATATGAAGAAGATGAACCTGAAGTATATTATATATATATTCTTATGCTTACAATGAATGAAACAATCATAGCAGTTGGTTGGTCACATGGTTTATCACAATATAGACCGGGGTTCGAAACTCGGGTCAGGCATGTTTTGCCTTTTTTCAACAGATTATATACTATTATTATTATTATTAATATTATTAACTTGAATCAGATAATGAATAAGTATAATAGAAAACAAAACCTATCGGATGTCTTTCCCCCAGATCACATGGTTAACACACTACACTTGCACAGCAAAGACCCGGGTTCAAAACCCGGGTCAATCATATTTTTTTAAATTAATTTTCCAGCCTTATTAATAAACTTCTTAATCAATTTTAATATTTAAAAATCAAAATAAATTTATAAAAACCTTTTTAAATTAAATAAAAAATATGTAAATTAACTATAAAATAAATCTCACTAGTTTTCATTTAAAAACCAAGTTTCCCGTTTTCATAAACCGTATTTAAAAATCGCATAATAAACGTAAAGTAAAATTTTAAACTTCTAAAAATTGTTTCGTCAACACAATAAATATAAATATAACTAATAAACAATAGTTCAAGCTTTTCGAACATATAAACTTCGTTTTCTCACCATTAAAATACTTAAATCATATTAGTAACCGATTTCCCGTTAAGACTTAAATAATAATAAAATAATCAAATATATAAAATAATATAAAATAACACCTTTCAAGATACGCAATAATAAACCCCGTACGATTACCGATTAAGTCTTGTTTTTACTCAATTTAGTTAGTGCGGATAGTTTGCTTCGGCTTACGTGACGTGTTCGGTTGTGGTTATTCTCAAACGCTTTCAAGTACTTATTCCCTTTTTGCCTCAATCATTAAGGTGAGTTTTTCACCACCCCTTTTTAATGTTTTATTGTTTTGGGTAGCATATGTATCCATATTAAAATTCAAGTATCGATTTCTTCTATTACAAAACTATAATTCGTATATGGACTTGTGTGTTACTTGTATTACTTGAACGAATATTACTTGCATGTTGGGAAGCCTCATTAAGTATGATCATACGCCCCCCTTTGCACTCCGGTCCATTTGTATTGAGTGGAAAAGGGCCTCATTATCCAAGTACGTTGGTTGTTACCAATTGGAAAGGACTTCACTTACGCGATTACCCAAGTTCGTCGGTTGTTACCTACTGGAAAGGACTTACTTGCTCGTTTATCACTTGTCCATGAGTTGTACGGTTTTTATGTATGTATTTAAAATTGTGGAAACTCACAGGCTATTTATAGCTGACTTTATTTTATACATATGTTATAGGTACCGTGATTAGAGAATGAAGGACTAGAAGACGCATAGAATACCTAGGTTATTTAATAAACGAGACATTGTTATGATTATGTTTAGATTTGAACTTGTATTGTGATTTGTTGAACTTGTGTATTTGGCAATTTAATGAATTAATGTTATTATGGTCACAAAATAGTGTCACGTTTGTTTAAACAATCTGTACGTCACACTCGGGCGTTTCCACGTAAGCCGGGGTGTTACATTTAACACTAATAAAAATATGTAATAAGTGATAAATAATGATTGCGGAAAAAAAATAATGTGAGCAATAATTCAATCAAACCATGAGCAAATAATGTGTCAGTCGACCGTTGCCTAGCGAATAGGGCAATGGCTACTATGGCAAGCGAATACAAGTGTTTGTGTCTGTTGACCATCGCCTAGTGAATCGGGCTTTAGTTACTAAGACGGCGTAAGATCATATTATAATGTGATTATGATGGACCTCTCCGAATGCGATAAAATAAACACTTAAACAAGTATCAATTAGCATTTAACTGAAATACACACAATATTTACGTTTGCGAGTTTGTGTATATATAAGATATAAAAATATAATTAAGAGACATACATGTCCCCAAAACATTCGAAAACAGTAAAATAAACGGGGAATGATATCTCACCTTATTGCTTAGGCGAGTGTGCGAGAAATACGAGAAAAAACATGATTTAACGAACGAACCGTCCTTTAACGTGCTAACTGGGATAAACTAAACAGAACTAAAACTTAGAGATAATAAACTATGATTAAAACCAAAAACACAGCCGCTGAAAACGATCCAAACGTATGTCTAGAACTCCGGATATGAGATATTTAATGTTTAAGTGAGCTGGTACTGACCAGAATCTGAAGAGCGAGTCGGAAGTCTAGTATTGGCTAGTAGCCTTAAAATCTCAAAACAAAAATAAAAGTCTTCTGGATTGAAAGTCAGTTCCGACCAGAGGTATGACAAACTAATTGGTCAAAGTTGTTGAGCAACATACCCTTGAACGGGTTTGAATTAAATTGACCCGTGAATACCCCTGAATATCAGAAATTGATTGAAGGTTATTGACTAACAGATAATGATAGATGATTTACGGTAAACAACTTACCGAAATGTATAAGAATTGATAGAAAAGTGAAGTCAAAGGATGATATTATGGCAAAGTCAAACACCAAAGCTTGTATCATCAAGTAATATGGCAAAAATGGAGAAGAACTTGAGGGTTAAAGGCGAGTGACACCAGAGGAAGACTTTATTAGGGTTTAGGAAAGATTGTGGTAGATAATTTAGGCCTTGTTTATATAGGATATGCAAGCATAAGTTAATTTTAGTTAATATGCTCGATTAAGAAACCGAATATTGTTTTAATGACTAAATCAACTATGGAATCATCAAAATTCATTCTTGATGAAGGGGTTATTGAATGTGGACATGTACTTAGTCTAGATTAGTTTTCTTGGGGCTTAAATCAAGTGATTCGGTCCAAAAATTACCGATTTAGCACCAAAAACGAACTAGGAAGTAAAAGAAACAAAAGATTCTGTGCAGGTATGTGGCTGCGCCATGCGACCAACTTCACCCATCTTGGCCACGCGGAGCGGCGTGCCTAGTGGGGGGGGGGTTGCGTGGTTTGGAAGTTTTGGTCCTTGAACTTGTTAAAGTGTTAATTTTTTGATGTTTTAAGAGTTGTTAAGCAAGAAATGACCAATTTTGAATAACATAAAGGGTAGGAAATGAAAATACATCAAGGAATACTTATAAATGTTTGATTTTATTAATAATAAAGATCCAAATAACGTTCCCAAATCGGGTTAAACATAAACGAAAACAAATACAGAAAGTCCGAGATGTTACAATCATTACAGTCACACTTTTGTTTATGATGCTCTCTTTGTTTCTTTGTCTAGATAAGAGAGTCAGGGGACCACTGTAGCCATAGAAACAACTGGTGGTTAATCCAGCAATGGTGACAACATCATAATGCACAATCAGATGAAGCAATGAACCGTGAGGAAAGTCACCGTCCACTGTCGCAGCTATAGGCAGACGGAAAGCCGCGGGCAATGACAGAGAAACAACTCTGTTTCTCTCTCTATAAAACATGATATCGTCATATACCTCCACATCGTCGTCTATGGTTACAAAAACGCACAATCTGATAAGTAGCACTAAGTGTAAAAGCCACTAATACTCGAGTGACAATGTTGGAGAGCCAACAAGGGACCTCCCAATCATTCGGTACCCTTATTTCTGAAAATTCTGATTTCAGAACCGAGATGGAGGCCTTAAAGACGAAGATTGCCGCCCAACTAAAGATTAATGAAGAGATGGCGAGCAAATATCAAGCGGCCTCGGAGCTAATTGGTATGCGTGATGACGATTTTAACACACTCGAGGACCTTCTTAATTCGTTGTTTAGAAGCTGGAAGAGATCGGGAGAGGGGACGCACACTCATGGACAGCAACCGTCTGCTGGTCCAAGTGTTGCGGTCGGAATGGAGATGGTGGTGGCCTCTGAGGGCGAAACAAGTGTGGGTGTTATTGTAACACATGTTGGCGTAGACTCAAGCATTGTGGGAACCGATTCTGTCCCTACGGAGCTTGGAGGATCTGCCATCAGAACCGTAGTTAAGGAGTAGGAGGAAGACGATGAAGATGATGACGATGATAATGATGAAGATAATGTGCACGACAGTTATGATGAAGACGATGATGATGAAGGAGATGGTGGAGAAGGAGGAAATGGCGGTGTCGGAGCAGGAGATGGTGGTGGGGCGGACACACAAACCGCTCCACATGATGATGAACCACATGAAGAGCCCTCTGCTACCGAGGCTTCAAAAGGAGTGAGAGATCGAGACGCTGCCCTAGAGGATGTATTTAACGAGTTATTTGATGAAGGTGAATTTGCAAGGATTGTCTCATTTCCAGAAAAGGAAGGGATCTCGGAGGAGGATGACGGAATCAATTATTCACCTCATCTTGACACACCTCCTGAAGAAGTTAGAGATCATGTCCTCGCTCCTGAAGCTGAATCCATGATCACCCTGGAAGCAGACTCCACACCAGTGCCTAAAACAAGAAAGAAAAAGTCGCACTGTGTGACGAGTCGTGCAAGTGCACGCTGCCGCAACTACCCATACCACGATGAAGCACTTATCGCTTATGCCAAGTATCACTTAGCTTGCGATTTGTGGGCGTTGCGAAGGGTGAACGGGGACCTCACCTACATGCACTCAACTGAGATGCATAATCTACCTGAGCTCGACATCATCTACTTCAGACAGGCCGTAGGTGATGGTGATGGTGAGAAAAGACTGGATGGTTGGTTCAAGCGCCACGTAGATCGAGTATCAAAGCGCCACTATGCCAACTTCGAGTTAAATAAGGGTCGGAAGTACAAGCATCAGACTGAGATCGATCCAGCAACAGGCAAGCGTAGAATAGCATGGAGATACAAGATGTCCAAGGAAGTTCGTGTGGTTTACCATGGAGAACCGTTCGAGCCAAATATCTTCTACAACTTCCTTTGCTGGGAATTTGATAATGAAACGGGCGAAGCCGTGATCCATTGCAAGAGCATGCATCCCTTGCGTGTGTTTGACAAGCATGAGTTGATGGGGCTGAGCAAGGAAGGTATCTTGAAGCTGTACAACTCCCCTTTGCCCACTTTGGAGGATATCGGTAAACAGACACCGATAAGATAGTTGATGCCTTCAACAAGTTCATCCGCAAACTTGTGGAACTTCCACTACCTGAAAATGGCGCTCTGGAGTACGAGACCGACTAGAGACAAAGACGAGCAACAATACTAAAGAATAGCGGGAGATTGTTGGGCCATATTTTCTATATTTTTAGTCTTTTTTATTGTTTGTGTTTGTATGATATCGTCTTTGTTCATTATCGTGTATTGGACCCGAGGCCATTGTAAACAAGAGCCTATTAGGCTATTAATAATAGAAGATTTGCATGCACATGCCTCCTAGCCATGCCTTCCCTATAAATAGGAGGCATGTGCATGCAACACATAACTTTTGAACCTTTAACTATAATCGTATCCATTCACCAACTCTTGCTTTCTCCATCCTTATTCTAAACAGAAAATAACAAAGCTCATACCAAGATCCGAGTTGTAGGGTACTTAGTGTGATTTCCGCTAAGCACTAAGTAGATTGATACAAGAATAGTTGTTAGATCTATTCTCGAGACCTACACGGCCAATCGAGGCGACATTCATTTGACATACCATAGGTTCTGATTACCGATTTTTTGGTTCAACCTGAGCGACATTCTGTTGATTTCTTGTTCATGATTTAGGGTTTAATTGGAGCGACGTTCCGGCGATTTGATTCGCGAATTGAACCACGATCTGAACGATAACGAACTCCGGCCCGGCACATTTCATACCAATACAAAACTCGAGGCAAACTGAGCGATTTTTGTGACTATAGCCTGAATGCTTAAACAAAAGACTACTAAGTTTCGTGTGAACAATTAAAAAAAATTATGACAGTATGGGTCCGTATGATTAAATGGAACTTGACCTATTTCACTTGTAAACCTTTTCCAAATTAAGTAATTTTTATCTTTAATATTGCAATTTTCTTTCTCGTTATTACTGCAGACCATTGTTTGTATATTATAGTTCATAACTTGGATTCTTGACGGGCTACCCGTTAGGAAGCAACTAAGTGAACTAAAAGATATAAATATACGTGCGGGATTAAGTTAATTCCGTGGAATTAGATGACTACAGTTGCTCGAGTGTTTGCAGGTTTAAGAAGCTAGAGAGTGAAGTTACAAGAACACGGGCAAAAACGGTGAAGAAAATGGAGCTGGAACAAGAAAGTTACAAAGTGTCACACCCCAACCTAAGGCGGAAATGCCGGGGCGTGATCCGATTGCTCACAGCTTGAAGATACTATCATAATATAAAGGCGATAATATCTAATTAATTATTTACAAATATTACACACATTATCCAAATATACAAAACAATTCAAATAAACAAATATGAGTTCAAATAAAGTTTAACTTAATTATATCCTAAAGTCTTGTGTACGTGTCTAAGCTTCAATCTTCCATACAAGTAACCTGCATATGCGTATAAAATGGATTTTTGTCAACATAAAGTTGAGTGAGAATATCACCAGTTTGACACAACAATAAAATAAGCATAACGTGATAAGTGCGAATAATGAAATCAAACCGTAAACAAATATGTGGACCATTGCCAAGCAAATCGGGCATTGGTCACCAGCCGGAACACCCGCTATATGATTGATTGAATAGTAATTCCAACATACGATTGATTGAATGGTAACACAAGTAAGCAAATAGCACATAAGTTTGATTAAATCACTTCACAATAACACGTATGCATTTATTTGAATGTATATATATATATAGTATGAAAATATGAATACATACGCATATGTCCCCAAAACATTAGAAAACAGTGTATAAAAAGGGGAATGATGAACTCACCTGATTGATTAAGCCAAACGGGAAAAAATATGTCAAGAAAGTGGAAATCACGCTCCTTGAGAATTATCAACAAGAATCCTAATTAAATAATATTATGAATGAATTATAAAGGATGTAATACATATAACGAATTTAGGATTTCGATGTGGATTGAGTTACAATGATGATTTTTATGTTTATGGATTGAACGATTGATCTCTACGGATTATTGTTATTATTTAACTATAAAAATTATTATTTGTCATTAAGAAATCGGGTTTACGAATAATTCGTTAAATAAATATGAGCTAAGACCTATTATAACAATAAACATTTAGATATATAATTATTATAAAATTTATATTTTAGAATCCTTAACGAAAAAATATAATTAACACCTGTAATACGTTTTAATATGTTTTTTATAAATAATACGTTCATACATACATACATACACACACACACATATTTATATAAACACGAGTGAATTGATAATGACATTTTTACAATTAGAACATCAATATTATTGTCGGTTTTCAATATAACAGAATAATGATTTATTATTAATAATATATACACACACACACACACATATATATACCTATACGAAAACTAGTAACGAGATTATTTGACACGAAAATTTTAACTTTTATAAATGTCGGTTTTAAAGAAAATATTGTTTAATTAATATTTAATATTAATTATAATATATTATATATCAATAAAATAAGTTAAAGTAGTTAATAATCAAAAAAAATATCAAAACAGGGTCTGCTAGGACTCGAACCGGCGACCTGTGAACCAGAGTTTGAACACACACACACCAGCCAACTGGGCTGAGTTGGCTGGTGTGTCAGTTGGTTTATGTTTATAAACCATTTAATATATACATCAATTAAATAAACCAAATTGATTATAAAACCCTAACTTTGGAATCGATCAATCCGTTCAATGTTAATTCAATTAATGTTAGGGCTTACGCTTACAGATGTTATGTGAGAAAAAAGCATGGTTCAATTACCTCCAACGACGATGGAACCAAGGTGAATGGCCACCCAAATCGCCGGCGGTAATAGCAGTATCGCACGGAGGTAGCGGCCAAAGCTAATACAATTAATCCTAGGGCTTTTGATCGTCTGGTTGTATAGAATGTGCAGACATGTTTAATTGAATTATAATGAAGCCTGAGTTATATAATCAATTTCTAGGTTAAGGCGGTTTGGTTAGTGAATCAATCCGTATCATGTTTGATCGTGTTTCCTAATTAACGATGATTGTTAGACCGTTTATGGCAAAAGAAATCAAAGCCATGATTCAATTCCATGTTTAGATCGTTAATTGAGGTTCAAGTAAACTAAACGGGTCGGATTTGGGTATACGGGTCATGGGTTACGGATTTGGGTAAATGGGTCATAAAGAGAATGTTAAAATTTGCATTTTAGTCTCTATAGATTGAAGGTGGAAGCATTAAAAGATTAAAATTTACTTTTGGGGTTAAAAACGTATATATTCCATAGTTAATTGTATATTAAATCAATATAATGAATAAATATAAATTATAAAAAAATTTCTCGAATTTAAAACGTGTCAAGTAACGGGTTTGAATCAGTTTGTAGAAAACCGAGTTGTTACAGTCTCCCCTACTTTAGGGAATTTCGTCCCGAAATTAAGGAAAAACTACAACATCATCATTTTGAAAACAATTACGCTTTTAACGAAGATTTCATATCATAGAACTTATAATAACCGAAGCAACGCTTCAAATGACAATCTGATAAGGGCACTTATATATAGGATGTACCAGCGGCGTATCCACAATGTCCTTTTCATCTCATCATTCGTACCGTTACCCAAACTACCTTAGGTTCTAAATCAGGACACACAATTTTACGTATTATGATTTCCATGCAAGTACTTGAATAATTATGTTTCGGACCATAATTACTCTTATCGTCGGATGGTCCGCATAACTCGTTTCATCATGTGGGTTATAAACATTTAAAATCCTCATTTTGAAGGAAACAAACATTTTGATAACTTAATTTTAAAAGGTAATAAAGGTTCGAGTTTGATTAATAAAACCATGCAATTCTTGTTATATCTTTTGATTATTAAGAGTAAGGTCTTGGAAAATCGAACGAAAATGGATTTCTTGAGACAGACGCTATGATAAATTATGATGGATGGAAATAAGATAATAAGGTAAAATTACAAAAGCTTAACGAATTATAAAGGTAACGTCGTTCATAAAAGGGAACGTGCAACATAGTTCAACTAAAATCACCGAACATCACAAATAACCAAAGAGTCAATACGATACCAAAAACAGAAAAGATAAGATAGTCTCAAAATAGAAATAAAGAAAGCAATAAATTCTTCAAAGTCTTCAAAGATCTTCAGTTACAGTTGGCTTGATTTCCTTGACTTGGAGCGCTTGAGGTACTTGGATCCATGATGACTTGAGCAGTAGTAGATGAATTTGGGATAGCTTGGATAGGTTGGACTTGAACAGCTTGCATAAGTGAGGCTTGGTTGAAGTGAGTGGGGAAAACTTGAGCTTGCGGGTATGGAGTTGGATAAGGGTGTGTCACGTTGGTGATTGAAGCTTGCAGTGGATATGGTTGATGAGTCGGGACTTGAGGAGCCATAGGGTTGTAGTAGGGGGCAGGCATAGCTTGAGCTTGATGTGCATGGATCAGTCGAGGGCACGCATTACAAAGATAACTAGGATCTCCACAATTATAGCAAGTACGGGTTTTAGGAACACCGGTTTGAGCAGGTGGGGTAGTTTAAGTATCGGACGATGCACGGAAAGTGTTAGTAAGGTGACCATAACGGTTGCAAGTAGTGCACAAGCGACATGGGGATTGAGGCGGGTGATGGTAATTGCAAACGGAGCATAACGGAAAAGGTCTAGTATAGTTCTTCTTGTTAGGAGCATCTTGGTTGGAGGGTTGTGGGTTGGTTTTGTTAAAAGCATAGTTGCGGTGGTTGGCCTTACGTTTGTGGTGAGAAGAATTACCAGTGGATTTGGGTTCGACCTTAGCATCAGTAGAGGAATCGGTTTTAGAGTTGTCAAGGGTAGGTTTAGCATCTTTACTAGGCAGGGTTCCATCTCTAACATGGTCATCAGACAGTGAAGCAACAAGAGTGATAGCTTCCTCGATGGAGAGAAGGTCTCGACTAACCACAGCATCACGGAAGATAGTCGGCAATCCACGAATGTATTTGCGAATCCCACGAGACAAAGGATTCACAAGGTGAGGCACTGTCAGGCTAAGTTCCTTAAAATGATTCGAGTAGGTTTAGTTGTCACCACCAATTTGTTTAAGCTCCCAAAACTCCATCTCAAGCCTTTGCAGTTCATGCTTGGGACAAAACTCTCTCTTCATTGCATACTTGAGTTCCTCCCAAGGCATAGCCAAAACTTCATCAACACCATGTAAGGCTTTATAAGAGTTCCACCACGTGAGAGCTCGTTCTTCAAAGACGCTCGTTGCAAACCTAGTACGCTTATCTTCCGGACATTCGCAGTGGATAAACTTGTTCTCCATTTGTTCAAACCAGCGGAGGAGCTACTCGCTAGTATAAGAAGGGGGTTTAGCACTTGTAAAGTTCTTGTAGTAAAAATTGTTTGGTGGAGCCGAAGTAGCGGATCTATTGGAGGTGATATTTTGTAGTTGAGCCACGATCTCAAGTAAAGCAGTAGTGAACTCCTTAGTGATTCTAACAGCCAGATGGCGATCATGAGGGGTCGACGAACGACGGTGGTTATGACGATGAGCGCGAGAAGACATTCTACAAGGATCAACAATAAAAATGTGTAAGATGACATGTGAGTTGTAGGAATGAGTTAATATGAAATAATAGGGATGCGTATGTATATGTGTATGTATGTATATAAATTAGTGCTAGTGAAGACTCGAGGACGAGTCGGGATTGAAAATAATATGTATGTCTTTGAAGAATTTATGAATTTGAACAATGTTTATAAGATTTTCCAAGAATAAATTAATCAAACATATCAAACTAGTTGACCTCCCATGAGCTTTCCATGACAATTTAAATAGCCCAACTAAATAAACAACATAAAGTTTGTGAATTGGCCTTCCATGAGTGTTCAATGGCAATTTGATGGCCCAATTCAAATAACGTGTAATAAATAATTGAGTGTTCAGTCCATGAGCGTGTACATGGCATTTAGCTGATCCAACTAATTAACGAATTATCGAATCAATGGAGTTGTTCGGACCATGAGCGTTACATGGCATTTAACCGACTCAACTAAATATCGAATCAAAAAAATCAAATAAATTTAAAATAACTTAAAAACACAATTAGAATTATAACTGTTTAGCCGGTTATGCTTACCACACAACCGTTTAGCCGATTACGGGTACCACTTGAAGTTATGGTTGCACGACATTTGTCATGTCCCCACACTTCAAGGTGAAGGAATAAAACAAAACACGGGAATTCTTAAGGAATTTCCCACAATAAAATACAATCTACTAAAAGAAAAAGGTGCAGAAAAATATTTTGAATGTGAGGCATAGCCTCGGAATTTGTGTATGTGTGTGCATTAAACAAATAAGATAAACACAATTAAATAATTAATCTAAGAAAGTTGCAAACAATTTAAATAGCACATAAGGCAGTTTAGATAAGCACATATAGGGTTCCTAACATATGTCTATGACCATTTCTAACGACCTATCTTATAACCTTCGGCCCTGATACCAATCTGTCACACCCCAACCTAAGGCGGAAATGTAAGGGCGTGATCCGATTTCTCACAGCTCGAAGATACTATCATAATATAAAGGCGATAATATCTAATTAATTATTTACAAATATTACACACATTATCCAAATATACAAAACAATTCAAATAAACAAATATGAGTTCAAAAAAAGTTTAACTTAATTATTTCCTAAAGTTTTGTCTACGTGTCCAAGCTTAAATCTTCCATACAATTAACCTGCATATGCGTATAAAATGGAGTTTTGTCAACATAAAGTTGAGTGAGAATATCACTAGTTTGACACAACAATAAAATAAGCATAACGTGATAAGTGCAAATAATGAAATCAAACCGTAAACAAGTATGTGGACCGTTGCCAAGGGAATCGGGCATTGGTCACTAACAGGAACACCCGTTATATGATTGATTGAATAGTAATTCCAACATAGATTGATTGAATGGTAACACAAGTAAGCAAATAGCACATAAGTTTGATTAAATCACTTCATAATAACACGTATGCATTTGTTTGAATATATATATATATATATATATAGTATGAAAATATGATGTTGGTGCATAGTGTCAGTAGTTCATAATCTAGTGTCTGTAATCGAGTCTGTAATGTTTAATTATGTTTTGTATGTTTAAGCGAAATTACTGACAAGTTCGCTTAACAGGCGAACTTGTTAGTCAAGCGAAGTTATGGACAACTTCGCCTGAACATGCCAGGCGAAGTTGTCGTGTATTTATATACCAGCTTAAGGCTTGGTTTATAGTTAGTTGTTTAAGTTCGTTTCAGTAGTTCGAGTTCATTGTAACGTGAGGACGAGAGTCTGTAACAGTGATATTACGTCACGTGTTTGAGTTATAATATATAACGTGTGTTCGGTTATTCGTGTGTTTGTTTGGTTTATGTTCTATACTCGTAACGATCTACGCAGGGATTCCGCACCTGAGTAGACCGATATATCTCGTGCGATCCGTCCAGGGAACCTACAATTGGTATCAGAGCATTTCTAAGAATGGGCTATTCTGGTCCATTGGGCGATACACAACGGAGGAAGGGTTTCCTACTTGATCAGTGGCGCTTCCTCATGTACGTTATGATTGTCTGCATGTCTGGGAGGAAGGCGGGCACTGATGGTATGGGTGCGACCATGCAGTCAGCAATGACTGCTCTGACTTATAACAAACGTTATAGCTTTAGTCAGATGGTCTTTTACGAAATTGATAGACAGAGAAGAGCGATGGCCCGTGAGAGGTTCATCATGTATCCAAGATTCATTCAGATGATCTTGAATCATGTTGCTCCCAAGTTGCCTCAACGGCGTCCAATAAGATACGTGGAGAATGTGAGCAAACGTATCTTCGCTCAATGAGGTACATCCAGTGCGAGGAGCAAGCCTGAACTGCGTCCAAGGCATACTCCACTCTTTGGGTACTTAATAAACCCGGGGTATGTGCCAGCTCGTGGGGATGAGTTCAGAGACCCGGCACCACAACAGGCAGGAGCAACTCATGCTATACCTGCTGCTCCGGTTGTGTCACCGGAGGAGGAAGTGGACCTTGATGCAGAATTCGGAGGTCAAGGGTTCTTCGATATGGATCGGGTGGATCCAGAGGAGAACGTTCAGATTCCAGTTGAACGTGTCTCGAGTGTGCGTGTTACTAGAGCAGCTACGACGGTGGCTGACTCAGATCTTGATGATGTTATGGATGAGGCGAGAAGGATGTTGGTGACTCAAGAGAGAACATTTGGCAAGAGGAAGAGAACAGTTGATGATAGCGAGTCAGAAGAAGAAGAGGATATTCACAAGCTGATTAGACGATCAAGACGTGAAAGGACAGGTGCAGGTATGGGAGCTGGAGAGACTTCAAGAGTTGTACGTTTTGCTCCATCCGCACTGTCAGGTATGTCGATTGTTCCTACATCACTACAGGTCACAGGTTTAAGCGCCGCGGATGTTCCCGTGGTGGCTACATCAGCTGTCGGCATCCCATCAATCACTACTATCCAGCTGACGACTCCGGAGATTGTGTCTTTACCACCTCCAACGCTTACTCCTTCAGAGGTGGTGGCACAATTTGTAGAGTCGACAGTCGTTGCAACTGCAGGGTTGTCGGTCACGATACCACCTGCGGTTACGTCCACAACTGCTTCTGATGTCCCGGTTACATTCGAGATCCCTGCTGAGTATACTCAAGACACATCTAACATGAGGTTTGATTTCGATGCAACCCTCTCAGACTCGGAGAGAATAGCTGCACTTGAGCGGGTCGTGGCTGAACAATCAAGGGTGAATCTTGTCCAGACCCAGGCTATTCAGCGCCTTGTAGCAGAGAATCAACTACAGTCGTCCCTCCTGATTGAACATGGGAGAATTATAGATGCTATGAAGGAGTTCTTGGCATCTCAGGGGGAGACAGGCTGTAAAGACGACGAGTTAAGGACAAAGAAGAGGAATGACAAAGACGATGATCCCAATGCATCGAAAGATGCAGGTGGTGAGTTGCCAAGAACTACTCAAGCTCTTGGGACTTCCACAGCTCAGGGGGAGTCTGCAGGTGCGGCTGGCAGTTCTGGTGGTGATGAGGTGGTGTTGGTTGATGATGAAGATGATATGATTGATACTTTGAAAGAATTAGATGATGATATGCTAGATGATGATGTGATGTTTGATGATGATGTGCTGCCTATTGAGGAGATTGAGAAGATTGGAGCTCAGATTGTGATTGAAGAAGATGTTGAAGAAGGTGAAATAGTAGAAGGGAATCTAGAGCATGACATTCCAGGTGTGGAGAAAGCAGATATGGGTAATGAGACAGTAATCGATGAGACTGAATGGGAAGAGCAGCCTAGGTGGAAGGAAGGCTATGCTCAGTGGTTCGTCAAAACGAAGAAACTGAGAAAGGGATTATTTGCTGGATCTATGATGAGCAGTTGAAGCTCTTTGTGATTAAACGGTATGACGGCGTTCAGTATTTTAAAAGAATGTTAAGGTCGTTGAATACACTGCCGGAATGTGAAGTGAAAGACTTAGCCAGATTGGGGTTAATCAATCGAAATGACGATAATATGGCTAGAGTCATTGAGAAAATTGTATGGAGAGAGAGTATAAAAGAAAAGAAGTTTGAGCTGTTGAAACCGCAGAAGGGAAAACTTGTTGAAGACAAGGATAGAGGTTTGAGAGCTGATGGAAAACCTTGGATGGTCATGAAGTATAAACCGATCCGGTGCCTGAAAGAAGTACCGATGAAGCTAATGCCCAAGGATGTGCTTAAAGACCTAAAGTGGTGGTATGTAGATTGTGAGACAGCAGAGGCGGTGATGGAAGACGAGGATGAACAAGAGTTTCTAAGAGTTTACGATCCGATGCATTTGGTAAACTTATCTCAAGCTGATCTGAAGATGCTTAGTGAGAAGAAAATCTTTTATATTCCTGCTTGGAAGGACGAAGCGAGGAAGTATCAATGAGTTGTGTCAGTTTGTGTTAGAGAAGGAGTGCATGCGTGAAGAGACAAGATTGAAGATTACGAGACAAGTGCTTAAAGATCAAGATATGAAGCTACTGCCAAGGGGGAGTCTGTTGGTGCATAGTGTCAGTAGTTCATAATCTAGTGTCTATAATCGAGTCTGTAATGTTTAATTATGTTTTGTATGTTTAAGCGAAGTTACTGACAAGTTCGCTTAACAGGCGAACTTGTTAGTCAAGCGAAGTTATGGACAACTTCGCCTGAACATGCCAGGCGAAGTTGTCATGTATTTATATACCAGCTTAAGGCTTGGTTTATAGTTAGTTGTTTAAGTTCGTTTCAGTAGTTCGAGTTCATTGTAACGTGAGGACGAGAGTCTGTAACAGTGATATCACGTCACGTGTTTGAGTTATAATATATAACGTGTGTTCGGTTATTCGTGTGTTTGTTTGGTTTGTGTTCTATACTCGTAACGATCTACGCAGGGATTCCGCACCTGAGTAGACCGATATATCTCGTGCGATCCGTCCAGGGAACCTACATATGAATACGTACGCATATGTCCCCAAAACATTAGAAAACAGTGTATAAAAAGGGGAATGATGAACTCACCTGATTGATAAAGTCAAACGGGAAAAAATATGTCAACAAAGTGGAAATCACGCTCCTTGAGAATTATCGACAAGAATCCTAATTAAATAATATTATGAATGAATTATAAAGGATGTAATACATATAACGAATTTAGGATTTCGATGTGGATTGAGTTACAATGATGATTTTTATGTTTATGGATTGAACGATTGATCTCTACGGATTTTTGTTATTATTTAACTATAAAAATTATTATTTGTCATAAAGAAATCAGGTTTACGAATAATTCGTTAAATAAATATGAGCTGAGACCTATTATAACAATAAACGTTTAGATATATAATTATTATAAAATTTATATTTTAGAATCCTTAACGAAAAAATATAATTAACACCTGTAATACGTTTTAATATGTTTATTAAAAATAATACGTACATATATATACACACACACACATATATATACCTATATGAAAACTAGTAACGAGATTATTTGACACGAAAAGTTTAACTTTTATAAATGTCAGTTTTAAAGAAAATATTGTTTAATTAATATTTAATATTAATTATAATATATTATATATCAATAAAATAAGTTAAAGTAGTTAATAATAAAAAAATTATCAAAACAGGGTCTGCTGGGACTCGAACCCGCGACTTGTGAACCAGAGTTTGAACACACACACACCAGCCAACTGGGCTTTTGGTCGTCTGGTTGTATAGAATGTGCAGACATGTTTAATTGAATTATAATGAAGCCTGAGTTATATAATCAATTTCTAGGTTAAGGCGGTTTGGTTAGTGAATCAATCCGTATCATGTTTGATCGTGTTTCCTAATTAATGATGATAGTTAGACCGTGTGTAGCAAAACAAATCAAAACCATGATTCAATTCCAAGTTTAGATCGTTAATTGAGGTTCAAGTAAACTAAACGGGTTGGATTTGGGTATACGGGTCATGGGTTACGGATTTGGGTAAATGGGTCATAAAGAGAATGTTAAAATTTGCATTTTAGTCCCTACAGATTGAAGGTGGAAGCATTAAAAGATTAAAATTTACTTTTGGGTTAAAACCGTATATATTCCATAGTTAATTGTATATTAAATCAATATAATGAATAAATATAAATTATAAAAAAATTTCTTGAATTTAAAACGGGTAGAGTAACGGGTTTGAATCAGTTTGTAGAAAACCGAGTTGTTACACAAAGAAAACAAAAGCTGGAAATGGGCTCCACCATGGCCCATGGTCCAGACCGTGGACCACGGTCCACCTAGAGAAAACCTGGCAGTTTACACCGTACCGTGGAGGAAAAGAAGACCGTGGCCCACGGTCCACACCGTGGCCCACAGTCCACAACATGGCCCACTGTTGGGCTTGGCTGGATCTTTGACCTTGGTCAACCATTGACCACGGTTCACACCGTGGCCCATGGTCCGGGGCGGAGGCCCACTTGCATGTCTTTTAATTAGCCGATTTTGGGTGTCTTTTGAGATACCTTTCACTTGGGGACGGCTTAGAGGCGATTTTTGAAGACAAGAACTACATTTTGGGTGTTTGTACTCCCTTGTTTATGTTGGGATTGCTAATAACAAGATAGTTGATGCAAGAATGATCTCTCGAGCCATGAGTGGCTAGTTCTATAGTATTCCTCTCGGGATGTAACGTTAATCGCAAAACACTTTTGTTTATTGTTCTTGAACTTGGATTGATTATCTAATGTTATGTTAGTAGAGTCTTGATGTTTGTGTGATTGTTTGTAGCTTGTCTTTATCGCTTATATCTAGTTTTGAACCATGCGTTCTTGGTGTCGTTGACAACCGAGATCTAGTGGAAGGAATTAGGGATAATCGTATTGATTGATTGTTGAGTAACAACCTATCATTCTAGGAATCCGAGTACTTAGTTCTTGATTAATCACAAACAATTGCATGTGCACAAACCGAGATATTGCGGTTTTACCATTGAATGTTAACAAAAGTGTTGAGCAATAACCCGAACCCCGAGAGGAATGCTTGTTTAGTTATTCGTTTACAACTTTCGTTTAGTTTATTTTAGTTTATAAAATCAAATCAAAACCAACTTGGAAATTACTTTTTCGTCATTTACATTTATATTAGTCAATCGTTGAGCTACTTATTAATGCACTTTCCACAAACTCCTCGTGTTCAATACCCACTTTCCGCTATCTATTTAGTAGTGTTTGGTTTTTAAGTGTGAGTGAGCCTTCGACTTCACGTCAAATTTTGGCGCCGTTGCTGGGGAGTAGTGCGCAACGTGTGTTACTTTTGTAGTTTTGTTTAATTGTTATTGTCAGTTTTACGCGGGTTGTGCTAGTGTGCAGGTATCTACAGGTATATGCATACGCGAAACTCTCTGTCTTCATCACCGTTAGTTTTTGATCTGGAAATTGAACGAACTGCCCGTCAGAATTGGATTCTTCAAAGGGAGAATAAGATTATCAGGTCACCAAGCACACATAGTCGAACAACTGACTCCACAAACATGGCTTCGGGTCAATCTGTACCACCTATGGAACCACCCATCAGTCCAGAAAATCCTCCTCCCAATGAAACCGTTACCACTACAAGCCTTACAAATGAGCCCACCTCAACCGTGTTCATCTTTCAACCACCAGCTAACCTTTCGCCTTTAACTAACTTCATGCCTATTCATGGACAATCATCAAACCCACCACAACAATCACCTTTCTAATCTCAACAAAACCCGCCATATAATCAACTATACACATTATCACAAGACCCACCAATCATTTATACTTCACCGGGTCTTAGGTCGGGCTTGCAGTTGTTTGGCGGGCCACGTTATGGCGATAATAGCGAAGGGTATGAAGAGTATGAAGAGGGATATTCGAGTGGGGGCGATGGAAATCAAGTAAGGGTGCTAGGTCAATTTGGTTATGTTCCGCAACAACAAAGGCAACAATGGGGCGGGCCACATGTCAACCAAGCACCATTGCAATAAGTTCAACAATTGCAACAAGTTCCTCCACAACCTCATTATCAACAACCTCAACAACCAATACCTCAACATCAATTTCAACAATATCTACCGCCAAGGCCCATGTATAGACAAATGGGCCAACCGAGAGTACCATTGGGGGTACCGAGAAGGCATGTAAGAGAGATGGCTAGGGGAATTGAAGCTAACTTTCAACTGATCATTACAAACAACCCATCTTCGGTGGTTATTCCTCAAAATCAGAATGGGAGAACATTTGAGGTTAGAACCAACACACTCCAAATTTTACCAAAGTACAAGGGTTTGGCAAATGAAGAACCTTATTTCCATTTGGAGGCGTATGACTTGATTTGCAACACGATCGGGGGTCAAGGTTTTTCATCGGATGAGGTTAAGTTAGTTTTATTCCAATTTTCATTGGAAGATAAGGCAAAGAGATGGTTCTACACATTGTCGATTTACACTTGGGCCGAGATGCAACAAAGGTTCTTGGAAGAGTTTTACACGGCCCAAAAGACAAATGATTCAAGACGAAGTTTGAGAAGCTTCCAACAACAATCGGTTGAGATGTTTCATGAAGCCTTTGAGCGATTCAATATGATGATCAAGAATTATCCTCACCATGGTATTGCTCTTTGGGAATTGTTGAATGCTTTTCACGAAGGGTTGAGTATGGAAGACGAACGGGATTTAATGTCAATCAAAAATGGTACATTTGGTACCAATTATGAACAAGATGATTGGGCATTCTTGGAGCAAATGTCGGTCACATCAAAGAGAAAGGATCAAACCGCAAGAAGAGCAAGACCGGTCACCACAAGACCACAAGTGCATGCGGTTAACAATGAAGAACCTCAAGTCTCTAATCAAGTGTATGATGTATGCACGAGTTGTAACGCGTTGGGACATGCAAGTGAATTGTGTCCCGGTGTGGAAGGGCAAGTTGAAGAGGTAAATGCAATTGAAGGTCAAGGGGGTGGTCGAAACTACAACATGAATTCAAACACTTACCACCCCGGGTTGAGGAATCATCCCAATTTTCGATATGGCATCCAATCAACTCAACTCAACCCTAACTTTCAAGGGACTTCTCAAACCCATTTTGTTCCACGTCAACAATATTTTAATCAAGGAAATGCTCAAGGTGGGAACAATCAAGGAAGTCAAAGTCAATTTAAAGGAACGGGTAGAGGTCAAAGTGGGTCTTCGGGTCAAGGTTCATCAAGTGGAATGAAATGATGGATATGTTAAAGTCAATGCAACAAGACATGCAGAAAAGGAATCAACTTGATGAAGCCCGAATGCAAAAGGATGAAGTTCAGGACAAAGTCATCCAATCATTGACCACACAAATGGGTCAACTTGCAACCGAGGTGGCGGAATTGAAGAAAAACAAAGGTCAATTGCCAAGTGACACCAAGGTAAACCCTTCTCATAACTCATCTCGTAATGTTCCGATTAATCATGTTAGTGTGTTGAGAAGTGGTAAAGAGTGGCGAATTTGTCACCGGATTTGGTTGATGGGGAAGTTGAGGATATTAAGGGTAACGAAAGTGATGATGATCAAGTTGAAACTAATAAACCCAATAAACATGTCACTATTGAGAAACCATTACAAGCTTCGGGTCAAGCCTCAAATTTAAATGATAAAAACAAGGAAGTGGAATCAAATGTAGTTCCATTTCCTTCGGCTTTGCTTGACCCGGGCAAGACAAATGTGATTTTAAAACGGGGTCCTCAAAAGGAGGAAATGTGGGAAGTGTTTAAACAGGTCAAAGTGAATTTACCTCTACTTTAAGCTATAAAACAAGTGCCTGCTTATGAAAAATTTTTGAAAGAGCAATGCACTCAAAAGAGGCAGCAAAAAGTGCCTAAACGGGTGGATTTAACCGAGCAGGTAAGTGCGGTTTTAAAAGGAGATCTCCCTCCTAAGCTTCAAGATCCGGGAACACCCTTAATTAACATTCAAGTAGGTGATTTTCAAATGTCTAGGGCGTTATTGTATCTTGGAACCGGGGTGAGCATTCTTCCGGGGGGTTTGTATGACCAATAAGACTTTGGTCCCATGAAACGTGTAGAGACCACGGTTGTATTGGCCGATTTATCTCATAAACTTCCCCGTGGAATCGTACAGGATGTAATAGTGAAGGTAGAGGATTTTTATTATCCTGTGGATTTCTTGGTTTTGGATTATTCCTCAGGCGACTCAAGTCAACAACAAAATGTTATCTCGGGTCGACCATTCTTGAACACGGCTCATGCCATCATTGATTGTAGGTTTGGTACTGTTGACATGGCGTTTGGCAACCGGAAAATGCGTTTAAATGTTTTTACTAACATTGCTAATTCTTTGAGTGGTGAAGAATGTTTTTTGGCAGATGTGGTGGATCATTGTAATCCTCATGAGTATGATGAGGATTGTATGGAAGCTTGCATTTGTGATGATTCTGAACAGGTACACGTGTGTGCTTTGCGAATGGAGGAGCACAAACAAGATGCTTTAGCTTTACAAGAGAAAAGACCACCATGGACACATCAATGGGTAAGTTTGCTAAAGAAAATCAACTCAGACACAAAACCGTTTTGGAGTGTCCACCAAAGGTGGAATTGAAGGAGCTTCCAAGTCACTTGAAGTACGTTTTCTTAGGGGAGAATGAAACCCTTCTGGTTATCATCGCTTCTAATTTGGAGGAAGTTCAAGAGCGGGCATTGGTGAAGGTGTTGGGAGCACATAAGGCGGCCATTGGATGGACACTTGCAGATTTAAAAGGTATTAGTCCTTCTATTGTTATGCATAAAATAATTAAAGATGAGGAGGCTAAACCAACATGAGAGACTCAAAGGGGATTGAACCCGAACTTGCGGGAAGTGGTGAAAAGGAGGTGATCAAGTGGTTGGATGCGGGGATCATTTATCCCATTTTAGACAGTGCATGGGTGAGCCCGACAGGTAGTGCCCAAGAAAGCCGGTATCCAGGTAATAAAAGAATATAATGGTGAACAAATCGCCACCCGACTGATAACCGGGTGGCGAGTGTGCATCGATTATAGGAAATTAAATACCGCCACCTCAAAAGATCATTTTCCGTTACCATTCATTGATCAAATAATTGAAATGCAGGTCAAAAATATTATTGTTTTTTGGATGGGTATTCAGGGTATAATCAAATTGCAATCCATCCCGATGACCAACACAAAACCACTTTTACTTGTCCATATGGCACCTTTGCCTTTAGACGGATGCCATTTGGATTGTGTAATGCCTCGGCCACTTTTCAAAGATGTATGATAAGCATATTTTCGGACATGGTCGGGGATTCACTTGAAGTTTTCATGGATGACTTTTCCATTTTTGGTTCAACTTTTGAGTCTTGTCTCAATGATTTAAAAAAGTTTTAAAACGATGTGTCGAGACAAACTTGGTTTTAAGTTGGGAGAAAAGTCATTTCATGGAGCAAGAAGGTATAGTGTTGGGTCATGTGGTTTCAAGTAGGGGGATGGAAGTCGATCAAGCAAAGATAAAAGTAATTTCATCCTTGCCACCACTGAAAAATGTTAAAGGGGTGAGATCGTTTTTGGGACACGCCGGGTTCTATAGAAGACTCATTAAGGGTTTTAGTGTAATCTCAAAACCCTTACGTAATCTTTTGTTGAAGGATGTCCCTTTTGAGTTTACTAATGAGTGTTTGCAAGCGTTTGACAGTTTGAAGGAAAAATTGTGCAAGCACCAATTTCGCAATCACCGAATTGGTCAACACCGTTTGAAATCATGTGTGATGCTAGCGACAATACGGTTGGAGCGGTTTTGGGTCAAAGAGTGGAGAAAAAGCCAGTGATGATCTATTATGCAAGCAAAACTTTATCCGAGGCACAATTGAACTACACCACCATCGAAAAGGAGTTGCTTGCGGTGGTGTATGCCTTAGATAAGTTTCGCTCGTATATTTTGGGAAGTAAAGTTGTGGTGTACTCAGATCATAGTGCGGTGCGGTATTTAATGGAAAAGAAAGATGCAAAGCCTCGTTTGATTCGTTGGGTATTGTTGTTGCAAGTTAGATCTTGAAATCCGTGACAAGAAGGGATGTGAAATTGTAGTGGCCAATCACTTGTCAAGAATTACCCTTGAGGGTGTTGATGATCCGAAGGAAATAAACGAGAAATTTCCGGATGAACAGTTGCTTGTCATTTCAACCGCGCTGTGGTATGCTCATTATGTCAATTATTTGGCCACGGATGCAATTCCAGAATATTGGTCCAAGAAGAAAAGGCAACAATTCGCGCCCCAAGTTAATTAATACGTTTGGGAAGAACCAGATCTTTTCAAGATTGGAGCGGATCAAGTAGTGAGAAGATGTGTACCCGAGAATGAAGTACAAGAAATTTTGAAACACGCTCATTTGTCGGTATGTGGGGTCCATTTTAGTGGCTCTAAAATGGGGTACAAAGTACTTATGTGGGGATTCTATTGGCCAACGATTTTCAAGGATGCTAGTGAATACACTCGGCATCGTTTAAATTGCGAACGAATGGGGGGTATATCGAAAAGGAATTAAATGCCTTTACAACCCATTTTAGTTGTGGACATTTTTCATGTGTGGGGCATAGACTTTATGGGCCCGTTTCCAAACTCATGCGGTTACCTTTATATTCTTGTTGCGGTTAATTACGTGTCAAAGTGGGTCGAAGCGGTTGCAACAAGAACTAATGATTATTCCGTGGTATGTAAGTTTGTGCAATCCAACATCTTCTCAAGATTTGGGATTCCTAGGGTTATCATAAGTGATGGTGGATCGCATTTCAAGAACTTTGCATTTGGCAAATTTTTTTAAGCGTTATGGTGTGAATCACCGAATTGCAACACCTTATCATCCTCAAACAAGTGCCCAAGTTGAAGTTTCGAATTGACAAATTAAAGAAATTTTGATGAAGACAGTTCGGGTTGATAGAAAAGATTGGTCGACTAAGTTGGAGGATGCATTGTGGGCTTATCGCACGGCTTACAAGACACCGATTGGTACCACTCCTTATCAGCTGGTGTATGAGAAGGGGTGTCATTTGCCAATGGAGTTGGCTCACCGAGCACTATGGGAAATTAAGAATGTTAATTTGGATTACAAGGAAGCCGGTGAGTTAAGAAAGTTGAAATTGAACGAGTTGGAGGAAATCCGGGATGAGGCGTATGAATGTGCTTCAAATTACAAAGAGAAATTGAAGAGGGTGCATGATGCCAAGATACAAAAATGAACATTTGATGTTGGGCAAAAAGTGTGGCTTTATAATTCAAGACTCAAATTGTTTCCCAGGAAGCTCAAAAGCAAATGGATGGGCCCGTTTATGATCACAAAAGTCGGGAAGTTTGGTGATATGGAGATTGAGGACATGCAAAGTCAAGCTAAACAAGTGGTGAATGGACATCGTCTCAAATCGTACCTAGATGGAAAAGATGTGAACATGCTTAACAATGACAAGGTGAGTTTCCTCTTAAGCTCACTGGACGGCTCCACCGCGTAAAGGCCCAGGTATGTTGTAGGGTGTAAATAGCTTTTGTTAAATTTGTTTTTAAAAAAATTACCTTTCTCTCGTGGGAGTGTGTTCGAGTCAAGTGTGGGGAAGTTCTTATGAATTTCTCTACCATGTGGAGGACAACTCGGGATTTTCATGGGGGGTAGGGTAATTCTGAAACCGTGTCCCACGGTCCGGTCACCATAGCCCACGGTCCAGAGAGTCACCACGGTATGGTGCACTCTGGACGACCTGGAACAACATCACCGTGGACCACGGTCCTGACCGTGGCCCATGGTCCAGGCTGGCTGCTTCGTTGACCTTGGTCAACCGTGGACCACGGTTCACACCGTGGCCCACGGTGCGGCTTCTCCTGCTGCTGTTTAACAGGTTTTAAAGGCTATAAACGAATTTTAAATTTCTTTTAAAACCATTCTCAGCCACAAAACTCACCAACCATCTTCTCCACCTTCATACTCTCTCCTTCAAAACCCTAGTTTCCTCCTATCATCTTTTCCAATTAACAACCAAAATCCAAGTTTCTTAACCTGATTGTGACTGAACTTCTGTGAGATTTAACAATACAAACCTTATTCCCTTTCATTCTTAAGTTGTAACCCGATTGTGAGGGTTAGGGTTCCGAAAATTTGAAAGATTTTTGGGGTTTTCTTGTTTGCTTGTGACAAGTGCTTATCTATCACCATAAAATCAAACCAAGGTTTGTTCATTGTCAATTCTTTGAATACATTACAACAATGGTTAATGTAACACCCCGTAACCGCAGCGGAAACGTAAACGGGATGCAACAGACACCTCTGATATCAACCACATTGTTTATAAAGAAAACCGAATACATTAATATACTTCAAATTACATTATCTCGTATTTCATTACCGTCTAGGTGATACACACATCATACAATACGATACATAATTCTATTTATTATAATGTATCCTAACATTCCGCACGCAAATCTTACACACATCAAGCACTTAGCACGTAAGCAATCACTTCATCTTAGTTGTACCTGAAAAGCATGTGAGAAAACGGGTCAACTACGAATAGTTGGTGAGTTTCACAATTCGAGTAAACCATGATAAATCATTATCAAAATATAATATTATCGATGTAATTATGCTGAGCCCACAAGTGAAACCTCTGACTATCACACACAACCCCGTGGCATACTCCGCCCACGAACCTGCCCCAAACCGCTATGTCTAACATTACATAGAAAAATATATATAACACCCAAAATAGACATGTGCAACTGGCTGGGAAACATCAGCAAATCCATGCCGGACCAGTTGGGTTTGTCGGACCAATAGTACTATCCACACTCTACCGGCTTTCAGGTATTCACTCGTGTTCCGGGGCCTTAGAATGTTAGCAACTCAGACAATTACCATCTTAGTACATTTCCGTACGATTCCCGTACAATAAAATATATATAAATTCACGCAAATCCATGCGTTCAGTATGTACTTAAACATTTCAGGAGTAACATGCTTCCGCCCCGGGAAAATATTTAAAAACAATTCAGAAAAGGGGGCTCGTGAAACTCACCTTAGCACATGCAAGCAGGTAACAACAATCATTATCAGTTAACACGTCCAATCTGTAATATGATCCCTACGATCGTTACTATACACTCATTATTAATATAACTTTAACCGTATCAACCGGTACATCTGGGGACACTGTTAACCCAGTACTGTACCCATTCCGGGGGCAATGTTAATCCAGAAACACTTCTCCGGACTCAGATTGTGATATCGTTTAGAGTTCAGTAGTCAATTTACTATTAGTTTGTTTTCCCCGTTTTGCGTGCCTAGCACGGTTATCCGTTTTTACGTTTTAAAATGATTTTGGTCTCACACGACCCGAAAAGAGTTGTTGACTGATAATTTAATTAAAGTTGTGAAATTAGAGCTCGGTTTAGACGCCCCGATTGGCCGCTGGATCCGTTTCCGTATTTGGCGTACCGGAAACTGTTAAATCGGTTAAAAATACCCAAATCATCCGAATTACTTTCGGATGATTCATTTTTACTTGTTTAACTCTATTATATGAAAATAGTTCATTTTTAGGGTTTTTATACACCAGTCAGTTCGTTTAGACGAACTTTACCGGTTTATGCGTTTTAGACTTTAAAAGTTTGTTTTTATCTTCTTTTTAGCACAAATAATTATCCGTTTAGTCTCGGATCTTGAAATTTTGCACAAATCACTTTTTGAAAGTGGGGAATTTTATAAAAATATTTCCAGAATTAATTTTTATATTTAAAATTTATTTATCTATTTTTAAACACCATTTAAACACTAAATATGTCGTAAATACCAAACGACCTTAGAAAAATCCCAAATTTTTCCTGGATGTCCCCTGCCATCCACATAGTCCCCTGTAATTTTCCAGAACCAAAATCTTCTTTTTCATGCCATTTTCACTAAAACCGAGCTAGAAAACCCTAGAACTCGTTTAACCGAAAAGCCTACATAGACTTCTCCAACTGACCTAAAATTTTGTGTGTGACTTATACATGATATAAAAAGCTTATCTGCAATTTTCCAGAGTTTTTCATGATATTTAACTATTTTTCACCATTTTTAGCCAAAACCGAGAATTAAATTCACCAAATATTCATCCTTTGTCCAAAAATTACCAAAAATTCACAGAACTCATGTTTTTATGTATTTAACACCTCTGTAAAATTTCATGACCTAACTCTAAACCATCAACAATCTGTCCAAAAACTCCAAAACCGAACATAACCGAATATACCTTTCGTCTTTCCGCCACTACAAGCTACAAACTCATCTTTCCGCCTTATCTACCACTAAATACAGAACCTACAACCAACATACCACAATACCAAGCAAGTTACACTCACGATCAAGCCTCTTACACTATAGTTTCGGTTATGATTCAAAACAAAGATTTAAACCGTAAAAATTCGTTTTTGGTTCGTTTAACTCCTTTCTTGGACCAAGATCCCTTGTATAACCCGTATACATCACTTGATCATGCAAGAATCGGTTTTCATCTTTGAAACCTCATTTTCTTGCAAATAAACTCAAAATATGGAACCGAAACCAAGATTTAGCCATCACAATATGCATTTACCTTTAGTTTTCTTGCTAAAAATCTGAATTTATGGATGAGAATGTGGAGAGGATTGATGAAGGATGTTGGAATGCTTGAGAAAAAAAAATAAAAGATAATGTGGCAAGGTGAGGGCCGATCGGAAGTTTGAGGGGGTGGGGTGGGACCCACCTCTTCATTCTTAGCCACATGTTTGGATATCCGTAATCCGGATAATGTTTTGAATAATCTGGTTCAGTTCGTTTTTCGGTTAAATGTCTAATTCGTCTTAAAACGAGGCTAAAACGGTCGTTTTTCGGCTTAAAAATGAAATTTATATAAAACCGATTTAAGAACTTTAAAAACTTAAACCATGACATTTATTAACTTAAAACATCATATAATTAATTATCGCGCATCTTTTTCGGCTTGATCGATCATCTCTTGCTCGGTTTGGTATTAAAGGTTTCGTTTAATGTACCGACGTACCATTAAATCGAAATTCATTTTCTGTGCTTTAATTCACTTATCCCGAAGCTTTAATACTTCGTAAACATCACTAAATATCATATATCTCGTCTATAATTGAACCCTCGATTCGTTCGGGTTTCAATAACTATCGATCGATTAATCGCATATTCAATACGATGAATTATATATTCACGTACAATCAATACAGTGAACCATGTATTCTCGTATAATTACTATGGTAACTCATGTACCCGACATTAAATATGACGTAACTATTGTCTACCGGTTAGGGTATACCGGGTTTCGTCGGAATCGTTACATTTAAGGTAGTGTTGATTTGTGTAAACCCACTTGCTTGTTGGTGATAATGCTTACAAATTGTAGTTGTGGATAAGAGATAAATGCTTGAAATTGGTTATTTTTCATTGAAAAGTTGAAAAATTAAGTGTTTATTGAAATGAAGTTATATTGGTTAATTATATAATGAGTTTTTTATCCACAAATATGGTAACAAGCAAGTGTGGGGATGGACATATTGAATTGACTTGGTTTGTTTTTAGTGGTTTGTGTGTATAGATGGGAAGGAATTCGGACAAAGGGAAAGGAAAGGTGGCATCTACGAGTGGTCGGGCTGCCCAAGCCAAAAGACAATGGTTGCGAGAAGAACAAGAGCATGTGCAAATAGAAATCCCAAAACCCGACTGGAGAGGTGGGGTGTTATCTAGTTATACTTTAGAATGGCAACTGGAATTGTTCAAGGATAAGATGAGCAATTTGAGAGAAAGGTTGGAAGGGTTTATGTATGAGAAGGAAGTGACCGACTCGGGTCTTGAAGCGTTTGGCGTGTTCGACAAGTTTGAAGCATTAGGTTGGGAAGCTGCCCTCCAGTGTTATGATGGAGAAAGCGCTATGTTATATGATAGGGAGATTGAGGAGTGGGTATCTACTTTGAGGTGCCCACCGTTTAAGAAGGGCCCGGATATGAAGTTGATTGATACCGTGGGTGGAAAGACGGTGGAGATGTCTTTTGAGACACTCAATCAAATTGCTCGGTTCGACAGCAAGCCATCCAATTCGTATGTCTATCCATCAATCAGAGATTTGTTTGACCATCCTAACAAAAGTTCGCAATGCTATAATATATTATCGTCTGTGTTGGAAGGAGGTAGAGGTATAGGTTCGAATTTTAAAAGAAGGGAGTTGAGGATCGAAGCTCAGTTGTTGATGACAATATGCTTGTCCAACGTGGTGCCCCGTCGGAGCGACATTTCAATTGTAAGAAACAGTGAAATGCCTGTTTTGGCCGCATTGATGAATGGCAAGCCGCGAATTTCCTTTTGCTACTTAGCCATGCTTAACATATGGACAAGTAGAGAAAGAAACAAGAGGAAGTTAATACCTCATTGCCGATTGATCACGGGGATACTAAAGTTGCATGGTGCCATTCCAGCAGGCGCAATTGGGTTGAAGAAGACTTTTACGGAACATAAATTGGATTCATTGGGCCCAGGTTGGACATATACAAAGAGCGAAAGGTACCATCAGTTGAAAAACGGTAATGTGAAATGGAGAGTACTAAGGGAGGATATTGAACATGAGGCGGGTGAAGACCAGGAGGAAATAATTAAGGAGGCAAGTGACGAAGATGACATGGAGGTAGTTGGTGGCGAAGAGACGGTCGGTGGTAGTGGTTCCCAACAAAGGGGTTGGGATTATTCGACTGGGTATGCTTCATATGGGGACAATTGGGCCCACATGGTTTCGATTAACGAGGTGGTGGAGAGGCATCGGCCTTCCACGTTTGATAGTTGGTCGGAGGAGTCGCGGGCCTTATTTGACCACCAAACTTTCATGGGGGCCTATCATGAACAAGCCGAGAAAGAGAGACATGACTGTAACGAGATGTGGAACCGTGCTCACGCCTATGGGCGGGAGCACGAAACAAACATGCGGTATATGGATGACCGAAATAGGAGAATGCACGAACAGTGGCATGTAGGTGAAGAGGTCGTTCCAGATCCACCAAGTGTGGATTACACATCTTTACCTCCATATGACGGGTCAGTGCGATATCCCGAGCCACCATTGCATCACTCCATGTGGGTGGACCCAATGCAGTCGATGGCACCACCACCACCATCATCGGGAGAAGGCAGCAGCGGCGGAAGTGGAGCTTTCAACTTTGGTGAATTTTCAGACTTTATGACCTCCATCTTCGGGCCGCCACAGCCGCCTTATTACTGATGAGGACCTCGTCATACCAGGTGCATGTGTTTTTGTATATTGTTGTACAGTTGTTTATTTTATGTTTCGGTTTAGTATTTGGGTGGAATGGAGGAGGATGAAACCTTTGGAAATAGTGTTGCGGGTCGGAAAGAGGTGGTGTTTTTGTGCTTGTTTTTAGTTTCTCAAATCCATACCTTGGGGACAATGTATCCTAAGTGTGGGGACGGGGAATCTTTTGATTAAAAAAAATTGATGAATAAGAAGACAATTGAAAGAAAAACACCGGAAAGTGGTAAAATTAGCGGGGCAAAGTTTTGGTCCCCTTTCATGGTCATATTTCCCCCAAAATCAAGTTTGCTTAGTTATGTTAAAAATGTGGTCGAGTAGTATTCTAGGCAAGGTTAGCATGCTTTCGGTATATCAAATCACATAACATGTCCATAGTCACTTGGGTATTGGAAAAACGAAGAGCGGTGTTATTCTCCGTTAGAACTTGTGCCATTAATGCATTTCGAGACCTTAGCTTGGCATAAGTGCAAAAATGATAGAGGCAATTAGGTTTAAGCCTCGTTTGGATGAGCGCGAGTGTGGGCTTTGGGGGTTAGGCCTCATACATTACACATATGAGGGTGGTCAATGAGAGGGGCGGGGGGTTGGTTCCTTTAGTAAACCTATTTGGGATTATTCTTCCTATTTAATTAACCCCGATGTATTTGTGAGACGATCCGGCTTGGTAGGTTGTTCTTTGTAATTGTAGTTGTTTTGTTATTAATCAATAGAGTAGTAGTTAATTGTTTATGCAAGTTATTATGATGCAAAAAAAATGAGAAAAAGATAAAAGACAAGGAAAAGTCGAGGCAATGTTCAAAGCCTCGTGGTTCGAGTTCGTGATACAAGCTGTTATGTATATAGTAGTGTGTTTTATTATTTATTTTAGTTTTGATGTAACAAGCCGGGTCGGATCACTTGAGTCACTTTCAATACTCTCATTCCATACCTTTACACCTAGCCTCATTACAACCCATTTAAGACCTCTTGATTTGCATTTGTGTTAAAGCATGAATGGGTGGAGATTTCATGATGGTACAAGCGTATGCAAGGAGAATCGAGTGTTATTGTAATCTATGGAACGATCACCGACAAGGGAGTTAATGAGTGACGGTGTGTTATGTGTGAGTAAAGACCGAAAGCATGTTAAGGTTGACTATAATTCTATGTTTTAAATATAATATCAAGTAAGCTAGTGCAAACCTCTAATTATGTGGGAATAGGGTATGACTTGGGACCTTAACTAAGCCGGTCTTGTGGTTTGTTTGGTGGTGTGTTTTGAAAGCAATTGTGATTTCAAGTGTTGCTTGGGGACAAGCAAAGGTTAAGTGTGGGAATATGACGGGCGACCCATAGGGAAGCAACTAAGTGAACTAAAAGATATAAATATACGTGAGGGATTAAGTTAATTCCGTGGAATTAGTTGACTACGGTTGCTCGTGTGTTTGCAGGTTTAAGGAGCTAGAGAGCGAAGTTATGAGAACACAGGCGAAAACGGTGAAGAAAATAGAGCTGGAACGAGAAAGTTACAAAGAAAACAAAAGCTGGAAATGGGCTCCACCGTAGCCCACGGTCCAGACCGTGGACCATGGTCCACCTGGAGAAAACCTGGCAGTTTACATCGTACCGTGGAGGAAAAGAAGACCGTGGGGCGGATCGTGGCCCACGGTCGGGCTTGGCTGGATCTTTGACCTTGGTTAACCGTGGACCACGGTTCACACTGTGGCCCACGGTCCGGGGCAGAGGCCCACTTGAATGTCTTTTAATTAGCCGATTTTGGGTGTCTTTTGAGATACCTTTCACTTGGGGACGGCTTAGAGGCGATTTTTGAAGACAAGAATTACATTTTGGGTGTTTGTACTCCCTTGTTTATGTTGGGATTGCTAATAACAAGATACTTGATGCAAGAATGATCTCTCGAGCCATGAGTGGCTAGTTCTATAGTATTCCTCTTGGGATGTAAGGTTAATCGCAAAACACTTTTGTTTATTGTTCTTGAACTTGGATTGATTATCTAAATGTTATGTTAGTATAGTCTTGATTTTTGTGTGATTGTTTGTAGCTTGTCTTTATCGCTTATATCTAGTTTTGAACCATGCGTTCTTGGTGTCGTTGACAACCGAGATTTAGTGGAAGGAATTAGGGATAATCGTATTGATTGATTGTTGAGTAACAACCTATCATTCTAGGAATCCGAGTACTTAGTTCTTGATTAATCACAAATAATTGCATGTGCACAAACTGAGATATTGTGGTTTATCTATTGAATGTTAACAAAAGTGTTGAGCAATAACCCGAACCCCGAGAGGAATGCTTGTTTAGTTATTCGTTTACAACTTTCGTTTAGTTTATTTTAGTTTATAAAATCAAATCAAAACCAACTTGGAAATTACTTTTTCGTCATTTACATTTATATTAGTTAATCGTTGAGCTACTTATTAACCCACTTTCCACAAACTCCTCGTGTTCAATACCCACTTACCGCTATTTATTTAGTAGTATTTGGTTTATGTTTGAGTAAGCATTCGACTTCACGTTAATTCTATATTATTATTATATTGTGAGTTTCATCATTCTTTTTAATTGAATCGATAGTCATCACATTCTTGTCTACATTTTCTATGTATATAAAACATAACCGATAAACAAAAGATGCTTTCTCACAAGATTCAACAAGATTGTGTTTTAAACCGGTGTCTTCATGCCATCACAATGTTGTTGGTTTGTCGATAACTCTTGATCTTGTTGGTTTTGATCCTTGCTCTTGCCCCATAGGACCATAAATAAGCCAATGACTATAACTACCGCTCCAAGAACACTATAGCAAAATTAAAAACCTTAAGAGGGTTTCCTTTCTATAAAACGAGGGATATATATACGATGAGAGTCCACTTTAGAAGTTAGGCTTTATTCTTTATGCCTACACGATCGTGCCTTCATCTCGAGAACAAAAACAATATTTTTCTTCTTTGTTTTCAAATACACCTCTCTCCAAATATGCACCATGTACATGTACAGTTTACCGATAACATATACATGCATGTTTTAATTAAATGCTTCAGTTTGGTTCTTAGTTATGAAAGGTTAATAGGACTTAACTTGATTCGAGATGGTGATAGGTGTAAGATCGAATTTACTCTTATTGCTTGGCATATTTCCTTGACAAATGACGTGCATAGGCTCGAGTTTGGCTCGAAGAAGATTCAAGATCCATACACCAATGACTTGGAATAACTCAAAAATAAATTTTGTTTAATAAAACGCGGTAAAATTTTGAAGCACAAACGGTATACGTCTTGAGAACTATGCTTAAAATACATACCAGTTTTTTCTTTATCATTTTATGTTTTAAAATTGTACATGTTTATTTAATTCTTGATGTTATAAACGTTAAGTCATGCACTCATATGCTTCAAGCTAAGCATGAACATGAATTCGATACTGTTAAACTCAACTTCATAAAAATGCAACTTTTTGGCTCCAATGTATTCAACTATTTATAATTTAGTTATTTTATATTATCTTAATATGTTTTAACCCTATAACTTAATAGAAACATATGATTGCTTAAGCAAGTGATCATCAACTGTGACAGTTGTGTACCTTCCCAAGTTCAGTTTCTCCCTTAAAATGAAAGACCCAAAAACCGCGATAATAACCATCCCAAGAGGGCTGAAAGCGGTTACAAAAACAGGTCCTCTCTCCCAGATTATGACTCCACAAATGTAATATGCACATCCAGAACACAATATTCCCTGCATCCAAACCATGTATTGTAATTAACTCAACTCTTCACGCGTATGTGGGAATGTTAATTAGAAAGAAAATAAAGTCATGACAATTTAAATCCTATGGATATGCAGAGTGAAAACTGATCTTTTTGTACTTACACCGTAAATTGCCGCAAATAGTTTAATGTCCCAGCTTATTGCCCAGATGGAGGCATTCGCCCTCTCAGCCACAACAGTAAGTACGGACCCTTCCAATGTGCCAAGCATACACACCAGCGCTGTGAGAGAGAGCTCTGCCGGGTACAACTTTAATGTAAATGCCTTTTTACACCATATATGTATATGTGAAACAAAGAGAATTAGAATTTGTTGTGCTGAAATCCATGGAACAAGATCGAAATATGTATGGAAAACTTACTTGGACAATGGCAAAACTGGCCCAACAAAAGCAACTGGCGGTGATCATAAGAGATCCTTTAATCTGATCTTGAGTACTGACGGTGTTAACGGAAGTTTGATGATGAAGAGTATGGTGATTTGTCCATGGAAATTGTATAGAAGGGCCCCTTATTAGTGTCATTATCATGGCTCCTCCAACCGTCACTAATGTCCCTATGATCTTTCCTTGGCTATGTAAACTCTTCATCTTTACTATCTCCAGCCTACAAAAAAATATAATAACCATTAGGTCGGAAAACTAATGATAATTTCTGTTTAATACACTCAAAAATGTAACTGAAAAGAAAACATGCATGTTTAAATCACTGGAAAACTATATATCTTTATAGAGAATTGCATTTAGATTTCATTTGAAAGGCGGGAATTTTGGTACTTTTTATTGATGGTTTTCTGTATTCTTATAGAGTTTGACTAATATTTATTCTGGATGCTATCAACTAGCTAGGATGTTGTCAAAAGATATCGGCTAGAGGGTTGCATTGATGTGTACAATTTTTAGAGCATGCACACTGGGGGAGTTTTCCCCTCATCCGGATCTCTTTGGATCGAGAGAGAGGAGAGGAATTCCGGCAATCTGGACGAGCAGACAGACACTAGCTAGTGTGAGGGAAATGAGAAAGGGTATAAAGGAAAAATTGTGAGGATGTGGCGATGTGGTGGTCTGTCTCCATCCACCAGCGATGGAGATGCTATTAGAAGAGGAGAAGATTAGAGGGAATAAGCAATTATCAAGACTCAATGTATTTCAATCATGCAGGAAGAAGTAAATTAAGCTATTTATATATTGACATAACAAGCGATCCACTCTACACGAATTAGATAATAATCGACAAATGAAACAACAATGGCCTACGACTAATGATTGCATAGTCTGCATGGACCTAGTGGAAATGGAAAAGGGAAGTAGCATGTATCGTTCCCAGCCGCTTAAATGCTCTTTTTCCTCATGGAGAAAATCTGAACGAATCTTAGCAAATTGCCATTGTGGCAACTAGTTTCTTTTTTCTTTTTTCTTTTTTACAGCAAAGATGTCTTTACAAAGTGCTACGGTGGGTGCTACTCGCGTTTCCTGGCTACATGCATCTTCGATTGGTGTCAAATTCTTCTTTAGTGACACTGAATTCATAGTATTCTTCAGAGCGCTCCTACCTTGTTTAAGTCTACGAGTTGATGATAGTAATGTCCCACGCAGTAGCTCTTGCTAACGGGATCCAAGATGGCAGATGATCACGAGTACACCCAATGATGGTCCTTATTTCGGGGCTGGTGTTAGGAGAGCGAACAAGAGAAGAAATTGGGTGTTGGTTATAGAAGGACATAGAGTGGAGAAAGAGGAGTCAAGCGGAGGATTGAAGAATGAAGTTCTTGCCATAGACCGGACGCCTAAAAAGGTAGGCACTTGATAGTTGGGTTAGACAAATTTTATTGGTAACCCAACCCAACATTTGCCTAAAAAGTTTTCTCTCTCTCTTCACCATCCAACTCAACTCAACTTTTACATAAAAATATAATTTTGGTTGAACAAACAATATTTATAATAAATTATATTGGGATACTAAAAAAGGACCTTAGAATTTGTATTTAGGTCTTTTTATTTATAAATAAATGAATGTAAACTAGTTTTTTTTTTCAATTTTTTTTATTAAAGTGGAGAGATTGAAAGTTATTCACTAAAATAGGTAATGTTATATAGATTTACCTTTTCCCACTCATAATCTTATAATCTTATTAAGTAAAAATCATTTCTATTAAAATTTTTCTCTTTGGAAAACATAATAAAAAATGAAATAGAAAATAATGAAACTTATATTTTTTAATCTTCCATTCTGTTTCCATCGAAATAAAATAAAACTTTTTAAAACTGTTTTTTAAAATTAATTTGTTTATTTTGCAAAACTGATTTAATACTACAGTTTCATATTATGATTATTTTGAGTTTTTTTAGTCTTTGCTCTTTTTATTTATTGCTTTATAATTATGTTCAATAATTTGTTTTCTCTTATATTAAGGGTGTTTGAAAATAGAATTGGATTTAATATAGATATCAATATCGATGTTGCTTAGTCATGTTCGGTTCACCATCCATATACTAGTATGGCACCGACACGCAAAGCACTTACTATATCCATAAAAATAAATTGTTAACAATTTCATTCCAACAAAATCTATGCTATAATTTTGAGAGAAAAAAATAAATATAATTGTGAAAACAATAAAAACGAATGTGGGCACCTATCCCGATAAAACTTATAACAATATGGATGTTGTTTGATCGGAATCGTTTTGGTTTGTCACAATACCAGTACGGTCTTGACATTCGTGTACAAATTTGTTTTCAACAAAAACTATACCGGAATGTTGAGAAGAAAAAAAATAAATAAATAAATAAACACAATTGTGTATTAACCTTTTTTTTTTTAACTTAAGGAACGGAAGTAATTTTTACATGATGAAAATATATTTAAAAAAGAAATTGTGATTCTGCTAGTATTAACTTTTATGTTGTATTTTAGTTTTAAGAATCCTTTTTTTTTTGTTTTGTATTTTGTACGTAGCTTTTTTAAATCAATTTCTCAATTATTTTGAAGAAGTTGGGAAAAAAAATAATAAAAAGTAAGCTTTATTATTTTTCATTTTATTCTTTTTATACCTTCAATAAATTATTTTAATAGAGATTATTTTTACCCAACAAGATTATAGTGAGACAAGACAAATCTTACATAAAATCACAAATTTAAATAAATAAGTTTTAAATTTTCATTTTGGTAAATATTTATTGGGAAAATTCATAAAATGTGCTATTAATGGAGAAAGATTCTATTTTTGTCCCTATAAATAAAATTTCTAGAAATGTCCCATAAAAAACACGTCTTTGATGACATGTTAGACCTCAACGCGTCTTTCATGACTTGTTTTGCCACCAACACATCTTTCATGACCTGTTAACCTCCAACGTGCGCCTTTCATGACATGTTAGCCTCTAACACGTCTTTCACAACCTGTTAGCTTCTAACTTGTTTTTCACGACATGTTTGGCCTATTAATTGTTTTTTTATATTACATTATTATAATTAATTTTATACATATTTGCCTTTTCTTTTATAACTTGTTATACATATATTTATATATGATTTTAAATATGACGTTGAGACGTGTTTATTATTTATATATGTTGTTATAAGTTTTACTCAAAACCGAGTGCCAATTGATATCAATATTTTCAATAAACGTTTAATAAAATTTGGCCTATACATCTCAACGGTGTATTTGGAACTTTATAAACTTTATGCATTACGAGTAATTAAAAAACCAAATATGAGTAAAGTTAATTATAATAATGTAATATTAAAAAAAAATAATTAACAGGGCTAACATGTCGTGAAAGACGCGTTAAAGGCTAACAGGTCGTAAAAGACACGTGTTAGAGGCTAACAGGTTGTGAAAGACATGTTGGGGCCTAACACGTCGTCAAAGACATGCTTCTAGTGGATATTTTTGAGAACTTTTATTTAATGTGACAAAAATGAAATCTCTCCTTATTAATTAAACATTTTTGAAATTTTCCGATATTTATCTCACCCTATTTCTTACAACTCCTAGTATACTAACCAAATTTGGACATGTGACATGAGATATGAACAAAAGTAGATTTTTGGGTCAAGACCAAGGACGTTCAAACTTCAAAGGACAAGGATGTTGCTTTTATTTTTTATTTAGTTATTTAATTGAAATCAATATCAAATTGACAAGTCAGTTTAATGAAATCAGTAATGAATTGAGAAGTGCATGCCAACTCAACCCATGATAGGCCACTAATACAAGTACTCTTTTATTTATATAGAGAGACGAATGATAAAATTAAAACTCATTTAAAATCTGAAAATTTGTGAATTTTATGTGACATTGTTTTTTTTGTTTTTTTACATATAAAATATATGTTGTTACGTTTAATACAAAATATCAAAAAATTAAAAAAAAAAATGTTTTGTTATTTTTTTAAAACTTTTTACTAATTTTTATATATATATTTAGAAGAGAGAAAAAGTTATATTTACTTGTATATTTTTTATTAACTTTATCTGTGTACCACAAGATTTAAACTTTAATTAAAACTAAGTCGTTGAGAATGTGGTTAAAAAACATTTTGTTCCAGGGTCAAGTTATTCTACAAAGGGAGACAAAAATGAGAAGAATGAGAAGGATTTATAGCTACACAAAAAAACTCTTCAAAAAAATTAAAAATAAATAAATAAAAAATCATAACTCCAAATTTAATAAACAAACAAAAAAAGTAAAAACACAAAACGTTTCCACCGTCTTCCTCGTTCTAAAAAAAAGAAAAAAAAAACTCAAAAAAGACGCAATGTTAAGTGAAAAAGACCATTGTGTCTTTTTGTTTATCATTGTGTTTTGTGTTTATTTTCGTCATTGATTGTGTCTTTTTTTCTTAACGTTGTGTCTTTTTTTATTGATATTGTGTTATATTACTCAACATTGTGCTATATTTTGTTCGGCATTGTGTTATATTTTGCGATTTATTGTGTCTTTTTTTAGTTATAATTGTGTCTTTCATTCATTTTCATCATTGTGTCTTTTGTCTTTGCATTGTGTCGTTCGGGGGTTTTTTTTTTGAACGAGAATAACGAGAGAAACATTTTTGGTTTATAAACTTTTTCGTTTTTTATTTATATTTTGAGTTATGATTTTTTTATTAATTTTTTGGAATATTTTTTTTAATGGCTTTTATTTAACCACAAATCCTTCTCACACTTCTCATTTTTGTCTCTATTTGTATTTTAATTTTTCCCATTGCTCAATACTTCCCTTATATATAAATTATATTGGTGGCACGGTTTTATTCAATTTAGTGCAAGATGAAGAACGTAAATTAGAACAGATCATGGGCTATGTGTATTCTTCAAAAATGGCAGGAAAACGGTCGCAAATATATCATGGTAGGAAAATTGTCGCAAAATGTAGAGGACGCAAAAGTAGGACTCGGTAGCCAACCTATTTTTGTAGATAAAAGTCGCAAAGCCAGTGGTAGAAAAATGGTCCGAAGTTTTTGTTGTGAATTGTTTAAAAACTAGTTTCTGGCAGCACTTTTCCAGCCAAAATATATATATTTTGGTAGTAAATTACTTGGAAACGCTCGTTTCTTACCATTTTCCTATGAAAAATAATGCTGAAAACGAAACAGTTTCTTCTTTTTAATGACTAAAATTTTGCACATTATAGGATTTAAAACCATATATGACCTCTTATTTCACATCCTAACCACCTTACCACCCCACTACACTGAGAATGACAATCGAAACAACGTTCTATTAGTGCAAAACTTAAAAATAACAATTTAAAACGTTTCTTGTTTAATGTAAAAACCCATATATTATTAATAATTAAACAAAAATTAGTTTTTTTTTAAATAATTGTTAAAAGAAACAGATTTGATGAAAAACAAAGTACAGGGACAGAAAAAAATTAAGACATAAAACATTAATTAAGGAACGAGATTACCTAAAGATCCAAGCCATAAAAAAGGTAATGGCTGGAGCCATGTTGAACATGGCCGCTGTGAAAGTTGCCGTTGTCAAATTCATTCCAGCAAAGTACAAGTTCTGGTTCATCACTGGCCTGTTTTGTATTTATAATCCACCGTAATTATTATTGGAGAATAATATACGGAAAATATTTTCGAGTTTTAAACAAGCTATAGCTAGTCATAATCCATGCATGTATGTCAAACACACAGGCTACAGGTGCAACAATGAGAATTTGCACAAAGATATAGTGCAGTTAATTTTTTAGTGTTTTATTTTCTCTTCCACATTTGTAATTAAAATTATATAACACTGAGCACATACCCTAGTAATCCCAGCAACATGATCTTCAGGAAAATGGAAATCGTCATCTTTGGCCTAACTTTTCTATTTGCATCAAAAAACAATGATTAAACAAAATAATACCAAGAAAGAAAACTATAGATTCGTATCACATGAGCAAACAGACTTTTCTAGGAAGAAAGCAAAAGGACCAAAGAAGAGAGCTGCAATCGCGTTTCGGTAAACGACATAAGTGTAATGATTCAAGCCTTTGTTTAGAGCAGACTTGACAACTACACCATTCACAGCATAGGAAGTTTGCAAGAAAACCATGAACACAAATGGCTTAGTACAGACATATACCCTATTAAGCCACTCTTTAGACATGATGGTTTTTGGGTTATGTTCTGTTTGATAGCGAAATGGTTTGCGATGGTATTTATGCACAAGGGCTTTGATCTGGACTTTCTAAAAGTTTGAATGTCAACATCACATGTCATTATGTCGGAAGAACTAATTCCCTGTTTCAGTATGTCAACATCACTCGTCCACGTCTTCGTATTCGTCTTCAACGAGACGATGATCCCAAATGTGTAGAACCAGATCCTCCTTAAGTTGATTATATATTTCACTTGATGTGAGCTCGTGATTGTTTCATGTTCGTTGTTGTTCGATTGGTTCAAGAAATTGTTCTGGAACACCCCCTGGTATATAGTGTTGGCATATTGCTCTGCCCTTGTCTTATAAAATATAAAATCATATTATGCAATATGATACACATATACATGGCATCGCTCATTTTTGCCATTGATCATACACAACTTGGGTTTTTCACATAATGCCAACGTTTTTTAGAACCCCAAAACACATGTTGATATCCTTTCACGTGGATTCTTGCTTCTTATTTATATATATTCTCTTTCTTCTTCAATCGGGTCTTGAAACGTTTTCGATGATTGAGTACTCCGGATATATCTCATCTCCTAGATAGTATTCGTGACATTAGTAGGTACCGTTGGCATAAAACGGTAAGACCGGTATGCTACGGTTGAGGTAATACTCTAGTACATGCGACGAGTTGATAACGTTTATGTCGTTGGACCGACATAGCTAAAGTAGGCCGACCAAACCCAAAAGTCGTGTGAACAAATGGCTTGAAGACTAACCGTTGGTAATCCATGGCAGGGCCGGCTGGAGGGTGGCGCCGGTTGGACCGCCGGCCGGGGCACGTAATTTTTAGGGGCCAAAATTTTTTTATCTATATTTTTTATATATACATTTAAAAATATAAAACTTATAAAATATAAATTGCTCTTTATCATCTTATAATTATTGGGCCCGAAATTATTTTTTATCCACTATCCATTTAATTAAGTTTAAATTATTGGGCCCAAACTAAAACTAAAAAACTAAAAAAAATTAAATAAAAACCCAATGCAAAATAAAAGAAATAGCGATCGATGAAATTTCTCTTTGGTTCTTTCCTTCTTTGCGAATGCTGAACAACGACCAACCTAGCCGACAACCATTGTTGGTTCGATGTTAACCACCAGGCTCCTCCACGGTTGACCAAGCTAGCCACCAATGACCAAGCTATTTTTTTTTCCAATGTTAGGACTTAGGAGAGTTTCATGAATCATTGGTTAATCGTTAATTATTACGGTATTTTATTTTAATAATATATTTTTCTATATTTATTGTTATAACATTAAGCCTCGTTTAAAAAAATTAGATTATATATTTCGTTACTCGTTAAGGCTATGGGCCTTTTTTTTCCAGCTTGGCCGAGGTATTTAAATTCTCGGAGACGGCCCTGATCCATGGTCACCACGAGTGTATTGACCTCGTTATGCGGTTGGACAGTTGCCACGCTCCCAATGCATGCAATCTATACTCTCGATCATGTGGGGAAAAGAATGTTTTCTTTCGTGTACATCATATATGCTAGTTAGGTCGTTTGAAGTTGGAATCCTCAGATAACTATCACCGTATAATTGTATTATTCCTATAGAAATGATTAAAACAATTTAAATTAAAAACAAATAGGTTAAAAAATAATTAATTTAAACAATTAATTTAAACAAGTAGGTTAAAAATAATTAATTTAAACAATTTAAATTTTACTGATGCAAAAGTTTTCTACCGAGTCTCGCGTCGTTTTCTCCGTCATCTTTAAATGCTCGTCATTGATGTCAGTCGTGTTTCCGTAGGCAAGGATGCGTAGCACCGAAGTACACCTTTGGATGACGGTGAATCCTAAATATCCTCTTGTGTCGGGTTTTTGTTGAAATGCGAATACTCCCGCTCCAAGTCTCCCATAACGCGCAAAAATAAACGTCTAGCCATCCGAAAACGATGTTCAAACTTAGTGTCGCGTATCTAAGTGAGTCATTGAAGTAGTCTCTCATCAAACGATCGTTCGCATCCAGACGGTCTCCAATGATATACGATCGCCTATGGCCCGGCCGAGAACTGGTAGAGCCAGAAGCCATCTCTTTTGCTATGGCCGAAGCCCACTCATGACCTCAGCTTTCTCCTCCATCCTCTCTTGCATGAGCTGATTCATTTTCTTCTTACTCTCAATATATTATTCCAAAATGTCGGAAGTGTTTGTGGAATCCATTTTGGTAAAGAAATTTGATGAAAATGAGTTTTGGAGGTTGAATTGATGTATGAAATGATGAAAATGGTTGAATTAGTTTGGTATATATTAATTTTGCAAATTAATTTTTTAAAATTTATTTGACCGTTCAACGATCAAAAGAATAAAATATTATTATCCTTATTTGGGGAGAATTGTTTACGATAACTGGGAAATTCGTGATGCACATAATATATAGATATATTTAGTCTATGTGTTGATGAGGCGCCATCCATGTCACATAAGAATGATGGCGCCATGAACACCATGCCATGCATTTTTTTTTGTTAGGATGCCATAGATGGGGAGCGCCACCACAATAACGTTGCTATAAAAAAATGATGGGCCCACCTTACTAACAACAAAATGAATTAATTTTGTAAACCAATAAAAAAATCCATCTCACCTCACTTTACCACATTTATTTTTTATTTAATTTTTAAATAGTTTAATTTTTATGTTAATGGGGTAGTGGCTAGCTAGTTATCCCACAATTCTTAAATTAGCGGATGACTAGTTATCCTACGTTGCAGTGATTGTGGCGATAACTAACTTTTGTTAATTATCTCACAACACATAGCCTTACAAGAAATGTTCATTTTAACTTAGCACTATATTTTAAGACTTATGTTAAATCAAGGTAACTTTTAAGGCGTGGCGTGGGCTGATATTCGAAATTTGTTCCAATAACTTTTTATTAAAAAACTATTGAAAGCTATATATATCAAACATAAGCTGTGATTTATCGGGTACAGTTAGTTATAATTAGGGTATTGGTTGGTTCCTTTGAATTTGTGGTAAGGGAATGTTATGGTTAAAAAGAATCATAAATTAGCCATCACCACCACTTTGATGTGGTGGTCAAGAGGTTTTTCATAAAAATTTTTTCTAAGGGGGTCTTAGGTTTGAATCTTGATTCATATACATGCTTTGAAATATGAATAAAACCATTATAAGGAAGATTTGAACTTAGATAACAAAATATAACTAAGTGTTGTGAACTTTTTGATAAAGACACCGTTACCAATGAGAAAGACGCATTTATAAAAAATCAAAGTGTGTGAAACTTGACCTCCAAAGTTAAATGGTTCTTATTTTGGAGAATTAGATTCGTTGACAAAAAATATTATTTCTACACAATCAATGCGCACTTCACAAAGTGATGGTTGGTAAGGTTTTCCACTAAAATTCATTACTATTTGAATTTGATTGGTAGGTCAAGTGAATTTTGAATGTGAAATTATGAAGTAAACAATTTTGGACAAGGGCTTAGTTACTTTCCGTTTCAAATAGAGAGCTTTTCTAACCTTAGAGCGCCCTGTGGCCCGTCACCACAGTGGCGATTGGCTTGGTGCGAGCCACGTCGGCCACGAACACCACAATGGCCAGCTGTGACCGGTCTTAAGCGAGCGGCCACAAACCGGCTCGGGGTGGCTGATGTTAACGTTGGGCCCCGGGAATTTTTTTGACCACTGGCTTGGGTGAAAAAAAATTGTTTTTATTTATTTTTTACATATATAAATCCTATCATTAACTTTAAAAAATTGCCAACACTTTCAATTCTCTCTACACTACTTCAAAAAATATATATTCTATATTACCCATCTACAATTTTTAAGAAGTATCTATTAATGGGGTGGTAGTTACCGACCGGAAATACCTTTTGGTCAAGGCGCGATAACGTGTTTGGCGCCACCAAGATGGAATAAAACTTGAGTCAAATTCCACCACCGTCTCTCGACTTTTTTGTTCTGGAGACACAAGAGGTTCGTAAAGAGGCCGCGAAGGGCAAACGGGCCTAAAAAAGAAGAACCAAGGAGGAGCGGGAGGCTCGAGCCAAGAGACCGAGGAAGTCGTTCCAAAAAGAAAAACAACTCACTGGACAAAAGAGGAGAAAAAGGCTTTGTGTCGTGTCTAGGTTGAAATATCCGAAGATCTACAAGCAGATATTTTTTAACCTTCTTTTTTGTTTCGTTTAAAATTTTAAAAATATGTTTGTAACTTATCTGTATTTAATTGTAGCGAACTATCAAAAGCATCGTATATTTTGGGCAAAAGTGAAAGAGTTGTTCTACAAAATGGTGGGAAGTACGGGCCGTACCGACAATATGATATCAGGGAGATGGCCCGAAACTTGCAAATTTGTCGGACTTTTTACAAATTTATATAACAGAAATAGTCGTCGAATGCGACTAAGCGGGAGCGATGATCTTCGAGTCTACATATTCACATGCGACGAATGGAAAACCAAAGTGTTCAACAAGTACGAAACAGTAAAAACGTGGGACGAGGACGACTTGTGGCAAATATTCATGTCGTGCTCGAAATGGGTCGAGTTAATTACACTGGACAATGATGGTGATTCAATGCCAAAGCATACGAAAACTACTTCGTCTGGTACATATGTCTCATCTAGTAACTCAGATGCTCATATAGGGATCGACCTAAACGTGTCAGGGCAATAAGATCAACCACAAGTTCTACGTCAACCACCTGGAAGGGACCGGGGAAAAGATCAACCACAAGTACCGAGGTCGATCCAGAATTTGTCGAAGATGTACACAAAATATCGAGCAGTATAGAGGCGGCGACCAGGGTGAAAGTTTCAAAAGACATATTTAGGAAGTTAGACTTTCTTACCAAGGACTTTAATAACCTCGACCCCATACACCGAGAGGTATTCGAAGAAGAACTAACGCTTGTTCTTGAGGAAATCAAAGCAGATCAAGAACGAAGGTAAAAAACAGGAGGCAGCGGAGATCGAGAATAAATTTGTATTTTTAGTTTTAAATTTATAATTTTTTATATTTTTAGGATGTTTAATTTTTTTTAATTATACAAATTAGTTTTTCAGTTATATTATAATGTCATATTAAAAAAATAAAAAATCAGATAATTCGTTGAAGCCACCATTCGTCTGGACCATAACAGGCTCAAATGGCTTCAGCAATGGCTTCAACGAGTGTCAAGTCAACATCAAGTTAACACTGCATGATACAATATTATTGGATGAATTCGAAGCCCGGGTTCAACAACAACATACAATTTTATACTTTATGTGCCCGGCATGAATGCTGTTTTATTAATTTGTTTGTTTTCTTTCTTAGTTTTTATTATCTATTTAACTTTTTTTTATTTCATTTTGAACAACCACTAAAGCTCATCTTTGCGTTATCATACACAGGATTACATGTATGTATTAAGTTTTCAAATATTAAAATACTTGAGATAATAAATTAAATATACAAGAGCTGGTCACTTTGATGACTCCAAAAACTACCTTATATTCGTATGTGTGCCTAGATATAAGATTGTAGGATTGCAACTCCATATTTTGTTAAATGTAGAATTAATGTGAGTAAAAACAATCCTTGAAATAAAATTCAAAATCGTGGCAAATTTGATTGATCTCCATATCATTTGATATCTCATTCTCCTATGAGACATCTAAACAATAGCATCATGTTAGACATCAAAAACATAACAGATTTCAGTAGAAAAGTTTAAATTATTTGATTGCTAGTTGTATTGTTTGATTTTGGACAGTTTGACGCGAGCTAAAAGATCTCGGGTAACCTTACGGAACAACATAGGCACATGCCTACTTGAGTCTACACTTGGTAATTTTTGGCTTTGATAAACTCTTAAATAGCTTATCAGGTTTCAACATGTTTCTTTGTTTGTTTACACTAGTGCGTGTCAAGTTACGTAAACACGGGCTCTCTATGCTCATTCATAAATGATGATACTCAAATTATCAAGATAAATAAGTATTAGAACTATATATGGCCTTGACAATGACTTGGACCATATGGAATTTGAGGGCGACACTTTGTCATTTGTGTAAACTTGTAGAACAAACTGTGAACCCTAATATGGCTATATTAAGATAAGCATCTCGTGAATTATTATTTTTTACTCTTAATTTCTATGATGGAAATGCACAAGACAACTCATGTAGCTCAATCACACTATTGTGTGAGGCATATATTATATTCACGCGTTCTTATTTACTGCTTTGTCTTGATATTGTTACATCGAGTCCTTCTAATTTTGATCATGTGTTTCCTATCAAAGCTTTTGTGTTTTTAAAAATTATTAACTAGGAGTAATGGTAAACTAAAGTGAAGATTAATAACTTTAATGTTAATGATTTTGGTTTGTAGAATATTCGTATTAAAGAACACTCTTGACAACATCTTATATGGAAAGACTGCATATGGTTTAAATACCATGTTGAACATGTATGAAAAATTGAAAAGTATAACATTTGGCTCTTGATATTACCAATATTGACTGCTTTGCTTATAAGGAGTTCACGGAATTGTTTTTTTTGTTTGTTGTGCTAGTGTGGTAGTGTCGGTTGTGGCTGTTTCATGGTGTGGTGGTGTTTGACAATTGATCGAGAGAGAAAGTGGAGGCAAAGAGCAATGACCGGTTGAATGAAGTCATGATTTATTATCAAACCTAGTACTTCCGACAGAAATACATGTCGGAAAATCTATCTGAAATCAAACAAAAATGTGGTCGTCAAAACCTCATAAATCTATTAGTAACTACCAACAAACTAAGAATTCTCTCGGTATCATCACAAGAAAACAGGTGATTCACCTACGACAATTTTCAGTCGATAAATTTCAAAGGTAATATTTCGACGGATTATATAAGAATCCATTTGAAAAACAAATGGTAAGGTTCACACATTTAACATATGTGACGCCTTGAACCCAAGAAGACAGCGATTAGGTTCACACATTTAACATGCTCTTATAGTAAAAAAATTTCATATAAACACAACGGAAACTTAAAACAAACATAATGTCTCGTACCACGAGGGTACATAAGCCATACATACATCATCAAAACATCTAAATATAAATTAATAACATAAGCATATATATAGTCAGGATGCTAGTTTTCAAGCCAAGTAGCTCCTACTCTAAGCCACACATCACTCGAACACATCCTGCTAAATCTGACATGTATATATTTTTTTAGTGACACGTGAAGATAACCATAGATCTGGTTCATAATGTATATCATATATAATACACAACCAGAGGATAAATTTAAGACATTTATTTAAGGGTTTTACAATTTCTAATACATAGAGTTTTTGATTATGGGACATAACATATGTACAAAGGGGTAAAGTGTTCTTTTAAACATAATCCACACATATTCATTTAATTTCAACAAATATGATTACAATTATATTATCTCAACTTTATTCAAATTTTATTAATTTAAGAAATACTCACAACTTTGAATTCTCATGTTTACTCGCTTTTAACTCAACTTTATCCTTTGTTATTTTAATCTTATATGTTTTACAAAAATATGATTAGCACAAATCTAAGCACACCCATTTAAGCGGGCTTATTTTTGTCGACGTTCCCATACAAATTTTTTATCAAATCATATGGACGGTTTAAAATGTATAAGTTATTACTGCATGAATATATGTATGAATGTACAAGTTTTTTGAAGAGTAAATTGTCAAAATCGTTCTTAAGGTTTGGTCAATCATGCGATTTTCGTCCAAGAACATTTTTTTTTGCAGTGGACCATTGAGGTTTCCCACTTCTTACCAATTATGTCCAAACCGTTAACTCCGTTAAATTTCATCGTTAATACAAGGGTAAAAGTGTCTTTTCATTAAGGTATGAATGGGCGCATTGCTCTTTTTAACATCTTATCTTCTTCAAATTCGAACTCTACTTCTAATTTTACTTTACCAAATTACCACCACATAACCTTAGCCACTGCCACCACACCCCATCTTCTTCACTCTTAACCTGGTTCTTCCATGTGTTTTGGTTCGGAAAGAAGTTTGGCGAGGGCTAAAAAAAAGTAACCGTTCATATCCGAATTTGAGGCAAAAATCGGTGTGGATGAACACGCTGTTCAGTTTCCAGCGACCGCTATAACTATCGCCGCCTAACACGTAACACCGCTCGTCTGATTTTAGGGCTTATTCCACTTGATTTCTAGGGTTTTAGAAAAGGGCAGCTACATCTGTCTTTCTTCTCCACCAATGGCGTGCACCATTGATTTCAGGTGCATTGATGAAGGCTTCAGCGACGAATTCCACAAGAAAACGAAAGCCGAAAAGCAGCAGGAGATCGATGCATCCATGGATGTCGACACAAACAGAACTCCAACCTCGAAGCGCTAGTCGTTTCCTCTTCCGATAACTCTAACAAACCGATCTTGGGTTTAAAATCCGAGTTACGACAGAGTGATTGCCGGAAAAATGTTAGGAAGGAAATTGAAAATGGAAGTAGGCGTTTGACGTAAAGGTTATGGAGGTAGGGTTTGTTTAATTAAATGAATTTAGAGAACATTAAATAATCTAAAAAGCCACTTTTGCCCCTGAGTTAACTATTAAATTTAACACAGTTAATGATTTGGACGTAATTGGCAAAAAGTTGGAAACCTCGATGTTTTAGTTGCACAAAAATGTTTTTTGGACGAAAATCGCATGGTTGACCAAACCTTAGGGACAATTTTGGCACTTTACTCTTTTTTAAATGATAAATGTTTACAATTTCATCCCATTAGTTACGTATCTAACCCTTTATCTATTTAATCTTACTGTTCTAATAAAAGACTACTTTGTTTTGTCATTTGTCAAACTCTCATCACTTCTCACTTTTTTAACCCATATTCAATAAAATCTTACTATTCTAATAAAAGTTTACTTTGTTTTGTCATTTGTCAAACTCTCATCACTCCTCACTTTTTTTAACCCATATTTAGTAAAACGGTATTTATTTCGGGTTAACCCGCCCAAATAATGATTTTCGGATCCATATATTATTCAATCCATTTCTTTTCATTCAGCACACACCCCTCCCAAATAACAAACCTTAAGTTCTCAACGCTGCTATTAGTTTGTCGCCGTTCATCCCCACTGCTGCTATCATTTATCTCCACCGCTGCTATCGATGCAGACCTACGAGGCCGTTCTTCCCCACCGCCGTCTCCTGTTTTCCATTGTTCCTTATTATTAGGTAATTTTACAATTCCCAGTTTTAGATCCATTAATTTGCAAGTTTTATTAGTTTTAAATTGTTTTAATGGTTGAATAGTTTTAGGTCAGATATAGATGGCTGAAGAGTTTTAGGTTGTAAAAACAAATATAGATGTTGACGGAGTTGCTGTTGGGTTACCTTATAGAAGTGAAGGTATTCTTTTAATGTATGCTTGATGGAGAAAACTCATATTCCAGATGTTTATGACTCGTGCAATAAGTAAACATCACATCTTCAGATTTTTTATTTTTTGTGCTGGATATAAAAAATAAAAAATACGAAGGTGTGATGTTTACTTACTTATGCTCCCGCGATTTTCTCTGATTCAAGCTCACTCATCTGATTGTATTTCGCTTAATGTTTAAATATTATAATTTTTATTAATTCCCGTGTAACACACGGGTCTCAAACTAGTAAAAACATAAATAAACTTGTTACAATTAAAAATATTTTTACTTATCAATATATTCTACTATTTAATGTACAACTTTGACCCCATGTGTATCCAAATATTACTCAACTTTATTCTTTTTTTGTATTCATTATATATATTTTATAAAAATATGTGGTAATCAAGTTATATAAATATAAAAAAAAACTCGACTTTAAGATTTCAGCTTTAATTTGGAGCTGAGTTGAGTCGACTTGGTGTAAAGTTGGAGTCGAGCTAGCCTTGGCTCGCTAACAATCTTAAAATGTTATTCCCGCTATATCGTGCGGGCACTCGACTAGTAAATTATAATTTAGCATTTTGAGCTTATTGAAACTAAGTTAAAATTCATAAAAGGAATTTAATACACATACGCTGTACCGACAGGCCGAACCAACCGGCCAATCCAGGCTTGGGTTCCTCTCGTTTAGGTACAAGCTTTTTCGAGTATTTTTCAAGTGAACTTAAAGCAAACTACGAGCCGTTAACCTTTTGAACAGCCTGGTCTAAGCGTTACCCTAAGGTAAAGGTAACACATCATACCACGAGAGTACCCGTCATACCTTTCGATGCTCGTACTGCAAGGGTACATAAAATATGTATACATCCGTATCATACTCTACAATACTCGTAATATAAGAGTACCTAACATTTCATAAATAGACGTAACATGCTTCACATTTAAAACACTCTTTGCAAGTGTGCCTCGCATAAGTCAACGTGACGTCCATTAATTTCTTACTATTTGATTAGTGTGATAATGGTTTAAAATTCTGCACCCCTGATACATTATTAGATAACTTTATATTTAATTATTCAACCCAATATATATAAAGGATTTTATAATAATGTTGTAGATAAAAGTCTAATGATATCCACGGCGGACTTGCATACTAATACGATAGGGACAAGCATTCAGTTTTTTTCCAAGTAATTCTATTTGGTGTGTATGATCATCCAATTAGTTTGTTGAAGCTGATCACAATTTTCCATTATATGGGGCAATTTTTTATTTTGGTAAAGATAGTCCGCACACGTATATGTCGTATACAGCTATTTAATGATTCAAACTAGTTAATTATAGACCAATGATTAAATTATTATTCTTTAATTTTGGTGACGCCCAGAAGTCATGACTGTTATAGGTAAATGCTTTCTTAATTAACAATGTTTCAAGTTGGGCATTAGTGTCGTCACATAACAATAGTTGTTGCTTCTAGTGATAAAGCTATAGCAACTGTTTATGGTTTTCTAAACCGAGGCTTTGTCAATTGTCAGTCAATAATTGTGTATGCACGTGCTGCTAAAGGTGATAAGGAAAGTAGAGAAAGGAATGAGAGGAGGAAAGTTAAAAAAAAAAAAAGTAGAAAATGTAAATATGCATATAGTTTCAAGTGTCAACATAAACCATTTCCTATCCCTATTTTTATAATTACATTAAAAAAAACTATATTTCTCTATCATGTTTAATTAAATAATATTTTTTTTATACATTTATCATTACAGTTTTCTCTCCCCACCTCAAATTTACCAAAAAATCAATACCTTTTGCTCAAATTTACAAAAAAAATCACTACCTTTTCTATCTCCACCCTATAATTTACACTCACAAACCACTCAAAACCCACCTTATAATTTACAAACTCCTCTCACAAGATTTTGAGAGATAGGATGAGAATGCTCTTATAAAGTCTTACCCGTAACAAAGTTATCGTTTCTTGACTGGGGGGGACACCAAAGGACTCTGCCCTTCCATCCCTTGGATAGATAGAGGGGGAGGGCAGAGCTTTTGGTTTTTCATGTTGTCAAAGAGTTGAACGATGAAAATAGATGGCGAGTGCCCGATCGAATTGATCGGGTCATGCAGGAACAAGGTTCAAGTCTACCGTTCTCTTAGGATGCCTCAGCTGCATACATCACTGCACTTCCACTTGACACCTATCGTAATGATAAACGGCTCGTCTCACCGTGACCTTCTCTTGAATTCTCAAAAGAGTCCAAGAATGAAAGGATATACGAGCAAGCAACAAACATATGGTACCAAAGTTTAATAATAATAATAATAATAATATTATATGGTACCAAAGTTTAATAATAATAATAATAATAATAATAATAATAATAGAGGAGCAAAAACAAGAAGAAAGTAGCATGCAAAGGTCACTAGCCCTTAAGACAACACCATGACAAAACATTACTAACTCCTAAAAGCCGTAAAACAAATCATACGTTTCATGAAAACCTATCATAGAGCAAAGCCCACCGTCGAGCCCTAGTTTGTAGTGAAGTAGATATGCCTAGTTTTCTTGTTTTAGTCTAAATTTCTACCTCTAAAACATCAAAATCAAGACCCAAACCAACAAAATCTAATCCTAATGGGTTAATTTTGAGTTTTGAATACATCGTACTGTCGTAAATCAACTTCTACACCCCAGAAACCTTCCGATTTCTCATATTCTGCATCCCATCGCATCGGCCCACCACTGATCTGTATCCCCCCCCCCCCCCTCTCGCGTACAAAAAAATTGTGTATACGCCTGTAGTTTGGGTATGCCTCTGTTCTCCCCCTCTTCCGCAATGAGAATTCTAATACTTTTAACATGCACCGTATATGTCTCTATCCACATGCCCAAATCAATTTCAATATTTTCTCTTATCTCATATATGAATCATCCCTATCTTCCCCTAAAAAACTTCGTTTCTTTTCCTATCAAACTTTGTGGATGGACACATCCATTTTAGCATCCTAATATATGTTACTTTAGCTTATAAGTCTATGTCTTCTTGATAGCCCAATAATTTGATTTGTAGTTGGTTAATCGGATTTTCTTATATCGATTTTATGTGAATAGATTCTTCCCGATTTAAACCAATATCCATCCTAGACAACTAATGTTGAATATTGATGCTATTGGTTATATGTGTTTACCATACGGATCCGATGATATTAGGGCCAAATTAACTTTCAGAACTTTTATTATATATTTTATCTAGATTCTAGAACTTTTTTACGTTTGAAGTGTAACGGAGGATCAAATAGAATTACCTAAAATCGACAATCCAAAACCCAAATCAAGGAGCGGTACAAAAATGACAAGTCCAACCACGTATGAAGATAACAATCTTTACAAGAGATCCACAAACAATAGTGTAGAAAGATTTCTAAATAAAAGAAGCGACGAGGTAAGGTTTTCTCAAAAAAAACTTGTCAGTAAAACTAATCAGAGAGAGTTAACAGATACACCTTTAGCAAAACAACAATCGGTTAGTCACCTAAAATTAACAAAAAAAATAACCCTAATATTGTTAAACAAAACGGCACAACAGAAAAATACTAAACGAGAACACATGATTATCACGCAGTATGTAGGTTCTCGGATTGATCTAACAACTTGTTTTGGATCAATCCGTGTTAATAATGAGCGGGCATCACTAATAACACTCGGATCTTAGATCGCGTGTAAGCAAAACCAAATCAAAATCAAAAGAAGAAGAAAATATAGAGGTTTCCAAAAATATATAAGGAACATAGTGAATAGTGCTCCTTTTATAGGAAGCCCATGCTCCTTAGGGTTTCTATTAATTGGACCCAAATGGGCTTGTCCATTTGGCTTACAAGATAAAGTGGTCTTGAGCCCAATACAAAGTGTTAATTGAAAGCTATGATAATTGTTGCGCTAAAAGTAGTTATAAAATTATTAATTAAAATTACGCCAATCTAGAAACTAAGTAATAATTCTAGACTCTTTACCTAACTAAAACTACTAACCGGCAAGTGAACCGGTTGACTCTGGTATAGCTAAGTAAGTCCAGATATCGAACCCACTAGACTCTTTTACTTACGTTAACTAGCTAATTAGACAAAACTACAGACATGACTTATTTGTTTATATTTGTTTAAAGGGGGATTTTTAATTAAAATATTAAATTAAGATTATATTAAAACTAATTTAAGAAAACAAGTAAATTAAATGAAACACAAGTTTATTGATTTAAATCAGATGATAATGAAAAACTACCTACGCTAGAATCCCCTAAGTTTCAGTTGTTAATTAACCGGTAAAATATTTAGTTAGGAAACTGGGATCGAAAAATAGATGGTTAAAAGAAAACCCGAACAGGACCCTTGACCCTTCTCAAGAAGAGACCTATGGGTTTCTAATAAGTTTTAACGCACACCAGTTTTAGAAATTAAGTTTCCTTACGATCACCTTATTAATTACAAACTAGTTCCTTTATACAAAATTCTACCTTACAGTGCGGAAATCAAAGGCAATTTAATATATTTAATTGACTCAATAGACAATATTAAATAATCAAACCTAAACGGACTCCTTACGAAGAACTAAATCTTGCAAGATTAATTAACAAGGCCCTACCAATAACCTAGCACCTTACAGCTATTTAGGTTAGCAACACACTTTGGTTTATTTGATTAATGATTATTATTCCTATAGTTTAATGTATCTCAATCATAAAATAGTAAAAAACACAAAGTAGATGACCTAATAAAAACCTATCGTATGACAAACAATAAACAAGGCAACTATGGAATAATAACAGTCAAACAAACAACCCTAAGCACACACATATATATCAATTTAATATGATTAAACCTTTTACTACTTCATAAAACCATAACGATAAAATAAATCCCAAATCAATCACAACGTCAACATAGATTTATCATGTGCCTATGTAGTTTATAAAGTCTAGCCAAGCATTGCAAAATCAAACAAAACAAACTTGAAAGAATTCATGGTGAAATTATGGAAGACGAAAGAAAATAGAAAATAAAACCCGTGATCTTCGTCTTCAAAAAATAAGCACTTCCCTGAATGATTCTTCACCTTCAAAACCGCCAAAAGTGACAATCATAAGCCTTGGAAAACTCCAAATTCGTCTGGCTCCTTCAGTTAATGATTAGGGTTAAGTTTTGGGCTGTTTATATAGACTTGCAAGGCCTAAAAACCCTAAATTCGTAGAAGATTCTAGAAACATCGGCCCAAGGTGCCAAGTAAATAATATCTGCCCATATGATATTTCAATTCTTAACTGTGCCTGATTATATAGACATAAATAAAATAATTAATATATCTTCATTGGTTTTACGATTAAATCACTGTAAGAAACAAATAGAAATATTACAATATTATTTGCTTCCTTGTTTTAATTAATTTTTTTTCTTAATCACAAAAAGTCACAAGATCTTTACCAAAATTACAATTTGATTTATTATTATTCAAATTATTTATTGTGATATGATATAATTTATATTTTACCTCGTTTACCCTTAAGCTTTTTAAATTTCAAATATGAATTCATTAAAAGTAATTATTATCCCAAAACTATTCAACATGTAATAAATATTTATATAATATATATATATATATATATATATATATTAGGCTTCATCAAATATCCCCACACTTAAACTTTTTTGTCCCTGAAAAAGCTATTCGTAATGGAATCATAATCGAAAAACATGGTTTTAAAAACATATAGATTACTTTTAAGTTTAGATAAACGCAAAAACCGCGATTGTCGATATTGTTGTCCACTTAAACCTAGCCACCAGCCTATAAAGCCCCCACGCATATTAAGCATTTAAGTTCAAGTGATATCAAAAACCTATGGGTCTCACACCTTTAGAGTTAAGATTCACTTACCCTATCTCGAGCATAGTAAAGACAATTAAAAATTGAGTTGAAGCAAACTGGTTCAACATATCACCATAAGATAAGAACCCTTTAATGGTAAGAAGAAAATACACTTAAACGGAATTATGGATGATAGGTCAAGTGAGGTCGTACGAGCATGCCCTAAATATTATTGGACTTCGTCCTATATATTTTTTAAGAAAATATTTATTAACTAAAATGTTACAACCCCAAATATAGGGCTAATTTTTTTATACCGAAAATAGTGTCTGTCGAAGTGAACCATATGTTGATATGCTTGGCCCAAATAGAAACAAAACGAACCGGTACTAGTTTAACCCAAACGAACCCGAGCCCGATAGCTCGAAAATTTTAAGAAATATTCCAACAATTATTTAATCTTACCGGGTATCCAAAATATATAACTCAAATACCAAACCACATTCTATATTATGTCCGGTAACCGAATCAAATGAAATAAAAACTGACAAACAAGAATCGTGATTTTTAGTACAATCACCTACAATATATTACCCATGATCCCCATTATTAATTATTTAGAACATTTTTTTTAGAATTTATAAAGATAGCATATATAATAATAATAATAATAATAATAATAATAAATAAAAATAAATAATAACAAAATATATTATAAAATCCTGATCATATCTCTGCCCCCAATAAAAATCTTTGACCATCCTCCTTGTTCTCCATTCGCGTTCATCCTCTAAAACCCCATCCAGACCTTGTGCATGTCCTCGGTACCCAAGAAATCCTCTGACCTCAAAGCTTTTAAATCAATATTGATCTTCATTTCCTGTAACACCTCAACTCTTTGTCCTCTCTCTGAATCAGCCAAGAAATACCAAGGGAAACTGCAAACCAAACTCACTATATTTGTGGGTTCTGCTTAAGATCAAGAAAATCAGCAATTCTTAGTCACAACCTCATTTTGTTCTAATTCTGAACCCCATTCGATTGTTTCTAATACTCTAGTCGCATTACTGCATCCCTAATCACCATGTCTCTCTCTGTCCTGCTCGTGAAACCAACCCAGAAGTAAGGAATCAGGCTACCCATTAAGCCCTAATGTGCAGCAGGTACCACAACCCGTATTCATTTATGTGTACAAGTTATTCTAAGAATTGACTCTGTGTTAAACCCGTGTGTTAAACTCATGAACAAAGCAGTAAATAACCTTGCTTAAAAGTTATCTCAACACCTGTTAACGAACATATCAAAATCTGATTAAATGCATTAGTAAATTAACCCTTGGAATATTTAGAATCTGTAAAAAAAAAACTATACTAACAAGCGAGCCAAAAGCCGAACCTTAAAATTTCTTTTAAATAACATGAATTTGCATAACTTTATTATGGTCTGGAAACTAAAAAAATCACATGTCTTGCAGCCCCAAAACCGTGGCCAAATTAATGGCCATTCAGTAACTCGTTTATGGACGAACTAGTTCGAAAACCAAACAAATAAGCGACTTTTAACTTCTGAACTGTTAGCATAATTTCTAGAAGTTAAAAGTATTTTATTCTAGTCCTTAAACTTGGAAAAGAACCAACCCAAAAATTAAGGTTAAACCTTGCGTTAAAAACCTTTCAAACCAACATTGGGTAATATTTTTTTTAGACAAACTAGTTTGAAAACCACACCGATAAGTAACAACTTTAGCTGCTGGATTTTAACATAATTCCCAGAAGTTAAAATAGTTAAAACAAGCCATAGAAACTGCACAAGACCAGCCCCGAAAAATAACTCTAAACCGCACATTAAAAACCTTTTAAAACCCGCATTTTGCAACTCATTTAACTAAGAAATAAGCCCGCAAACATAAATAAGAATATAACGTTATTTTGCAGCTCTAAAAATAATATTTTGAAAAATAATAATCTAACCCGAAACTGTTTTCGCGAAACCTTGTTTTAAAAACCGAACTAGAAGCCAAACAGGCCAAAACCGGGTATGTTTGCATTAATGCAGCAAAGAACATGTTTTTAAAACCCGAGGAATGTTAAAACAACTTATTTTTACGCATCATACTGGTCTTAATAGGTTTGATGGCTAAAAGTGGGTTTTTGTTTAAAAAGGGTATTTTTGGAACAAAGAATCAAGTTAAACCGTAACTTCTGGAAAATATAAAACAAACCTTTAAAACAGAAGATTATAATTTTAAATAGGTAAATATAAGCTACGAAATGTTTAAGGGAAATTGGATTTACAAAACGGGTCCGTTTGCAAACTTTAAAGTATTATTTCGTTTAAAACCGAACGGGCCGGTTTTTAAGACTAAAACGCTTCAAAAAGGTAAGATTCACATTTTTTTCTAGAAATTTATGTTTAAAATAAATGTATAAAAAATTTATGGAAAAACAACACCTCTTTAAACAAGATTTGGCATTTAACCGCTAGTTGCGGCGAACCAACATAAACCGAACGAGCAGTTTCAAAAATACAAAAATATGCACATTCTGATTTTTTTCAGTAGTTATATTTTAATAAAGTCATTGTTTTAGTGTTTACTTATTTTCCTAAAATTAACCAAGTTTTAAACTCGGTTTTCACCAAAACGAATGCTAAACGAAAGTACGGGAACTAAGTCCTTACAGCACCAAACTCGCTGAATTCTCAGACCTGAAAATAATATGTTTTTGTATACCTTAAGTTTCTGGAAAATTTGAAGTCTTAATTATAAGAGAATTCGTTTATGCAAACTATATTTTTAAGGCTTATCGTTAAAAATCGACAACACCGGTGACTACCGGTATTGTTAAGTTTTGAAAACCCGAGGCCTAACGTTTCCAACCAGAAATGATTATGCTATTGATATGAATAAATTATATAGTTTTTATGGTCGTACGGTAACCCGCAACCGAACACAAGGCCCGAACTTTCTGAATATAGAAACTTTATTAAAACTCGGTCAAGTAAAACGAGATAACTGACACATTTTGAAGTTAAACTAAATACTTGAACACACATCATCGATATTATAAATTGTATAAGAGTAAACTGTCCATAAAAGGAAACTTTATCCACCGGAAACTTAACACTTGGGCCAACGCTTAGAATTAAATACCCGTTTCACCGTTAACCTTTGTTAAGGTTGGAACTAGTTGAATTAAGTATTTATAACTGATTATTTACCGTAGGTACCACTGCTTACGAGAAGTCATTCGTTGAACTACTTGGAGCATTCGGTGAGTCTCGCGTGTAATCCCTTTTTACTTAAATTTTTTGGAACTAGTACGTACTCCTAAACTATTTATATGGTATTGAATTATCGGGGTGTTTTCCTGCTAAATTTTGTCCCAACTTTTACACAATCATTAGCCCGAGGAAATGGGCCGGAGGCATGTATGGGTAGTACTATTTGGGAGACCCCACCACACAGTGACCCTATGTTGGGTAAACCACACTGAGATCTGTGGATCGTTGCGGCATATAACCTACTTGTTTGATTATTGCTTTTAGAAGGGCTATAGTCCGGGATGGTATAACTTCTAGTATGAGTTGAGGGTACTTATACTGGTTGCAGGTTTGATTGTGGACTTGATATATGATATACCATGATGTGTCAATTTTATTATTATGTGTCTTAAACTCACATGCTCACCAACTTTATGTTGACAAATTGTAGTATGTACTTTTCATGGAACTTAGCCATTGTGGAGAGGGATCAGGCCATGCCCTAGCTGCCTTAGTGAACCATAAGGGATGTAGTCATGGAAGACTACTTGAAAAATAAAGATGTAATCATTTAGCCTTGGTTCTCAAGAATAAGGGATGTAGTCATGGAAGACTACTCGAAAAATAAAGATGTAATCGTTTAGATGGCATCCTAAAGTAATTAATGGTGCTATGCACCTAAGACAATTTAAGGGTCATGGTTGACCCATTTCTTTAGTTGTACCTTTGAATTTAATAACTCCTAGTATGTTATGAATTTCCTTTTAAGTTTATTTACTTTCCGCTGCTCATGATTTGACACCATTTGGTCACGACTAGCCCCCCTGGGACAGGTGTGACATAAAAACCTTCGAGCCCCAATAGTGTATCCTAAGAGTCACAATCCCCTTAGTAACACGTAAACTCTCAGTCCCATCTAGTATGTGCACTTTGGCCTCTTTTTCTATTTTTGAAAATGTTTCTTTGGCATTTTTCTTTACATAACTTTCTATCTCTTTTTTTCTTTTTGGACCAATTCTTGGAATACTTTTATTATTATTTTTTTCTTTTCTTTTTCATTTTTTAGTGCACTTAGTCATCTTTAACCTATAAATACATAACTAAAGACTAATGTTCGTATAAAATTGGAAATGGCGGGGTGCCACCACTCTTTATTTATTTTCATAAAACGGAGTGACGTTGTAATTTAAAGTGCATTCAATTCTTACCACCTTAGAGTAGTCAGCTTATGGTAATACTCCCTATGCCTTATCGAATTTCAGCTTCACTATCCTCCCTTAGGATGAGAACCCACAAAATGTAAGATATGCGATGCGAAACTTTTCAAGACTAGTTCGGCCTACCGACACATCCTAAGCTTAGTACGCTTTCTTTTATATTATATCTTATTATTAGTAGTTTGAAAAACCAATTCCCGATTTTACTATTATTTTCCATTTTATTTGCAAAAATTTTCGTTATATTCTTGGGACATTTTTTTAATATAATTAAACCTTTTACTTGTATTTTATTTTTAATTTTATTTTTATTTTTTTGTTTAATAAAAGTTTAACTACGACTCAAATATCCTATCTCCATATTTAAGTTTTACATTGTCTTCAATGCAAGAATAAGGATGAAAAATAAAAATAAAGTTGGGCTACAAAAAACTAAAAACCTAAAAATAAAAATAAAAACAAATAAACAAGCTAAATAATGGAAAAGACTTAACTGGTAATATGCACATGAAGTTTGACGCCAAAGTCATCTTCCAAAACTACCCTCCAACTCCGAACATGCACAGTAAACAATAACCTGCTTCTCTCACACACAAATGGAAACGACAAAAACATAATAAACAATATCTAAAAATATATCTTATCAATTTGAAAGATATTAAGCATTCAAAGTCTTTCACCAAATCAACAAATATAGAGAATAAAACATGAATAAATAGCAGCAAAATAAATAATCAAAAAGTATACGGTTCAGCAGCTCCATCCCCACACTTGTCTTTTTCATTATACTCTTCCGAGGATCCATCTTCTAGCTCACACAAGCTCTCTTCAAACCTGTAAAAACTCAAAAACAAAGAACTACCAAAAACTACGTTAGTGACTCGACAAAACTCAAAAATAAAAACGGGATAAATATACAAACTCTACACGTGAGTTTTCACTCAAGAAACTCTGCGGTATGATCTACTTGGCTGTCCAAATGGAGCTTCCTCCACCTTGGTAAAACTCCATGGCCCTCCAAGATACTGCATCATGATATGACCATCCACCAACCTTGTTTCTTTTATCTGCAACCTCTCCAATTTCCACAAACTTCTACTTACCAACGCCTCTCTCTCTCTCTCCCTCTCTCTCTCTCTCGTACTCCATCATCACTTGAGACCGCGCAACCTCTCTATCATCCTCCACACTAACTCTGACGGAACCGAAATGATCAAGACGTGGATCCGTGCCCGGAATAAATGAATTAATCGCATAAATGGGATGACATGGATCAATGAGACCGTCTTGACCACTCGGATGTCTCATGGATTTAGCAACATAAGTCACACTATCGTCACTGACTCTAAGATTAATCTTTCCTTCATAAACATCTACGAGTGCCATAGCTGTACGCAAGAATGGACGACCTAAATTACTAGGAACTCTCTCGTTGGCCTCCATATCTAGAACAACAAAATCTACGGGGAAAACTAAATTATCGATTTCAACGAGCAAGTTTTCTTGATTCCCCTAGGGTATTTCACCAAGCGGTCAGCTAAAGACAATGACATACGGGTGGGGTTGAGTTCTCCTAGGCCTAGCTTCTCATATAAAGAATATGGCGTTAGATTTACGCTAGGTCCGCCAATACTTGGCACGAGGTATCCCTTCCGAACAATCATGGAATAGTAAAAACACCGGGATTGGGTAATTTTCCGGGTACCTTATTGAGAACTACCGCATAACACTCTCCATTTAGTGGAATGGTCGAAAACTCCTCCAGACATTCCTTTCGTTAAAAATGATCTTTCAAAAACTTAGCATATTTTGACATATGCTAGAGAGCCTTGATAAATGAAAGATTAATTCTAAGTTACCTGAACATGTCTAAGAAGTTCCCATACTCTCTAGTAAATTTCTGATTCTTAAGACGGGCTGGATACAGGGCACGAGCATGATCTATAAGCGGTGACGGCCTTACCTATCTCGGTTTTTTCTCTTCACTTCCTCCTACTATGGGCTCACTGGTTGGTGCGGTACTTGCTGGGCCTAGCCTAGTTTGCACCCTCCCAGGAGTCTCCATCATTGTCTCCTCATCAACTAGTTCATCCTCCTCTTCTCTCTCAACCTCTCTCTCCGGACCTAAAACCCTACCACTACATGTGGAGATGGCTTTAAACTGAGCAGCCGGATTTTGCTGAGAGGAACCTGAAAACTGATCGGGGAGTCTTTCATCTAGACGACAGGCTATATCACCTACAGACCTCTGATATATAAGAGTGCGGACTGGTGATTCCTTAAAAGCAAATCACCTACAGACCTCCGAGTTTCCTGATCTCTAACAAGTATTTGCTTCATCATCTCCTCTAGCCTACCCATTCCACCACTCAAGTCCTACCCATTACTCCCACCTTGACTACTTTGATCCCTACTAAACGACTGATCCTGCCCCTGATTAGGACTTAGATTTGACGGGAAAACAGGGGGTGCACCGGAGGAACGCCAACTAGAGTTATAATAATTATTTTTATAATTGTTCCAATTTGAATTATTATTTCCATTAAATGCAGTAGGAACCCTATTCTGCCCTCATATAAACTCTACATGCTCCTGATTCATCAACGAACAATCTAAAGTCCCATGCCCCCTCTACACAATTCACACTTGTCTACCTTAGCCTTAAGTTCTCTCATCTCACGAGTTAAGCTTTCTAAGGCAGCAGCCACACTAGTATCCAGATTAGCCTGGTGCACATCTCAGACAGTTGAGGGTGTACTGGTGATGGGATTGGAATCCCCGCAACGTGGCCTTTTCGCATATTCAGATTGTGCAAAACTTTCAAACATTTGATTACATTCAGTAATATTTTTCCTATACATTAAATTACCTGCAACAACAGTGTCGAAACGAGCTTGACTTTCATATGTCAGCCTGTTGTAAAACTTCTCAACAAGGGCCCAAGGAGTAAGACCATGCTGTGAACAACAGGACAGTAAGTTCTAGAAACGCTCCCAAGCTTGATAGTACGACTCATTCAGCTCCATATGGAAATAGTGGGTTTGATCATGAAGACTAGATGCTTTGGCAGACGGAAAGTATTTCTTAATGAATGTGGTGCGCAGCGCCTCCTAAGTAGTGAATGCTCCAGCTGGTTGCGAATCGAGCCAAGTGGTGGCACGACCCGTAAGTGAAAACTGGAATAAGTGAAGGAAAATTTCATATTCATCAGCACCTTGCAAGTTGAATGTTCTGAGCACACGAATAAGACGGTTGATGTGTGTTGGTGCGTCTTCATCTTCACGGCAGGAATAGGTTATGTTGGGTGAGATTGGCCATGACATAGGATGGGATTTGCCATGAGTTACGGTTATCGATTGCAGAGGCGACTATGGGTGAGTGGTCTCCAGTGAAACCCTTGAAGGCTTGTTGGTACACAGTTCGGTTGTTGTCGGCCATTTGATTATCGGGAATGGTTCTGGGACTCGACGGCGGTGAACTGTGTGGTGATGATTTCGGTGGAGAATCTATGTTGATCGATGATGATGAACTGGTCTCGGACTTTAACGGAGGTGATCGTTGTGAACGAAGATGTGGCATAAACCTGAAAATCACACAAGACCAAATCAGTAAACTCTTATGAAAACACTACACTAAAACTAAAATATAAATAAAATAAACTAAACTTAAAATTAGACTAAAATTAATTAGACTTCCACGACTCAAAGACAAAACAAAACACAAATAGCACTTATATAGCAAGTAAATCTAATCAAAGCTAATAACGCAATTGTCAAGACTCCCCGGCAACGGCGCAAAAAAATTGATGTGCTAAAAGAAGTTATTAAATTATTAACTATCATTACTTCAATCTGGACACTAAGTAATAATTCTAGACTCTTAACCTAACTAAAATTACTAACCGGCAAGTGAACCGGTCGACTCTGGTACAACTAAGTAAGTCCGGATATCGAACCCACTAGACTCTTTTACTTACGTTAACTAGCTAATTAAACTCAATTACATATACGACCAATTTGTTTATAGGGGGGGGGGGGTTAATTAAACTATTAAATTAAGACTATTATTAAAACTAATTTAAGAAAACAAGTAAATTAAATGAAACACAAGTTTATTGATTTAAATCAGATGATAATGAAAAACTACATACGCTAGAATCCCTTAAGTTTCAGTTGTTAATTAACTGGGAAAATATTTAGTCATGGAATTGGGATCATAAAATAGACGCTTAAAAGAAAACCCGAATAGGAACCCTGACCCTTCTCAAAAAGACACCTATGGGTTTCTAATAAGTTTTAACGCACACCAGTTTTAGAAATCAAATTTCCTTACGGTCACCTAATTAATTACGAACTAGTTCCTTTATACAAAATTTTACCTTATAGTGCGGAAATCAAAGGCAATTTAATATATTTAATTGACTCAATAGGCAACATTAAATAATCAAACCTAGACGGACTCCTTACGAAGAACTAAATCTAGCAAGATTAATTAACAACGACCTATCAATAACCTAGCACCTTACAGCTATTTAGGTTAACAACACACTTTGGTTTATTTGATTAATCATTATTATTCCTATGGTTTAATGCATCTCATTTATAAAATAGTAAAAAACTCAAAGTAGATGACCTAATAGAAACCTATCGTATGACAAACAATAATCAAGGCAACTATGGAATAATAACAATCAAACAAACAACCTAAGCACACACATATATATCAATTTAATATAATTAAACCTTTTATTAATTCATAAAACCATAACGATAAAATAAATCCCAAATCAATCACAACATCAACATAGGTTTATCATGTGCCTATGTAGTTTATAAAGTCTATCCAAGCATTGCAAAATCAAACAAAACAAACTTGAAAGAATTCATGGTGAAAATTATGGAAGACGAAAGAAAATAGAAGATAAAACCCGTGATCTTCGTCTTCAAACAATAAGCACTTCCCCGAATGATTCTTCACCTTCAAAACCGCCAAAAGTGACAATCATAAGCCTTAGAAAACTCCAAATTCGTCTGGCTCATTCAGTTAATGATTAAGGTTAAGTTTTGGGGTATTTATATAGACTTGCAAGGCCCAAAAACCTTAAATTCGTAAAAGATTCTAGAAACATAGGCCCAAGGTGCAAAGTAAATAATATCAGTCCATATGATATTTCAATTGTTAACTATGTCTGGTTATGTAGACATAAATAAAATAATTAATATATCTTCATTGGTTTTACAATTAAATAACTATAGGAAACAATTAGAAATATTACAATATTATTTGTTTCCTTGTTTTAATTAATTTTCTTTCTTAAATCAGAAAACTCATGAGATCTTTACCAAAATTACAACTTGGTTTATTATTATTCATATTATTTATTGTGATATTATAAAATTCATATTTTACCTCGTTTACCCTTAAGCTTTTAAAATTTCAAATATGAATTCATTAAAAGTAGTTATTAACCCAAAAACTATTCAACATGTAGGAAATATTTATATAATTTTATGTATATTTTTAGGCCTCATCAATAATATTACACTAACGAGCTATCTAATACACAAGCCTAAAATAAACAAAAATAATGCACAACAATTTCCCTCTAGGCTATTGTATAGATAGCAACTTTCATATCTAACCCTTGTTGATGATGTATGTGTAGCATCTGCTAATGTCTTCAAGATTGATGTGGTCTAAATTATGTATATTATTAAATATATATCTCCTACACTTTTGAGTATATATTTAGTGTCGTTTTATTAATTTATAGACGTTTCTAGTTCATATTAAAAGTCTAACGATTTGAAGAGGCAACAAGCTAAAACATACATTTTTACTAAATTTGAAACTAACAAACATAACTTTTAACGCGCCTTATTTATTATGATTATTATAACTAGTAGTTGAAATTAATTACCTAAATAATATTACTTATAATCAAATAATATGGATTTTAACCACACCAACGTTGAAATCATTGAATATTGGTTTTAATTTGTTTTAGATATGAAGACTTGGAGCCAGAAATCAAAAGATATAAAGGAATGAATTAGTTATGGGCTTCAAAGGATTCATAGACCAACTCTTGGGCTGAGGTGCTGGAGTATGACTCAAATTTTGTAAATTTTGGAAATTATTAAACCCTATTATTATATAAAAACAAATATATTGATTGGGTGATTCATAAAAAAAAACCACGTGAGGGTTGGGCCAGAAAGAAAAGTGACGAAAGAAAAAATATATATATAAAAAAAACCTACGGAAGAAAATACGGGAGCCACAACCACAAATTAATCGTAAAAGAAGAAAGCAAAACAAAAGTAGCCAAGGCTACTCAACTTGTTTACGGCCAGAAAGAAAGAAAAGCAAGAAAAGAAGAAGCTGTCTAGGAGTTCAATTATTCACAGTCAAGAACCAATAAGGAAAAAGAAAAGCAAGCAACTGTTTTTCTATTTTTATTTTCTTATTTTTTTTAATATGAACTGCAACATATATTTTAATTTTATTTCTTGTTTTACTATGAGTAACTAAATTATTATGCTACCTAGGTTTTGGTTTAGTACTATGTTAGATTAATGGTTTGACGAATTATTATTTGACGTTGGTTGATTTAATGTTATGGTAAATTACTTAATTGGTTTGTTCATGATATATATGAGTAAATGAATTTGATTTTTGCTTTAACAATTATTCCACTTGTGTTTGATAGTCATTGGTGATTGTTAGATGCATATTTAGGTTGTCTACTTTGTGTTTGCAACTTGTTTGTGATTTATGGTCAAAAAATCATAGGAATAATTATAGAGAGCGGTTAGATTTTATTTTTCTATCTCTAAAGAAGTCGGGAGGCAATTTAGTGTTGTGTCATCTTTATCTTTTGCGGGTTTGGGTACTAATTGTAGGAAACCGTTCGCATATAAAAATAAAACACTTTTAATAAAATGATTACAATACAAGTAATCAAACCTATCTAGGAAAGCAAGTAAATTACAATACGAATTACACCGGAAAAAATCAAAATTACAATACAATTGAAATAAAATAATGCAAGAAAGGTGTAGAAGAAGAATGATGTCTTGGTCTTTGTGGCCGAGGATCGTGTTTTACACGGGGCCCTTAAAATAAATTCCGGGTCTCTCCCCGTTTTGTTTCCCAGGGTACAACGGCTTAAGCAATATGTACTGCCGGGGATGGCTCTAGCACCCGAATGATACCTTAAAGAAAATGATGAAGATGATCAAGAATGTTGGAATTCTTTAGGGAGAAAGTTGGAGAAAACACAAGAGATAATGTGTTATTTTGTGTGTTTTGTGTATCTACAACCAAAGAGCTCCCTTGGTATTTATACTAGTAGAAAGTTGAAACCATTCAACCATCATTAACCAAAACTTTAATTTTTTGACCAAATTAAAGGAACCATTAACCAAAACTTTAATTTTTTTTTACCAAATTAAATAACATTTTAATAGCTTTGACTAATTGACTAACAATCTTGAATAAAATAATTCAAAGTTTAAACATATATATTTTTTTTCACAAAAATTTTCCAACACTAATTGCATGGGAGTGAGTTAGCCTAGGTCCCTTGGATTATTATGATACAAGTCGTGTTCAAATTAATTAAAAATGCCCCCTTTATATTAATATATATTATGTTCAAAGAGACCGGGAGGTGATTTGGATTTTGGGATACCATACTATTATTAGGTAAGGTGAGACCGGGAGGTGATCCAAATCTTTAACAATTGAGCTTCACATGTCATTAGAGTTCTAGAGTTTCGTTGGCGAGACCTGGAGGCAATCTAGCATACTTTAGTGGTCTTTAGTGTCATAATTTTAAGATATTGTTTCTCAACCAAGTCAAGTTCGTTAGCTATTAATTTAAATAGTATGATTCCATTACCAGGTAGTCGTTTCTCGCATTTGAGTAAAACCTGATTTTTATAAGTTTTGTTTTAGTTTAATTTTCCACTAGTTAAGTATTATTAGTTTAATTAATATAAAATATATATATAAAAATCAAAAGAAAGTCTAGGCTAGTAATCATTTAGGTTTAATAATAAGAGTTTACCCATAGTGTCCTAGGTTCGATATCTATTCTTACTTGCTAGCTACATTGCGACCGGTACACTTGCCGATTGTGTGTGGTTGTTTAGGTGAATTCGGTAAAACTTGGTAATTAATAATACACCGTTTTCACACATCAAGTTTTTGGAGCCATAAGTGAAGCTATGTTGGCCAAGTTTGAGATGCAAGATTCCAAGATTGCCACAACACCCATGGCTGAAAGACCAACGCTTAACTCATATCCAAAAGGAAAACCCGTAGATCAGACGTTATATCGATTAATGATCGGGTCTCTGATGTATCTGATCGCAGTCGAATACATGTGGATGGCATCATTATGTGGCTGCATCCTCTTTCTGTTCTCATGTTACATAGATGCAACATCAATTGCTGGATTACGATTTGAAACTTTTGACACTCATATTTTTGTAATAATGATGCTGCCATTGCTATTATTAAAAATTCAGTTCAACATTCCAAAACCAAGCACATTGATATCAAATTACATTTTATTTGAGATTGGATCTAATGTAAATTGATTCATCTGGAACAAGTCCACACTGATAATAATGTGGTAGACTTGTTTACCAGACCGTTTCGTACTGCTCTATTCAATGTGCTGGTAGGGTTCCTTCATATGCATAGTTTCGATTATTAAATTCATTTTTGTTTTAAATTTGTATATAAAAGTTTTTTTTTTCCTTTTTGGTTTTACTTTTGCACAAATTTAGGGGGAGAAAATTTCAAAAATAGTGTGTGTGTGTTTTTTATAAAAATCAAAACTACAAAATATCAAAAATAGTTTGTGTGTGTGTTTTATAAGAATCAAAAATACAAAAATACAAATATAGTGTCCTGTTTTGTTTGTCTTGATTTAAGTGGGAGATGATATGAATCTTCGTGCTAATGGTAAGGTCAACGCATCTAAGGTACTGTAGCTGAAATGGACTATGTAATCCATGTGTCGGTAGATTCAGCCCTTAAGAATGAAAAGTTGGTTTGATCTATGACTTGTTGGAAATTAATGAACTTGTTCTGTAACATCCCGAAATTTCCAAGTAATATTAATTATGTTACTTAATAATAGAGAGAAAGTTTACCCGGGTTATCAGGAAATAAATAATAGAATAGGAGTTGGTATGGGTCGGGCTAGTGTTGGGTAATGGATGTGGGTTGTGGACTTGGATTAATTAGGATGGGTTAAATGAGAATGGGCCTTAGGTCCATGGGATCTCAGGGATATAAATACCCTAACACCCCAAAATATCTTCATTCTATCTTTATCCAAGCACACTCCACACACACATACACTAACTTCGCCGGAACCGGGCCGAGCCAAGAGAAGAATCGGACTGATCCGAGAGTGAGAGAGGGCGACTAGTTGCGTTAACAAGTTAAAGGAGATCCAAACAAGCCCAAAAAGGTATGATTCTTGATCTTTGAAGTTTAAAGATCCAAGCTTTTTAGTGTTTAAGTGACCGAAAATGGTCGGGAAGCGTAGTGGGTGATATTGAACCATAGCAAGGGTGTTAAAATCGCTCGAAATGCTGGAAAGAAACCGAACAGCGGCTGTCTGGGCAACTTCGCCTGCATCTGGGCAACTTCGCCTTCAACGCGATGAACTTCGCCTGCAAGCTAAGTTCGCCTGATGAACTTCGCCTGCAAGCTAAGTTCGCCTAATGGTAACTTCGCTTACGGCCAAGTTCGCCTGATGACAACTTCGCCTAAAGCTAAGTTCGCCTGATGGCAACTTCGCTGTAAAGTTAAGTTCGCCTAATGGTAACTTCGCTTACGGCCAAGTTCGCCTGATGACAACTTCGCTGTAAAGCTAAGTTCGCCTAAGGTTTAACTTCGTCTGAAGCTAAGTTCGCCTAGCTGGCAACTTCGCTGTAAAGCTAAGTTCGCCTAGCTGGTAACTTCGCCTAAAGTCAAGTTCGATTAGAAAATAAATTAAAAATCTAATGAAAAAATGTGTTAAGACGGTTAATGGAAATAAAATTTTTCCCAGCTGACCTGGCAGCTCGACCCCAGCCAGGAGCTCTGCCCCTTGGACCCTGCTAGGGGCTGCCGCCCCTAGACCCCGCTGCCCCCGGACCCCCGTTCGTTGTGGGTAGTAGTTAAGACTGGAAAGATGATATGAGTAGTGATAGTTGTTTGATACGTGTACTTGTTATACAGTCAGCCGTGCACAGCTGAAGAAAAGGATTACGATTAACGGTGAACGTAACCGTGTTCAGGTGAGTTTCTAGCCCCATTCCTTGTTATGTTTTCGGGGCTGTGTGCATACTCGATGTGTTGTTAATACATTTATCCTAAGTGATAAGTGTATGTCATATGTGATATGTGTGATAGATATGAATGATTGTTTGTCAGTACAATCTTCGGATATTGCGCGTACTGTCAGGTTAAAAATAAAGGTACGAATATTATATATCGTAGATGTATGAATATTTCAAATGAATACTTTTCGGGGCGTGAACGATCTTCGGATATTGCACGTAACGACAAGGGGTATGGTTGTTAAATGAATGAGGTAAAGAATGCCTAGAGTGTTCTTATGTTATAATGTAAGTATGTGTATTTAGGTACACGAATGGCATGTGAGTTCTACGTTCGACATAGTAAGTTAGGATGGCAAATCCCTCTAGCTTCTGTCGGACATAGACTCGGCTGGTGATGGCGTAGTTAAGGACTGCGAGCCTTATACGTGAAGTAGATGATATATGTAAACGTAGATAAGGACTGCGAACCTTATACGTAATGTAGATAGGTGTCAGCATAGGAAAGGACTGTGAACCTTATACGTGCTGATTTTGTTGCATAGGGGAGGACTGCGAACCTCGTACGTGCTATGAATTAGGTTGCAACATAGGGAAGGACTGCGAATCTTGTACGTGTTGTGGATGTATTTCAGCATAGGAAAGGACTGTGAACCTTATACGTGCTGATTTTGTAGCATAGGAAAGGACTGTGAACCTTATACGTGCTGATTTTGTAGCATAAGGGAGGACTGCGAACCTCGTACGTGCTATGAATTAGGTTGCAACATAGGGAAGGACTGCGAACCTTGTACGTGTTGTGGATGTATTTCAGCATAGGAAAGGACTGTGAACCTTATACGTGCTGATTTTGTAGCATAGGGGAAGACTGCGAACCTCGTACGTGCTATGAATTAGGTTGCAACATAGGGAAGGACTGCGAACCTTGTACGTGTTGTGGATGTACTATGGTTAGGGAAGGACCGCGATCCTTGTACGTACCATAAATGGTGAACATAGGTAAGGACTGCGAACCTTGTACGTGTTCACGACCTTGAGTACAGGTATAGACGGTGAACTATGAACGTACTCTCGGTAGACTGAGGTTAGTGATTGTAAATATGTATGTATGTATGGTAGCAAGTATGTATGTAGAACAGAAGGGTAACTAGTGAAGTATGGATATGTATCTACGGATATGTGTGTATGTGTATGTATTGTATGGCGTTCGATTAACTAGAACTCACTCAGCGTAGCTGACTTTTAGTATGCACGCAGGTGAGCTGATTAGAGAGTTAGCATGAGGATGACACACGGCATGGATTTAACGGCTGGCATCTGAAGAAAGAAGTAAAGATGTTTTAAATATTAAGTTTTGTGTTATGGTATCAAAGAAAAGATTTAATGTTTTGTAACAAATGATTGATGTTTTATATTCCGCGAAAAGTTTTAATAAACTCTGATTTGAAGAACTGTGTTTATGAGTAAATCCGACGCTAAAGTAGGGTCACCGGGTTCGGGGCCTTACATGTTCTTAGTGGGAAACATCTTCGGCCAATTTAGCTTAACTAAACCCGTGTAAGGACTAAAATGAAAGTTCGAGCCATACTCAAGCCTTAAGTTAGTTAAATCACCAAGTAATTAGTTTTTACAAAATTATGAATTGGCTATCATATGACACTTGCATAGGCCTAACGTGTAAGTATGCTAGACGGCTTGTGATACAAACTAAATTCATATGATTCTAGTTTAAGTGGTTAACACTTCACGGTGTATGGTTTTATAGCCTTAAATCCTGTATTGATGGGATGCTTCGGGGTCTGGACACCATTGGGTCTTTATGCAGTTAATCATCTGGGTATTTACTTCTTTGGGTTGGATATTAAATGAACTCAAAGAGCAAACTTGCAGATATTTGCCAAATAAGTCAATCAATTGATCATATCATACTTCAAAGTACAAATACACTACTGACTTGATCAACTATGTTGTTAGTCATACGCGGTCCCCTTGCTTGCGTTCTAATACTATTAAGAAACGGACCACAAGGGAAGCAACGCATGTAAGCCCCACAGATGAAATAGAGCATACTCATCTATGGGAATGGACCTAAGGGTGTTGCTTGATAACGGGGGTATGCCTTTTAGTGGGGACCATTTATTGGTTAGCTACTTTTATATACCTTAATCATATCTAATGACCTTCTGGTAGACTTGCATGCCTAGGTTTAGGCAAACAACAATATCCCTGATCATCTTAGATTATTCATCACCATTAAACTTTGTACACTTTTTGTGTAATGATTTTTGATGTACTGATTTTGAAGTTTAAGTCAAGTTGGGGTGGTTTGATTCGGTAAACTATAATGAAACAAGGTAAAGTGGTTTCTAGATTTTTAAGTGTGGGTCCCACTAGCTCATACGAACCTAAATTGTGTCCGATCTTATCTCTCTAAGAAAGTATTACGGGCATGGATTTAAGGGGACAACAATACTGACAATGGACCAAATTTGGCTTAAGTACTTGGTTGATTAACATTTTTAGACAAATTAGATTTGATTGACTCATCCTCAATGTCACAATTTGTAGACAAGAAATTTGGCACACCAGCACAAACATTATCAACCACATCAACATTAACATTATCAATCACATCAACGCAAGCGTTTTCAACCACATTAGCACAAACATTGTTAACCACATCAACAGATTTAACCATCTTGGATTTAGCTTTTAGTTGTTTTTGTTTTAGAAAAACTTTGTTGCTTTCTGCAAAAACTTTAGTTTCATTATCAACAAGTCCACCATTCACAAAGATATCGCAAATCCTTCTACTAGTTTTATCTAATGAAGACTGTCCTGGATGTAAAGAAATGTCATTTTTAATTGGAAGGGTTTGATCAATCAGTGTATCATGAACGGGAATCGAGTCAACGATATTACAATACAAATGAGTATCCAGTTTCTCAACAAAATTATTACATGTCAAATCAAAGTTTAAATTCAAAACATCAGAAGAGCTCTCAACACACACATCACTCTCCTTAAGCTCCTTACTGACTACTCCATCTGCTACACAAGATGAATTACTGTTACCACTTACTGGTTTACTAATTGGATCAATTGGATAAGATACCCTTGGCTTTGGTGGTTTAAATTCTGGCACATGACCAACACCATAAACCATTTCATCTCCAGGATATTGATTGAAATCGAATCTTGGAAAAGGTGTCAAATTATTTTTAAATGGGGGGTGATATAGCCTCATGTTTTGACCCACCCCCCCCCCCTGTTTTTTTTAACACCCAATTGAGATTCAATAATCCAACCTAAAATTTTATAGGTAATTTCAATTTATCAACTGTGATTTTCTATCAAGTAATTTTAACTTAAGTGTTTCTAACTCAGAATTAAGTTCATCCATCCTATTATTATAAGAATCACGAATAGAAGCGGCATTAAGTCGCAACACATTTAGTTCAACCACATCAGTGTTATGCGATTTAGCTCATTCGTTTAACAATTTTTCAGATTTGCTAAAGTTATTCTTATATTATATTAATTCATCAATCTGATTTAATAACTGCGCATTATAAGCTCTATACGAATATGCTTTATCAATGGAAAGTTGAGAACATATATGTTCATTTACCTTGAGAGTGACCCGATGTGCTCGATTGGTTCCAATCTAAATTCCAACAACAATCTCAACATCAGCTTCCTTCAACTTCTTCCCATTAGTGCTTGAAATTTTACATTGAACAAACACCATCCCAGCAAAGTTGATAGGCACCATCAAATCACTGAGTTAACCTTCCCAATTTAGTTTTCCCTACTTAGTCAACTGCCTTTCTCATTTGCACTTAAGCTTCCTTGATCAATCCTTTTAGCTCCTGAGCCTTTACCCGTTTCTCTTTAGTAACCTCCACGATTCTCAAATCATTTCCAAGATTCCTTGGGATGGTGCAATCTCTTGCAAAGTGACCAGGTTTGTTACAATTGTAACAACAAAGCCTGTCCTTATCACCCAATCTTGTTGTTTATGTCTGTCTTTTGAAAACTGTTCCTCCCATATTTCTTGATGAAGTTTGTTGCTTTGTGAACAACCATTGTCATTTGATAATTGTTATCAATTTCTTCCAGATCTTGTTGACTAACTTTTGGAAATCACCTTGAGTAAAGTCTGGTGGCATTAGGTTTCCTTTAAGCCACCCTTTATGGCATGCCATAAAGGATTGGAATAGTGTGATTTGACAATCATTAAAAAAAGGGCTTTATGAGTTTGGAGTGTTAACGGGATTTCCCAAACCATGATCCTTCAATGCTTGATTAACGGATTGATTCACCATATCCTCGAATTGTGCTTTGAGTGGATGGGTCACTTACGTTAGATGATGCCATAAATGCTTGATTTGCTTTAGTTTGAATGTTGAACTGACTACCCTTGATGCCATCAGCAATATACACACTCGAATGGTCTTGAGACAGAAAAGTTGTTCCAGCCTTGGTTCCCATGGATACTTCTTGATTAAGAGATCTCATATGATTAGCCATTTGAAGCTTGTCATCCATTTTCAAAGGATCGGATGATGGAGATCAAATCCATGAGTGGTGTCTCATACATGTCTCTTGTTCTCTTGATTGCGGTGACATTCCAATTCCATGTATATGGAAGAGAGTTTAGCAATTTCTTGTTAATTTCTCCAACCTCTCAAATGTTACCCACACTTTTCATCTTGGTGTTTAAGGCCTCAAAACGATCAATGATTGACTCAATGCTTTCACCTTGAATGCGATTGAACATATTAAAGTCACCATTCAACATTTATTTTTGACTTTCCCTCATGTCAAAATTTCCTTTAAAGTTCTCTACCAACGCATCCCAAAGTTCCTTGGCTGGAGTACATTGTTTCACACCTTGAGTAATTTTCTTATCCAAACACTTGCTCAAGAAACCAAGAGCCTTTTGATCAATTACAATCAATTATATGTCACCAGGAGTCATGGAAGTTAGGGTGTTTTCAACCATTTGACCGACATCATTTCTTACTTGAGGACGATGAGATCCATTTTCAATTGATGTTAAAATCTTTAAGTCTTGTGTTCTTGCGAAGTTCTTAAACCTGTACTTCCAGTCATTAAATTCTTACGAACATATGAGTTTAGTAGGCTTATTGTTTGAGTCGGACTCGTTGTCCATCAATAAGTAGTGTTTGAACAAGATTTCAGCTTCAAAAGCCATGTTTAGGGCACATAGAATCAAAATTTTAAAATTTTGCTAGAAATTGCAACTGCGAGTGTGATGGGATTACGAATGTGATCTTGATTATGATTGCGTATGAGGTTTTGAATGGATTGGGAGTGCGGTTCTGATGATGCAGCTGCGATTTGGTTATTGCGGTTATGATTTGGGAATGTGAAATAAGATTACGATTGGTATTCGAAGGTGGTTGCGATTGAGATGATATTGCAATTGCTATTTTGGTCAGTTCAACCAAAAATCTGCAACTCTAACGGATCTTGAATCCACATGTTTTCTAGGTTACTAAACACAAACTTTCGCAAACAAACACCCACACAAGTCCAATTTATCACAACTTTAGTACATGGATTCGCAAACTTAATTTGTCAAGAACACAAATCCTAGATCTAATCCATTTCGTCCAAAAAAAGTCCAAAACTAGTTACTAACAGAAATCCAAGCTCATATTTACCAAAAAAAATGATCAAAATCCGAAAAGATGACTCGAAGACCTCAAAAAGTGGAGTCAAAGCTCTGATACCAAAGGTAGGTTCCTGGATGGATCAATCAACTTGTTTCGAATCAATCCATATTAATAGTGAGCGATGAAAATATAAATTTTGCCAAAAGATGTTTAAGGAGCATGGTGAATAGTGCTCCTGTTATAGGAAGCCCATGCTCCTTAGGTTCCATTAATTGGGCCCAAATGGGCTTGCCATTGGGATTACAAGATAAAGTGGCATCGGGCCCGATATAAAGTGTTAAATGAAAGCTATGATAATATTAAAATAATGAGCTATCTAGTACACAAACCTAACATAATAAAATACGGCCCAACATAGTAAATTAAAAATAATATACGATAAGTGACCCAAAAAGTTTGCATGGTTCGGTCATAGTGGGTACCTACATCCTCGGGCTGCAACTAGGTTATTTCATTAATAAAGTGCGAAGAATACAATTACATAACATATTATATATAGAGATAAACTAGGGCTAATATGAGTCTGAGACCTTTTTCTCCATGTTGCTAACTTGGACCCAAAGCCTTTACAAACCCAACAAATATTAACAGAGAAACACAATAAGAGGAGAAGGTAGAAACCTTAAACGAAATCATTTATACGGATGAGAATCGTGATCAAAAGAGTTGATCAAAAAGCTAAGGATGGGAGAGCATAAAAACAAGATGATAGTATAGATATGTAAAAAGGACACGATAGTGATGATCATGTTTAAAGAGCTATAACATGTGCTTAAAAAATGGTATAGCATCTAGCTTTGGTACATCAAACTTACGTCTTCATATATATATGTAGTGTGTGTGTGTGAGAGAGAGAGAGAGAGAGAGAGTAGGGTTCAAATAAAAATAAAGAGTTTCCTAGAAATGATAAGAACCAATAGATTTTTGACATGTGACATGAACAAACGATAATGAGGAGCAATCCAAGGAAACTATGGCGGTTTAACTAGTGAAAGAGCACCATTGATTAACTGATACAATGGCAATGTTTTATTCCTAATCTTTCTAGGAATCTACTTAATTTTAGAAGAACCCTCCCATACACATACACATACACACACACACACACGGTATTGGCCCCAGTGTTACGGGGATTTATTTATGTTTTTGTTTTTAATCATTTTTCTATTTTATTTTTTGTATTTACTTGTTTTATTTCGTTTTGATTTAGTACAATTAGTTTGTAATATTCATTAGATTTTAATGTTTGAGCTATTTCAGTGTGATGCATAGTTTTTTTTGTATATTTTTAATAAACAAACATAAACGAACACCAACATCTTGTTTCAGCAAGTTTAAGCCTGTTTCATCACTTAATCAGCTTGTTTATCAGCAGTTCAGCACGTTTTAGCATGTTAAACAGCACGTTTCAGCAGCTTCAGCACATTAAACAATTCGTTTATCAGTAGTTCAATACGTTTCAACGCGTTAAACAACTCGTTTCAGCAAGTTTCAGCACAAAAATAGGAGATTTCAGCACGTTTACAGCAGTTCAACACTCTAACAACGCACTTAAGTATTTTTAACAGCATATTTCAGTTCGTTTTAGCAAATTCAGCACGTTTTGGCTTATTAAAACACTAAAAATCAGTAACAGCAACTTGTAAAAATAGATAGTCAGTACATTTGACCCGTTTGTCAACAAATAAAATCAAACAGCCACTCTCTAAACAAACTTCAAAATATCGCCATTCGAGGGAACGATGCTGATATGATATTCACATCAAACTTCCTAATTCCCCTATCCGGAAACACACCCTCCTTCGACATATCTTCTAAAACACTGCTCGCCTCTTGCAATCTCTTAACTTTACACAACCTGTCTATAACCGTTGCATATGTATAGCTCAAACGCGTCGTCTATACACCCGCCTCACCAAACTCAGCTCACACCCGTTCTCCGTCATCTTACTCGCCTCGACCAACTTCACATCTTTACACAACCCATTAATCACGTCTAGGATGATTTTTAACTCAAGAATTTTATCATACACCTTGCATACCAACTCCGTTTACCAACCCTTCAACAACGAATTAACGCAACCCAAATCCGGAAACTGCTTCTTAACATTAACCTGTAACACACACACAACTTCATATAACAACCCTTTACTTTTATACTCATTAACCACCATTCCAAACATTAAACACCCAAATTTCAAACCGAAACTCTCATTCTCACAAAAAACCCATCAATCGAATCAATAATAACCGAAACGGGCATCCAAGTATCGATCATTTGGCCCAATAAACCCTTGGCAAGCCTCAATTGATTCGAATTACACAACGCGGTGGATTAAATTAAGAATGAATTAGGGTTTTGAGCAATACCCGGTTCGTAAATTTACCGATTGAAGAAGTGGAAAAGACGAATTGGGTGTAAAGCTTGTGGATTTTGTTGGATGACGGTTTGGATGACGTCAGGGTTGAGGTTATTGAGAATATTATGGGATCGATTAAGGAAGTGGTAGAAGAGACTTGAAAAACGTGTAGGTGTAATGGCATAAGAGTTTCTAACCTGTTTTTTAATCCATTTTTCTAATCTGGGTACCAAGACCCGTGGATAGTATCCATGACCCGTGAATTTTTAAAGAGTGAATGAATGAGAAGCCAGCATTTAATGGAGCAATCTGGTGGCATGAGGTGGGGGGGGGGGGAAGACCTGAGGGCTTCAAATGTAGATAATTATACACACACACACACACAGGCAAAGTATAGAATGAAAACCCATTTGACTAGTGAAAACCCGTGAAAACCCTATATAACATCGTTTTTTTTTGTGTGTTTTTTACACACGTAATATATGTTGTAACATTTAATACAAAATATCGAAAACTTAACAAAATGTTTTGCTTTTTTTTTTTACATTTTTAGTAATTTTTATATATGTTTTCAGGTGAGAGAAAGTTTAGATTAACTTTTACATTTTTTATTAACTTTAATTGTGGATCACAAGATTTAATCTTTAATTAAAAACATGTGGTTGTAAATGGGTTTCTAGAGTTTTCACAACTCAAATAGGTTTTATTCTAACCTAACCCTACATATACATATATATGTGTGTGTGTGTGTGTGTGTGTAAGGTTAGGTTAAAATAAAAACCCACTTAAGTTGTGAAAACTCTAGAAACCCATTTTCAACCACATGTTTTTAATTAAAGTTTAAATTATGTGGTCAACAATTAAAGTTAATAAAAAATGTAAACATAAATATAACTTTTTCCCTCTCCTGAAAACATACAAAAAAATTAGTAAAAAAATGTTAAAAAATAGCAAAACAATTTTTTTTGATGTTTCGATGTTTTGTATTAAATGTTACAGCATATATTACGTGTGCAAAAAAAACAAAATAAACGATGTTGCATAGGGTTTTCATGCGTTTTCACAACTCAAATTGGTTTTCATTCTGTGCTTCCCCTATATATATATATGTATATATATGAAGGGTTATCTTGAAACTCTTACCTAACTGGTGAACTCTTAAAACCCCATATTTTAACCATAGATTTGAAGAACGGAGGGTTAAGACCAATTGGATAGTTTTGCTCACTTGCTTATAAAAACTTCAATTAAAATAACACAGAAGGGTATATTGGTAAATTGAGTAACAACATGCATGTTAAATGAATTGACATGATATTAACAATCTACTTGCTATTTCTGTCTTCGATTTCAAACTAGTAGCTAATTTCATATTTAAATTCCATTATCATTTGGATTTTGACTTTGTACTTGTTTCTCTCTCTTGGATTTCAAACTTCACTAATCTATCTCTTGGATTTAAAACTAAACTAAAAACACTCATTAAAAAAGCCAACAGCCTTCATCCCAAAAAAAAAAATTTAGAGTAGCTTACGACAAAGATATCTAAATCAAAGCAGTCGATGATCGTGCTCTGATGTCGTCGACTACAAGGTTAGTTATTTGAAATATTTGTTAACGTTTAAATCGGAAAAGATTCTGAAAAATTTTAGGGGTTTTGTTATAACCGTTTAAATGAAATTGTGTGTGTACCGTGATGATAGATTAGTTAGTGTACATAGTTCAAAGGGGTTTAAAAAAAGTTTTATTGTTGGGGATTTTTGTTAATCTAGGTTTTTGTCTACATTTTCTTTTCTTTTTCTTTTCTTGTTTTTTTTGGGTAAACTACTACTAAAATGTTTGAATGCTAACTAAGATAAGTTTTTATCATGTGTTTGCATAATTCAATTTAGGAAGAGGGATAACAAGAATAAAAGTAAAAGGAAGCATAGGAAGCATGGAGAAGTTTGAAAGTAAGGATAACAAGAAAAAAGCAAAAGGCAGCAAAGAGAAGTGTACCTTGTTTACATGCTTTACAAATACGTGTTACAAGTGTTAAAATTGGAACTCTAAGGGTATGTTTGGTATGACGTAATGGAATGGATGAGTGAATGGAATGATCATGGGAATGAAATGGACAAAGGTATGAAATGGGCCATTACCATTTCATTGTCTTGTTTGGTTACCATATAGGAATAGAATTATTATTATTATTATTATTATTATTACTATTATTATTATTATTATGATTATTACTAGTAATAATAATAAATAATATTAATGATATGAATATTCGTATTAACTCATTTTTAAGACCTGCACACTTCAATGAGACCACTAAAGTGAATGAAAATAATCATAAAATGTTGAATCACACATGCGTGTTATGAAGCGTTGACTCGTTAAATAATTTTAATAATATTGATAATGCGATAATAACTCTTATATAATAATTGTTATATTATAATATAAAAAATAAAAATAATATAATAAAATTAATAACAATAATATAATAATCTGATAATGTAATAATAATTATAATATAATAATAATTCTAATATAATAATAATCATAATATTTTATTATTACTATAATTGATGGTGTTGTTGATTCCATTCCTTGAAGGAATGAAAAAAAAAACACATACTCCTTAAAAATGAAAATCCTATATTTGGAAGGAATTTCATTCATTATGGAATGGTTCATTCCATTACTATATGACAACCAAACATGGCTTTTTTCATTCCTTGGGAATGACCCATTCCATTCCACCTCTCATTCTCATCTACCAAACGCTACCTAAGGGATTCAAACAACATATGGAGTGTAATTCACGTAAAAGAGAAAAACATGATAGAAGTAAACAACGTAAGTTAATCACCATACAACTTATCCCGGCTGAAAAACACCAACAGAAGTGATGAATGTAAGACATGTAATTAATAATTGTAAGACATGCAGATGTAACTCGAGTTGTAAGGAACAAAATTATAATGTACCAAATGTAAGGAGTGTAAAAGGCTTTAATTTGTAAAAGGCTTTAAAAGTGATAAACTTCAGTGATGTAATGCACGTAAAGGAGGAAAAGATAATAGATGAATACAACGTAAGTTAATTTCCATCCAACTTCTTCTGGATAAAAAACGCCCATAGAAGTAATGAATGTAAAACACGCAAGTTAATTGTAAGACATGTAAACGTGACTTGAGTGGAAAGGAACATAATTATAATGTATCAAATGTAAGGAGTGTAAAAGACTTTAGTTTGTAAAAAGATTTAAAGTGATAAAATTCAGTGATGTAAGACACGTTAAAAGGGGAATGTAATAGATGTAAAAAATGTAAGTTAATTTTCATATAACCTTTCCGGCTTGAAAAACACCCGTAGAAGCAATGAATGTAAGAAGTGTAATTTAGAATTGTAAGACTTGTAAACGTAACTTGAGAAATAAGGGACTATTTAATAATGCACCAAATGTAAAGTGTGTAAAGGCTTTAATTTGTAAAAAGCTTTAAAGTGATAAACTTCAGTAATGTAACATACATAAAGGGGAATTTAATAGATGTAAACAACGTAAGTTAAATTCCATTTAACTTCATCTGGCTGAAAAACACCATAGCAGTAATGAATGTAAGACATGTAAGTTATAATTGTGTGGTAAGGGACATAATAGCAATTTACCAAATGTAAGGAGTGTAAAAGGCTTTAATTTGTAAAAGGCTTTAAAGTGATAAACTTCAGTGATGTAAGGCACGCAAAGGAGGAAATGTAATAGATTTAAACAATGTAAGTTAAATTCGAATTAACTTTTGTCTGGCTGAAAAGCACCTATAAAAGTATGAATGTAAGACATGTAAGTTATAATTGTGTGGTAAGGGATAGGATAACAATGTACCTAATGTAAGGGGTGTAAAAGGTTTTAATTTGTAAAAAGCTTTAAAGTGATAAACTTCAGTGATGAAAAACACCCATAGAAGTAATGAATATAATACATGTAAGTTATAATTGTAAGATGTAAATGTAAATCGATTTATTTCTCCACTTCATATAACCAGACATATTTTACAGCATTTACATATTTTTACATCCAACAAAAACAGACGTTTCATGTCTTACATATTTTACATATGTCACTAGTAAGATATTTTATATATTTTACTTATATAAGACGAATGTAAAACAAATATAAGACGGATATAAAATTATTGCAAGATGAACGTAAAACAAATGTAACTAATAAAATTGAACATAACCAACTATAAAATTGAACAATGAATATGTTCGCATAACTTACGTATATTACATCTTTCACGAACAAATGCAAAATTCTCCAAAAACACATAAATAGTTTGCATTTTTATTAATTCTCAAACCTTTCTCCATCTACATTTTCTCTATATATCTTTTCTCTCTTTAGTTTTTCCCTCTCCGCCTTTTTCATATATCTCTCTCCATTTTTTCAACACATCTCTCTAACTTTTCAGCACACTCCTCTAACTTTATATATATTTAAATCAAGTAAAAAAAAACAGACATTTCATATGTTTACATATTTTAAACATTTACATTCAGACGTGTTTTACCTCTTTTACATCTTATACATCTTTTACATACTTTTATATCAAGCAAAAAAGCAAATATTCTATCTGTTTACATACTTTACATATTTTACGAATGTAAGACGAACGTAAAACAATTGTAAGACGAATGTAAAATGAGTGTAACTAATAAAATTAAGCATAACTAACTATAAAATTGAGCAATAACTATGTTTACATAATCTACTTATTTTACATATTTCACAAAAAAAATATCCAAAAATACAACAACCAACAATTATAAGAAATGTAAGTGGCATGGTTAAAAAATGCACTTGAATCCTGCAAAATAAAACGTGTAAGACGTAAACACGTTATTAACGATATGAATGTAACAAAATGTAAAATTAACGGGTTCATTAAGAGATTTATAACCAACCGAATGTTAAAAATAACTTTAAACCTTCGAAGGCTCGAAATCTACAAAATCCAAAAAACATAAAAAATTCATAAAATTAAAGAAAGTAATTTTAAGAACCCAATTAAAATTAAACACTCAAATTAAACAGAATTTTGTAATAGTAAAACAAAAAACCGAAAAAAAAATCCATATATTAATCATTTAATGTTTACATGATATTAAATAATAATAAAACAAACTATAGATTTTAAACTTACCATCACGAAGATAAAAAAAAATGAAAAATCCAAACTTCTTTACAGCCCAGATTCATAACGCGATTGACGTGAAATCATTGTTCACCGAATCTGATTGCAGGAAGGTGACAGCATAAGGGACACATATTCGAATAAACGTCGTCAATAGACTACATGCGGGTCACTTGTGTGAATATGAACTAGAACTAGGTGATGTGATACTGCAGTTTGAGATGGTAGCCGGAGAACCGAGGGGTGAAGCTTGTTAGTGGTGGCGAAGCTTGTTGGTGGGGGAAATTTTAGTCCGGTAGCCACATATCAAGAAGAAAATGAAGTGGCCTTTGATTCTTAGAGAGGGGGGGGGGGGATATTATGACTGGTTTGTTATTTGTGTTATTATGTGAGATAGAAATAAATAAAAGAAAGATTAAAAAATGTTATTATACAAGCCAACGTCACCCACATTTTAATCACTTCTAATATTAAATGAAATACCAGCAATACCCTTAAACCTTATTTATTAATACAAATGAGATTGAATATGTGGTATCTTCCTACACCACATATTGGGGTTCCAATACTGCTCATATATATATATATATATATGTTCAAAAAGAACTCCCAAAATTAGGGAACCCCCTTTCCAACCTTGGCATTTTATAGCTACTGTAGGGATATGGGAGGGTTTTTTTAGCTAGGGGTAAGTGGTAGTGATGGGAGGGGGGGGAGGGGGTTTTCTTTTTAGCTAGATAGGTGGAGCTTTTTTAGCTAGGTAGGGGTGGGGTGGGGGTGGGGGTGGGTGTGGGTGGGTTTAGTTTTTAAGGGTTTTCTAGTTTGATAAGTCACGTGAGATGTAGAGTATAAAAAAACACAGAAGCTGCACCAAAAGATTAGAAGGATGGTGTAAGATTGAGTTTTCCAGCTCCGTGCGTGCGCGCGCACACATACACACACGTGTGTGTGTGCGCGCGCGCGTGTGCAGAATCAAAAGGGAACCACAAAAAAGTGACGAACTTTGGAACCATACTTTTTACATGTAAAAAAAATAATTAAAAAATTCATTTTTATATGTATAAAACACATTTTTACAAAAAAAATTTTTGAACTTTTACATACAAACACATGTAGGAGCTGTTTTCTTTAAAAAAAATATTTTCTTTTTAAATTAGTTAAAAAAAGGTAAAAATAAATTTTTTTACAAAATTAAATTTTTTTATTTGTATGTCTTCTATATGTATCTATAAGAAAACCTCCAAAAAGTTTATGCTTAAAAGTTTTAGATGTGGAATCAAGTTTTATATTATTTTTTACATGTAAAAGGCATGATTCTCTAGTCACTTTTTGACGTTCCTCATTGAACCCTCACTCTCTCTCTCCATATATATATATATATATATATATATAGGGAAGATCTCTTTTGAGAACCCTTTTGAGTTTTAAGAAATCAACGTAACAATATTTTTTTTTGAATTTTTTTAAACACTCGTAATATATGCAGGTTACATATACGTAAACAAATTACAGGAGGTTTTACGTACCGAGTTGACTTTTTACATAGATGTAACGGACGTTTAAATTAGTGTAATCACTATGCATCTTTATTCTCTGTTCTACTTTAATATTTTAATCACATTTAATCTCAACCACATAATCTAATCAATTTAATTAAATGTGTGGTCAATAATTATGTTCTTAAGTTTTTTAAAATTTAACAATGTTCTCAAATTATCCTTCCCCTATATATATGTATATATAGGAGAATTATAGAATGAAAACCCATTTGAGTTGTGAAAATCCTATGTAACATTGTTTTCCTTGATTTTTTTTACACATGTAATATATGGTATTACATTTAATACAAAACATCGAAAAATAAAAAAAATTGTTTTTCTATTTTTTAACATTTTTTACTAACTTTTATATATGTTTATAGGAGAGAAAAATGTTATTTTTGTATTTATATTTTTTATTAACTTTGATTGTAAACCACAAGATTTAAACTTTAATTAAAAACATGCATTTGAGAATGGGTTTCTAGAGTTTTCACTACACAAGTGGGTTTTTATTTTAACCTAACCATATATATATATATATATATATATATATATATATATATATATATATATATATATATATATATATATACAGAGAGAGAGAGATGATCAAGAGAAAACTCATTTTTAGAGAAGAAACTTAGAAACTCATAAATAATTATTTTTAATTAAAAATAAAAAAAATATTTTCAAATTTCCGTTTTTACCATTATTCTTATATTTTGTTACCCTTCACTCGAAAAAAATAAATAATTATTTTTAAAAACGCTGTAATGCACATACGTATTATCGTGCGATACCGTTGTATTACACATGTGTATTACTAGGTATTTTTAAGTTCAGTAGTGTTTAATTGCATATATTCAATGTTTTTGTATTGTGTATGTGTAATAGTGTTGTATTTTATGCAATAATAATAATAATAATAATAATAAAAGTCGATGTAATGCACATGTCCGTTAATGTTGTATTACACATACGTACTAATGTGTATTCGATGTGCGTATTAGTCTTATATTGCATCTTTACAATAATGTGTATCAAATATGTGCAATAGCGTTATATTTTATGCAATACAACACTTTTGCATATATACAATGCACACTATTGCTGATGTGCATTACACTGACGAGGTAACCGACAAATTTTTTTTTTTTTTTTGAACAATAACAACATATAAGAATAATGAAAAAAAAAAGAAACTACAAACAAACTTTAAAAAAAAAGTCAAAAATAATTTTTTAAGAGTTTTTAAGTTTTCTTATATTTTTATATGTAAAAGGCATGATTCTCTAGCTTCTCATTTTTTGACGTTCCTCATTGAACCCTCTCTCTCTCTCTATATATATATATACACACACACACATTGCTATATAAATTTATTTTGGTGTGGTTCGACCGTTTAGGGTCGGTAATCAGTATATAATTTTTTTGGTTCGTTTCGGTCATATAGAAAAAACGATAATCAACCAAAATATCATGCAACTAAAAAATTTACGTTGAAACATCATTAGAAATAAATAATTAAAATGCAATATATCTAAAGTTGCTATATATAGGTTTTTGGTTTTTAAAATCTAACCAAACATCATGTAGTTTGACATTTATAAGCAACTCTTTCTTAATAAAACAAATATAACTATCGTTTAAATTATCATCACACATCCAATTACACAAATCATACTTCATGTATTTCATCAAAGAAAAACATATTTCAATGTTTGCGGTTGCAATGGGTAATACGAGAGCTAACTTCAATAAACAATATGCTAATGCAAATGAAGTTGGTGAACACAACGATATATATAGAAAGCGACACATTTTCTTTTAAGATTAAGTTTTTAATCCGTTGAATTCACCCAACATATTACTTGCGCCATCATAACCATTTTTTATAATTTGGTAAAATATAGATTGAGTTAAGAGTTTGGAACTTGGGCTTAAAAGTTCGATATAGATCGATTAGGCATTTAGGTTTAAATTTGTATTAAAATTGTTTCTATTAAACTCAAATTTAATTGGATAAATATTTATATATTTATAACTGTAAATATGCAAGTTTATTTTTATTCGGCCGGTCTCGAAATTTATTGGAGTTGTTCTCAAAATTCCACGGGTCGTTCAGTCGTTCTCGAAAATCCACAGGGGTTGGTGTCAAAATTTCACAAGGGTCGAACGAGATTTAAACACAAATATATATCACTAAACAACATTTTTCATAGGGGTCGCCTGACCCCCCTTCACACTACATAGGTCCGTCAATGATATATATATATATATATATATATAGAGAGAGAGAGAGAGAGAAAACTTATCTTTAAAGAGGAAACTTAAGAACTCAAAAAGAATTAATTTTATTTTTAATTAAAAATAAAAAAATATTTTCAAATTTCCGTTTTTGACATTATTCTTATATTTTGTTACCATCACTCGAAAAAAATATAAAAATAATAAAAATTTAAAAAATAAACGCTGTGATGCGCATACGAATTACCGTGCCATACCGTTGTATTATACATGTGTATTACTATGTATTTTTAAGTTCAATAGTGTTTAATTACATATATTCAATATTTATGTATTGTATATGTGTAGTAGTGTTGCATAATAATAATAATAATAATAATAATAATAATAATAATAAAATAAAATTCGATGTAGTGCACATGTACGTTAATGTTGTATTACACATACGTACGAATGTGTATTCGATATGCGTATTAGTCTTATATTGCATATATACAATAGTGCATATCAAATATGTTCAATAGTGTTGTATTCTACGCAATACAAAACTTTTTCATATATGCAATGCACACTATTACACATGTGCGTTTCATCGACGAGGTTACCGACAAGTTTAATTAATTAATTAATTTATTTTTGGAACAATAACAACATATAAGAATAATGGAAAAAAAAAAAGAAACTACAAAATTTTTTTTTAAAAAAGTTAAACAATAATTCTTTAAGAGTTGTTTAGTTTTCTTATTTTTTTTATATATCAATGGCATGATTCTCTAGTTCCTCACTTTTTGACGTTCCTCATTGAACCCTCTCTCTCTCTCTATATATATATATATATATATATATATATATATATATATATATATACATACGGAAGATCTCTTCTGGGAACCTTTATGAGTTTTAAGAACTCAAAAGAACTTAACGTAACAATTCTTTTTTTTTAATTTTTTTACACACTCGTAATATATGTTGGTTACATATACGTAAACAAATTACAGAATTTTTTACGCATCGAGTCGACTTTTTACAAAGGTGTAACGGACGTTTAAATTAATGTAATCACTGTACGTCTTTATTCTCTCTTCTACTTTAATATTTTAATCTTATTTAACCTCAACCACATAATCTAATCAATTTAACTAAATGTGTGGTCAAGAATGATGTTCTTAAGTTTTTAAAACTTAACAATGTTCTCAAATTATCCTTCCCATATATATATATATATATATATATATATATATATATATATATATATATAGAGAGAGAGAGAGAGAGAGAGAGATGATCAAGATAAACTCATCTTTAAAGAGGAAATTAAAACTCATAGAGAAGTATTTTTTAATTAAAAATAAAAAATATTTTCAAATTTTCGTTTTGCCATTATTATTATATTTTATTACCCTTCACTAGAAAAAATAAATAAATAAAATAAAAAAATTAAAAACAAGGTTGTAATGCACATACGTATTACCGTGCGATCTCTTTGTATTTTACATGTGTATTACTATGTATTTTTAAGTTCAATAGTATTTAATTGCATATATTCAATATTTTTGTATTGTATATGTGTAGTAGTTTTGGATTATATGCAAAAATAATAATAATAATAATAATAATAATAATAATAATAAAATAAAAGTCGAAGTAGTGCACGTGTCCGTTGATATTGTATTACACATACGGACTAATGTGTATTCGATGTGCGTATTAGTCTTATATTGCATATATACAACAGTGTGCATCAAGTATGTGTAAGTGCGTTGTATTTTATGCAATACAACAATTTTGCATATATGTAATGCACACTATTGCAGAAGTGCACTACACCGACGAGGTAACCGACAAGTTTTTTTTTGGAACAATAAAACATATAAGAATAATGGAAAAAAAAAAAGAAACTACAAAAAAATTTTAAAACAAGTCAAAAATAATTTTTTAGAAGTTTTTAAGTTTTCTTATTTTTTGTACATGTAAAAGGCATGATTCTCTAGGTCCTAATTTTTTGACGTTCCTCATTGAATCCTCTCTCTCTCTCTCTTTATATATATATATATATATATAAGAGAGAGAGAGAGAGAGAGCAGTGACGGATCCAGGAAATTTTCTCACAGGGGTTGGAAATTTTTTTTAGTTAACTATTACTATATAAATTTATTTTGGTGTGGTTCGACCGTTTAGGGCCGGCAATCGGTATATAATTTTTTTGGTTCGTTTAGGCCATTCCAGTCGTGTCGGGTCATATAGAAAAAAAGATAATCAACCTATCATGCAACTAAAAAAAGTACGTTGAAACATTATTAGAAATAAATAATTAAAATAAAATATAACTAAAGTTGCTATATATATATATATATTTTAGGGCCGGCAATCGGTATATAATGGGTTTTTAGAGTTTCACAACTCAAGTAGGCTTTTATTTTAACCTTATCCAATATATATATATATATATATATATATATATATATATATATATATTATCAAGAGAAAACTTAAAATCTACTAAAGAATTATTTTTAATTAAAAATAAAAAAATATTTTTAAATTTCCGTTTTTACTATTATTCTTATATTTTGTTAACACTTCACTCGAAAAAACTAAACAAATTAAAAAAAAAGACGTTGGGGTGCATATACGTATTAATGTTCGATAATGTTGTATTACACATGTGTATTACTATGTATTTTGTGTTCAATAGTGTTAATTGCATATATTCAATATTTGTGTATTATTTAGTGTTGTATTATATGCAAAAAATAAAAAAGATAAAATAAAAGTCGATGTAGTGCGCATGCCCATTAATGTTGTATTACACATACGTATTAATGTTTATTCGATATGTGTATTAGTATTATATTGCATATATACAATAGTGTGTATCACACATGTGCACTACACCGACGAGGTTACCAACAAGTTTTGTTTTTTTGGTTTTTTTTTTCTTTTAGTGGGTGGGTGGGGGGGCAATATTAACATATACGAATAATGGGGAAAAAAATAAACTACAAAATCTTTTTTTAAAAAAAGTTAAAAATAATTTTTTAAGAGTTTTAAGTTTTCTTTTTAACCGAAGTTTTTATTTGATCCCACCGCTATATATATATATATAGGGAGAGGATCAAGAGAAAACTCATCTTTAGGGAGAAAACTTAAAAACTCCTGAAGAATTTTTTTTAATTAAATATAAAAAAATATTTTCAAATTTCCATTTTTGCCATTATTCTTATATTTTGGTCCCCTTCACTAAAAAAAAATAAAACAAAATTAAATTTACATACGTATTACTGTGCGAAACCGTTGCATTACACATGTGTATCACTATCTATTTTTAAGTTTAATGGTGTTCAGTTTTATTTATTCAATATTTGTGTATTGTGTATGTGTAGTAGTGTTGTATCATATGGAAAAAAATTAATAATAAAATAAAAATCGATGTAGTGCACATGTGCGTTAATGTTGTATTACACATACGTACTAATGTGTAATCGATGTGCGTATTAGTTTTATATTGCATATATACAATAGTGTGTATCAAATATGTGCAGTAGCGTTGTATGCTATGCAATACAAACACTTTTGCATACATGCAATGCACACCATTACACATGTGCACTACACCGACGAGGTTACCGACAAGGTGGGTTTTTTTTTTGAACCAATAACAACATATAAGAATAATGGAAAAAACAGAAACTTCAAAAAAAAAAATTTTTAAAGTTAAAAATAGGTTTTAGGTATTTTTAGGAGTTTTTTAGTTTTCTATATAAAAGGAGTTTTCACTGAATTCCACACACACACACACACACACACACACATATATATATATATATATATATATATATATATATTTGAAAGGTTCATAAAAATATGTTATATGCATCTTCAATTCTAACAATGTAGTAATTAGAAAGACCCAAAAAGTTTTGGAAAGGAGTTTATAAGTGAAACCTTGGGTTTTAAGTATCGTGTTAGAGTTTTGAGGTTTGCCATAGTTAAGGAATATAAACAAAAGAAACTATCTATCTTGACTTTGTGATTTTCATTAAATTTCAATATCTATGCACAGAATTTAAATGCAGCGTATTGTCTCAAGGGATTAATTGAGTACATAAATTCCTTACACTTAGAAAATCATGTTTGTCATAGTTGGAGAAATGATATATAAGAATGGATTTTGGAATATAAGTCCTTTTAAGTCTCTTTGTGTAAGTTTGGTTTTGAGTCAAAACTGTAAGCAGAAAATAAGGACTGACTAAGCCATGTGTGCAAGATTTAGCGTGTCTACGCTAAAAGTGGCGTTGAGTATGTCAATACCATTTTTCGTTTGATACTTTAGTTCATCTTTCACACCTAAGTATTCTACCTCATTTGCACTATAGAACTAATGCCTTCTTTGTGTAATGGTGCATAGGTAAGACTACGTAATGACGAACTCTCATGGCAAGGCTTTGGATCACTGGATATCGAAGTATGAACTGTTGTTGAGTGACAAGCAAATAGGGAGTTTCGTTTAGCGAAACTGGAGGTGAAGATCATATTCGGATCTATTGAAGAATCATTGTTGCCTTGCCTAGGTAAATCTGTGTTTGAGTCTTCTCAAATCTATACGCGGTAGTGAAGTTCGTGTTCAATGTTACAAAAATTGTTTTGGGTGAACACAAGATGGTATCTTGTGACAAGCAATATTTTTAGAGTATAAATAGATGTTTAAAAATAATAGAATACGCTTTTATATATAAACGAAATGACAAACTTATGTCGTCATTTTTTAGAACTTTAAACAAAGTAGTGGTTGCTTCATTAGAATTGCATTTAGAGTTTATATTAGGATCATTTTCCGATGTATTTTATAAATTAATAATAAATGTATTAAATGTAGGGAGCAACAATATCTATCTATCTATCCATCCATCTATCTATAAACGAAACCCCTAAAATCTTACGTGTCGTGATGTGGTAGCTCCTCTCTTTTTTGGAAGCCACCAAATTGCTTGATTTTTAAATAGAGGCCTCTTATTGATTTAACCTAAATTCATGGGTATGTGTCTTACCAAAACCAGATAGCTCTTAAACGGGTTATAACATCTCAATAAATTAAAAATTAATCTTACCAATTATGAAAATCCTATAAAATAGGGATATACTAAAAATTAATATATGATTTTTTAAAAGATATTATTTATAATTAAGAACAATTTTATACTAAAACATAAGCAGGTCTTGGGTCACACCAAACTCAGATAGCTTTTAAACCGGGTTATAACATCTCAATTATTCGTGAAACTCTTTTATAATCAAACCCTAAGTATATTATTAAATTCTTTAGAGTAAATAAAATTGGAATTCAAAAAAATATATAAATATTATAAACAAATAATGTAAAACAACCCCCATAATACGGGAGATAAATTAAATTAAAAATTAATCTTAACAAATATTTGATATGAAAATCATATAAAATAGCGATATACTAAAGATTAATATCCGATTTTTTTAAAAAAATATTGTTTGCTGTTCAAAAACAATTTTATAGTAAAAGAAAATAAGCGGGTCATTGGTCACCAAATCCTGGTAACTTTTAAATGGGTTATAACATATCATGCCCTTTAATCATCAAACCCTAATTATGTTAATAACTTTCTTACAATAAAGAAAATTAAAATCCAAAAAAATAAATATTAAAAAAGAAAAATGTAAAACAACCCCTATAATACGGGAGATAGGCCTCTCATTGATTTAACCCAAATTCATGGGTATGAGTCTTACCAAATCCAAATAGCTCTTAAACGGGTTATAATATCTCATTAAATTAAAAATTAATCTTACCAATTATTTGATATGAAAATCCTATAAAATAGGAATATACTAAAATTTAATATCTTATTTAAAAAATAGGTATTATTTATAATTGATAAACAATTTTATAATAAAGAAAATAAACGGGTAATGAGTATCACTAAACCCAGATAGCTTTTAAACCGGATTATAACATATCATTTATTTGTGAAACCATTTTATCATCAAACCTCAAGTATATTAATTATTAACTTTCTTACAATAAATAAAATTAAAATCCAAATATACATATATAAATATTAAAAACGAATAATGTAATACAACCCCCGTAATACGGGGGATTAAATTAAAAATTAATCTTACCAATTATTTGATATGAAAATCCTATAAAATAGGGATATACTAAAATTTAATATCCAATTTAAAAAGATTAAGATATTATTTATAATTAATAAACAATTTTATAGTAAAAAACATAAACGGGTCATGGGTCACCAAATCCAGATAGCTTTTAAACGGGTTATAACATATCATTTATTTATGAAACTCTTTCATTATCAAACTCTAAGCATATTATTAACTTTCTTATAATAAAGAAAATTAAAATACAAAAAATAAATATTAAAAAACAAAAAATGTAAAACAACCATTCTCTCAAGCTATCAGATTGCGTTATTTGTAAATGAAGGCTTCTCACGCATTTGACCCGAATTCATGGGTAAAGGTATCACCAAACTCAGATAGCTCTTAAACGGGTTATAACATCTCATTATATTAAAAATTAATCTCATCAAATATTTGATATGAAAATCCTATAAAATAGGGATATACTATAAATTAATATCCTATTTTATTTTAAAAAATATTATTTATAATTAAAAAACAATTTTATAATAAAGAAAATGAACGGGTAATGGGTATCACCAAACCCAGATAGCTTTTAAACCGGATTATAACATATCATTTATTTGTGAAACCATTTTATCATCAAACCTCAAGTATATTAATTATTAACTTTCTTACAATAAATAAAATTAAACTCCAAATATACATATATAAATATTAAAAATGAATAATGTTAAACAACCCCCGTAATACGGGGGATAAAATCTAGTGTATATATAAACATGATATATCCTTTCTATTGTGGTGTAGTGATAGGAAGATTGAGTTTTTTAATAGAGATCGAAGTTCGATTCTCCACATATAAAATTTTGGAGTGGGTATGGGTAGCTCATTGAAGAAAGAGGTTTTACTATCAATAGGCCTTCAGGGCGGGTGAGTTTTCCCTAGAACCGAAATAACTTGTTGGAGGCGCTTAAGGGATCCGTACAACTGGATTGGGCCAGCTGACGGTGGACTTTTGCCATTGAATCACCCTATACGGGATACCTACGCAATTCTGTATTTGTTGATCATTAAGAAAAAAGTATAACATGATATATCTACAAGAAAGAAACACATACAACATGATCATTCCTTAAACAAAGTCATTATCACTAGATATTATCTCACTATCAACAACATGTTTTATCCTGGGTGCCTTTGCCATCACAGGGTTGTTGATCTACTGAGTCTTGAGCTTTTTGATTTTGATCCTTGCTCTTGCCCCATAGGACCAGATACAAGCCAACCATTATTACTACTGCTCCAATAACACTGTAAAAATATAAGCAATCTTTTAGAAGCTTTGTCTAAATGCATACACAATCATCCTTTCTTCTCGAGAACAACAATAACATATTTTCTTGTGGTTTTCTAATACAATGTACTCTGTATATGCTTCATGCACAACCCATAGAGAATTTACGTTAAAATCAAACCATTATCGGTTTGGTCAAAACTCAAAAGTATGATATAGCTTCAGTGTACTCCGGTGTGGCAAACAGGCCAACATGAAAGTTCAGCAAAACTCGACTTCATTCGATGGTGTTGGACTAAGATTAAATATGATTATATATATAGTTTGGGTCTCAGAAGAATTAAGGTCAGTAAATTCAAGACTTAAGTAGCTTGAAAGTAAATGTCTTTTGATAAAACATGGATGGAATATGTTTTGAGAACTCTTCTTAGTATATGAAAAATAAAAGATGTTAACTGGTTTCAACTATATCACAATCCGATAAAGTTCAAAACATCAATAGACTGAAACTTGTTTAAGATTTTTTTTAGAACGGCGACTTTCTTGTATTTAGGCTACCGCACTCTCCAAATTTGGAGAAACTCGATGCTCCACTTTGGCCAGACTATGCTGTCTTAACCAGGGGCACGCTGGCTTCAAAGTTTGGCTTGGGCGTTCCTCGAGAAATCATACCGCCGAATGCCACTTAACAGTCGTTGTGCCACAACAAGAGTAGAACTCTCTGGCGTAACACACGGTCGGACGAAAACCCGGGTGGGCTCTGGTTTGAACTGACAACATACTCACAAGGCCTAGATCAAATCCTTCATTGCCAATATCCATCCAAAAGTGACGCAAGTGGGATTTGAACTTGGGTCTCCACTGGAGAAACCAAGCCTCCTACCACTAAGTCACAAATAGAGGTTAACTTGTTTGGGATTCGAACTTGTGTAGGATCTAACGTCTCTAGTTATTTATAATTGAATTATTTTATACTTTTTTAACAACTAAAGTACTCCTAAATCTACCTAACCTGCTTACCGTAAGGTTTGAATCCTCGATCTCTAAAGGGACGGAGCCTGTAACCTTATAACTAAATAAAAGTAAGTAATTGTATAAGAAATTGATCAGGTGATAAAACATCATTACCTTCCCAAGTTCAGTTTCTCGGCTAAAATGGAAGACCCCAAAATGGCGATAATAACCATCCCAAGGGGGTTGAAAGCAGTCACAAAAACCGGTCCTCTCTCCTGCATTACTACTCCAGAAATGTAATATGCGCAGCCAGAACACATTATACCCTTTATCCACACCATGCCAAGAAAAACAAAGTTGTCAAAAACAAGCAAAGAAACTGGCAAATATATTGGTACACAACAGGTAACTCAATTCTTCACCTTTTGTGAATATTCACTTAAACATGTATGCCAAATTGTGTCATTTATGCAATTTAAATCATAATATTTAGATTAAAAATGTGGAATACCAGCTTCAAAAGTCCAAAGTTAATCGGATTGGACTTTAATGTACAATTTTCAGTTTTATATATACGCACGCACATATTTATATGTAATTTTCAATTATATATATGCACATACATACTTTGGCCGGAAATTGGTTGGAATCTCGCTGGAAACCACCATTTTGGCCGGAATCTCACCGGAAACCGCCGATTTTCGCCAAAACCTCATCAGAAAACATCAACTAAGTTCTATTAATCCTGATTTTAATCGTATTTGACCATTGACTGATTAGTTGACTGAGTAGCCTAAAGGTGAAATAGGACTAAGTTAGGATTTTTATAACACTAGTTTATCATAATACTCGAGGCTTTGTTGGTGGTTGACTAAAAAGTCCATTACAGATGCACTAAAGAGTAAAGAGTTAACTTGTGGAAAGGTGTCCAAGGATGTACGTATGGTGGCCCAATAATAAGACCAAAATTTGTATTAAATACTAAGAGTTATTTATACAAGTATATACATGTATTTATATTTTAATATTACTTTATAATAATTTTTTTATAACCAAATAAATTTTTATTAATAAACGAACTATTTATCGAATAATTTGTAAACAATTCACTGAACGTTCGATTCATTTGAAGACTTCGTTATCTTAAAGTAATCATTATAACTATATTTAAAAAAATAGACGGTTTATTAAAATAATATAAAGTATTTGTTGTGAGACCCAATTAAAAACGAAGGATAACCGTAAAATAATTCAATTTTCATTCTTTTAAGAAATGAAGGATAGTTTATAAATTAAAAAAACAACACTACATGAACATTTGGGTTTATATTGTTCAAACATGAAACCCTGAACAATAATCGAGTTCTTTATTTATAGGTGGTTAGAATCAGTTTTGAACCAAAACCAATAGTTAAGTTATAATAGGAAATATTGTTTTTATAGAAAGAATAAGAAGTAAACTTGTCATTGATTTTGAGCATGAATGGTTGAGATTAATTTATGGGTGAAATCAAGTGTTACATAAGGAGAAGAGCATAAAAGAGATAACATAGTTGTTGGCTTTCCCCTACATATAATGCACAAGTTAATTCTCCGGTCATTTTAAAACGTTCATAAAACTTTTATATGAAATTAAAAAAAAAATAAAATCACCATAATAACGAGTATTTTTTTATCTTTTGTATGAGTACCATATTGCTATATAAAAATATAAAAAATAGTTGATTTTTTACAAATTGTGTTTTATAATAATTGTGTTTTACAAAATTGTGTTTTATCAAATTGTGTTATACAATTGTGTTTTTTACATTGTGGTTTTTCACAGTGTTTTCTATTGCACCTTTTCCAACGACAATTTTCCGGCGAAATTTCCCGGCAAAATTTCCCGTGGGACTTTTGCGGCCGAAAACTTCCAACGACTTTTCTGGCAATAAATTCCGACGAAAATTTCCGGTAACTTTTCTGGCGAGGTGGTGGCGGTGGAGTGGTGGTGGTTATAGAAGATGAGTGAAGATGTACGTGGGTTTTTAAGATTAAAGTAGTGGATCAAAATGCCTTCCTTCCTAGAAAATTAAAACTTCTTATTTGAACTCAACCCCAAAAACCAAATCCAAAACCGAATATTCGGATTTTTGAGTTCTTAAGAAACCTTTTGGGCCTTGGTTTTTTGGTTTTAACATTCGGATTTTTAAGTGAAACCAACTTTTTTGATTTTATACACAACCCTACCATAGTCTGTTTCACTTGCCAAACTAGGTCGACCCATCTTCTCTGCACTAGCTAGGTGCCTGCACGAAGCAGCGGGTGTGTGTAAACACGGCATCGAACTCATAACATGTGCTAACATGTAAACAATGTCATTCGTGTAAAGTAATTGCAAATAAATCATTTTTAATACCAGCCCGATTTGACCCGAATCATATTTCGACCGGACATTGTTCTAACTCGAAACCTGTTCTAACTTGAACCCTTTCGACCCGAACCCGCACTGAACCGACGCGAACCAAACTAACAACTTTTTTATTGACCCGTTCCGACCCTGATCCAGTCTTAAACATATCCAAGCCCACCCGACCCATCGACGGTCCTAACTCGCAATCACGTAACATGTAAATATTTAAAATTTAAAAAATATGACAATACCATATTCAAATTAAGGAGAGTAAAATGCTCGTTTTTATGGTGTAATGTTTTTTTTTAAAAATGCATTAACGCGTGAAAAAGTTACGATTGTTAAAAAGTTGTGGGGGATGGTTAGATTAAAATAAGGGGTATATGTGTAACTATGTTATAAATTAACAAAAATTGAGTGAAGTTAAAGGACCTAAGTTCTATTTAATTTTTTAAATGAAAGTTGGAAAATATTGGCCATTTTACCCATGAATTTTAAAATTATGTGCATTATAGTTTGTACATAAAGCCACAAGTTTGGTACGAGGCTCCTAACTCATGGTTTATATATCGTATATAGATATAGGTAGTTGATTAAGATCATATCAAACTACCCAAATATCAGAACACCTTGACATCTCTGACTGTAAACTTCCAACATTTGCGACACTTGTGAGGTGTGATTATATAAATCCAGCAATAGATGAATTGGCCGTGATAATGCCAATGAAAATTGATAAGGCAAAATTGGAAAGACATGAAGATCGAGTAAAGATGGTTATAGTTTTCATATAGGGGAATTTGTTTTCATACACCATGTTTTTTTCTGTAAACGGCAGTTGTATGTTTACTAGATATGGTGTCTCGAAACAAATCCCCCTGTCATATTTTCTTACACTGTAAATTGCCGCAAATAGTTTGATGTCCCAGTTAATTGCCCAGACTGAGGCATTGGCCCTCTCAGCGACAAGAGTGAGTACGGAGCCTTCCAATGAACCAATCATACACACGAGCGTTGTGAGAGAGAGCTCAGCCGGGTACGACTTCAATGTGATTGCCTATTTTGCATCAAACAAACAGAGAATTAGTATCTTTTGCCACCAATATTTGATTGCAATATCATATAAACTCACTTGGACAATGATAAAACTTGCCCAACAAAAGCAACCCGCGGTGATCATGAGAGATCCTTTAATCTGGTCTTGAGTACTAACAATGTTTATAGATGTTTGATGATGAAGAGTTTGGTGGCTTGACCATGGAAATTGTATAGAAGGGCCTCGTATTAGTATCATTATCATGGCTCCACCAACCGTCACTAATGTCCCTACTATCTTCCCTTGGCTATGTAAACTCTTTATCCTCACCATCTCAAGTCTACCAAAATATATTAAAAACTAAACTGAAAAAATTATATGCGAACTCGGGGAATAAGAATACCTAAAGAGCCACGCCATAACAAAAGTAATGGCAGGGAGAATGTTGCACATAGCCGATGCGAAAGTTGCCGTCGTAAATTTCATTCCGGCGAAGTACAAATTCTGGTCTATCACTGGCCTGTTTTAGAATCGTCCGATATTATCATTGGAGGATAATACACGAAACCTAGTTTCTAGTTTGTTACAAACTAGTAATCATTATTCATTCATGCAAATATGTTAAACACGCATGCTACGGACGTTCAGCATAGTTTACGACAAATGAGAATTTGCACAAGTTAGGTAAATTAATATACCAAAAAGAATCACAATTGTACGTAACTCTTTCAATGTTTAGTTTTTTCTTGTTATTTCCAGTTTCTAAATTACAATATAGATTACCGAATACATACTCTAGTAATCCCAGCAACATGATCTTTAGGAAGACCGAAGTCGTCATCTTTGGCCTAATATTCCTGTTTGCACAGAAAAAAGAAACAATGATCAAACAAATGATAATTAGAAAGATAACTATAGATACATATGACACCAACAAACAGACCTTTCTAGGAAGAAAGCAAAAGGACCAAAGAAGATAGCTGCGAACGCGTTTCGGTAAACCGCGAAAGTGTAATGATTCAAGCCTTTGTTTAGTGCAGACTTGACAACTAAACCGTTGAAAGCATACATAGTTTGCAACAAAATCATAAACATAAAAGGCTTGGTACAAACATATGCCCTCCTAAACCACTCTTTAGACATGATGCTTTTCAGGTGTTTTTTTTTTCTACTCCAAATGGTTTGTTGTGGTATTTATACACCTGTAAATCTACAAGAAAAGCCACTTTGACCATGAAAACTAAAATGTATGTTAGACATTGACTTTTTGTTTTATTACTTTTTGTTTCAACCAAAAATGTGTACAATAACATGTAGACACGTATCCATTTTTGTGGGGAGATTATACACCACATCATCACAGGAATATATGATAAACAACGTTTACCTAAGACCCCCCCTAAACTTGCTCCATAAATATTAAACAATGTTTGAAATTTATAAATTCAAAAGAGGAATATTTAAAAACTTAATTAGTAATATTTGTTGCAACTTCTAAAAACCTAAAATTTGGTGGATAGATCAGTCTTATCTCACGGGGTTAGGTTGATGCATCCATCTATTTTCTTGTGGGTTGAATTCCTATATCGGAAGCCAACAAGATTGTATCTTAAAGATGAGCATATATGGTCCAACACCGGAGTTCAAGAAGGAAACCCATTGGGACAACTTTTTTTCGCTCTTGTTTGGACCCCTTTGTGCACCAGATTAGAAACAAATGTAAGTTTCTCCTTCATACTTGTTATCATCATGATGGGACAGTCGTTGAAGTGAATATTAAAAAAAACTGAGGTATTTTGGTCCTCTTACGATGGTAAGGAGATTCGTAAGGGTTTATTTCTATTGACATTGACAGACCATTATTGGGGATGAAACTTCTTGGGGTACCGCTAGTAGAGACATCAGGTTTATTAGTGGGTTGGCAAAGAAGAGAGCTACTAATGCTATTGATTTGATGAGTCTTCGTCTAAAACCATGTGAGCTAAAAAGCGGGTTATTCTTGCTTTGATCTTATATGGATATTGCCAAACTTTTCCTTTCTTGAGGACGTGCCAACCATACACATGATGGAAGCGGTGTTGTCCTCTTACAAAGGATTGCGCCAAGAGGCCGAGGTCATGGTGGTTTGTGGAGATCCTTTCTTTGGAAACTTCCAATGGAAAATCTCTTCATTACCTATTAAGTTTGGGGGTTTAGGTTTTGTATTCCGAAGTAGAGGCTTCATCCTATGCTTTTGTGGCCTTGGGGCCGAATTTTGGGTGATTCAGGACCACATCTTGTGAGATAGTAGTATATGTGAAATGGATTCTGATTATTCTAGCTTGTCTTCATGATACGATGCCAAGCTTCGACTTTAGTAGTTTCACTAACAAGGATACCTCCTACCTAAATCCCAACATGCATTGATGAGTGCTCGTTTTGTTATGATTGTCCCAAACATGTAAGTACAAATTGACAGATCAATTAGACAAAGGTTGTTGTTGGAACCTAACTGATGTGCCAAAGTCCATACAAATAACCATGTAACTTAGTTGTTCTTCACTTAAAATAATAAAGAATAAAATGATTGCTCCCAAACAACTGATCTGAAATTTTGTAGGTCCTCTATATGGATCTCACAACTTTACTCGGATCAATCCGTGTTGTAAATCAGCAACAACATTCGGATTTTGAATCTTAGTTTTGTATATATAAAAGAGAGAAAAAGAGAGGTTTTGGTGGAGAGAGTTTTATTTTCAAGAGTGCAAATTCTCAGGAGTTGTTGCGGAGAAATTGGTAAAGTGACTCTTTTATAGGGTCCTCATTTCTCCAAGACTTACAAAATAAACGTACCGAGTACGTAATACATCGACTAAAGCAAAATAGAAAGACATACACAATTCTAATAACAATATAGAATATTAGCTCTACAATCTCCCTTTAGGATTGAGTATGTCGAGGAACCTTCGTCAAGTTCTTTGCTTTGTCTTTATTTCTTGAAACTTAGTACTTGTCTTGATCCGGTAGCTTGAACGAGATTGGATCTTGGACAATTCTTTAGTTTCCAGTCTTGTAGACTTGAATTTCAATCTTTTTTTTAGAAGGATCAGCAACAGCAAACTTTAGAAATATCAGATGCGTGAGGCTCGACATCTAATTTTCTTTTGTTGACTTTCTTGAGCCGACTGGTTTCTTTCCTTGTCTTCAGACACAATTAGTTCTATTTTAGATTCAACCACCAACTTTCACGCTCTCGTTTTCTTTTAAGCGCTTCAGCATCTACAACTTTAGTTTCTACATCCAAGCAGACTTGATCTTGATCTACCTGTCCATGCACAACTGCACAAAACTTATAACGAATAAGATTCATTCACATACCCTCTCGAGGGTCAAAGAAGAATTCGTTCACAGACCCTCCCAAGTTCAGTCCCTCAACTCGTAAGTGATTTGTTTAAGTCCTAGGTTTCCAACAAACTTTGCATGAACGACATTGACAACAAAACACATGATTTTGAATAAAACAAGGTTTAATAAAATATGTACGAACACAATTAAAACTTAAAATCTTTTTGACATTTACATAAATTTTAAAATTACGAAAATATATACATAATATATTGAAGTTGAAACATAAAATAAAACAAAAGAAAATAAAAATAAAAGATAAGAGTAAAGATAAAATTAATATTATATATCAAAAATATTTACTTAAAAATTTACTAAATTATTTGTGAGAAAGATCACGACATGAAATCACATTATCTGTTAACGTTCTAGATCACACTTCTAGTTGATAATTATTATGCCAAGAACCCAAAGTCAATTGTAGATATAATTTGACAACTTTAAACTTAACAAGTATTTTGATGTCAACGTGATATGTTAAGGTATGTATTAGGCACAATGCTTGTGTGGTCCCCATTTAATCCGACGAATTATAAACTCCATCATACCTTGGGCTTAATTTGCTTTCACATGTCACCTTAACTTGACTTAAACCTTTCTTATTCGATCGCAGTATGCTTATTGACACTTTGGAAACTTGACTCTATCTAGAAATATTAAAATATCTTAACAATCAGGCCTTGTATGAGTACAACAGAGAAAGTCCAAGGCTTGAACAAAATAAATAAATAAATAAAACAAAGTAGAAGATTCAGTGTCTTTACAATCAGATTTTGATGACTACAAATATAAAAACTCCAAGGCTTGAATCAAAATAAAGAAAGAAATATATTAGAATTGAAGTTAAAAATCCTAAGACATACCTCTTTTAAACTTCCTTTTTCTTTTCTTTTCATTTCTTTTCTGACTCTTTTTTCTTTTTCATTTCTTGACACTTTTTTTGACTCACCAGAATTAAAACTGAAACTTGATTACATAAGACAGCTATGATCAGGTAAAGAGAGGCTTGGACATAACATGTTATTTACGTTTCTACCTTCATTGATGTGACTTATAATTGGAGTCGGCAACCGCTTCATAACATGTAACCACTAGCATAGGTAGATATTTAAGTTTATATCACTATGACACTTACTCATTTGACAAGCCTATCTACACATCAAGCAATGATCATGCTGGCTTTTGATCAACTATTTTCATGTGCTAGAATTGTTAGAGATAATTCCTTATCATTTTCCAATGGTCGGATTGAATGAGCATGATGTTCATGATCTCTATACGATTAGTGCCGTGGATCTAGTTCGGTGATATGATTGAATAGCTTCGTGAATACGTTTAGGATCTAAGAATATTTTGGCAAAGTAACAGTATATCTCAATAACAAATACCTTCATTACTTTAGAAATAAGTTACAGGAACTATATATAGAAGATGGAGTTCATTCGTTAGACATGCCTAACGAATGAACCTCCATTCGTTACCTCAAACGTTAACTAATAACGAAAGACTGCATTTGTCTTCTCATTCGTTATGAGTGAATAACGAATAAGGAATACAATTAGCGACTAGTCACATTCGTTATAAACTAATAAAGAATATACCCTACATAATAATGAATGAGTCACATTCATGACATACATTTATCAAAAAGTCCCTATACATTATTTCTAATAAAATAATACATTATATAAAGACTGAGACGCAAAACCGAGTACTAACAAACTCCCCTTGTCAAACCATAAAAAATAAACTTTTTGGACTAAATTCGCATCATTTGTCAAACCATAAAAACGATAATGGCACTTTAATCAATAAGTTTTGTACTTCAATAGGAAACTTGAGGGGTTGAGAGCTTCCCCTAATCTCCATATATGTGCGCCACTGATGGGTGTATACTTATATAAAAAAAATAAAAATTGATTATAAAATAATGTTGTAGATAAAAGTCTATTGGACTCGCATAAATACGATGAAAAGGACAAGCATATATGTGCGCCACTGATGGGTGCATACCCCTTCAGCATCCATATTGGACTCGCATAAATACGATGGAAAGGACAAGCATGTAATCTGGAACCAAATAATTCAATTTGATGCGTATAGAATCATCCAATTAATTGGTTAATGCTTAAGATTTCCATTAAATGGAACTATAGTTTTCCTCCTTTTAGATTAAAGCTATCCACGACCCGTTTATAAGTTGTAATGTAATCAATGATTCATGAAACTATTTAAATTAATGTTGTACGAAGTTGGCCATTAGTATTAGTGCCATCACATAAAAAGTTGTATATTGCTTTTAGAGACAAAGCTTTCGAAATTATTTACAGTATTTAAAGTGATGCTTTTTAGAAGTTGTGAGACGTACGCAGGCCAGGTTCATGCAATTGCGTATCGGTGGGAAAATTTCAAAAACGGCTATGTTAATCAATCACCTTCCTATACAAACCTCCTATTTTGAAAAATCTTCAAAATGAGAACTTCTAATTCCGGCCCTTTTCTAACTAGCGTCCATCCGATTTGCAATCTAATAAAATCATTCCACCTTTTTCTATTTGTACTTTTGTAGGACCACACAAACTATTTGTGGGTTACCGCCAGTGGCGGAGGTACAGCATGGCCACCGGGTTCGTCCGAACCCGGTCGTTTTTCGGTTTTATATATAGCCTATATATCAAATTAACGAGCGAACCCATTCTTTTGCTATAAACGAACCCAGTAAAATAGGTGAAAGAAGTAGAAAAAAATCTAGATTTACATAATTGCATGTGATGTAAGTGTGTTTTGAATTTGAAGGTAATGTGAAAAAGAAGAAGAAAGGTTGGTGTGGGTGTCCTTCCAGAATCTCTATTTAGGATTAATTGTGTTTGAAATTAATTATGTTTGGGCTTTTCTAGGCCCAGCATAATAATCATAACATTTTTACACATTCCTTTTGATTATTTAATAATTTATCGAGTGCAGGATGGTTTAGATTTGTTTTTTTTTTTAATTTAATTTAGTGAGCAAACTTTAAAAAAATATTTGGATTATTTTATTTTGAGCTTTTTTATTTTCCCAATCGTAAACAAAATTATTATACAATAAGGAATTCTTAAATATTAATTATGACCCCAATCAAAACCTTTGGTTCAACCACTGTTCATGTTAAGTATTATTTCGTTATATTTGTGTAATATTAGTTCTATTTGGTAAGGTCTCTTTTAATACTGAAGTCCAAATCTAGCATATATTTTCGCCCCTTCCTAACTTAAATGTTGACGTTCTCCTACTACGTTCATTCATCTTTCTTAGATTTTGATTTTCAAATAATCAAATTCAATATAAGTAAAAAAAAAAAAACAAGGTTAGTGATGCTTGTATTTGTTATATTGAAAATTGGTTATTTTTTAAAGTCGCGATTGGAAATGTTAAGAAATGTTTCCAAACCATGAAAACACTGTTGAAAACGCGTATGAAACAATTATAATATGTAATAGCTTTTTTATTTAAAATGAATTTATATTTTATTGAATGTTAACGCTCTTTTGTTATGATCATTATATTACATTATATTTATACAACCTGACCTGACCTGCGCGGGCCTGAAAATTTGACATAAAAAAAATCAAGCGTAAAAAATCCCGAACCCGTAGAGAAAAATTCCTGGCTCCGCCACTGGTTACCGGAAAAACTTAAGACCAAATAATAAATTTGTGTTTATCTAATATTATGTAACTTTAACATTTTAATACGAAAATAACAAGCTATAAATATAAAGTAAATATTTATATAACAATTTTATAATAAGTTAAAGCAAAATTTATATAATAAATTATAAAATTATTATATAAAAATATAACACTTATAAAAATAACATAAATTTTATTTAAATTCATAAAAGTTATGATACAAAAATTGTGACTTGTAATAATATGTTATATGTTAAATTATAATTTATTATAAAATATGCTTGTATAAAACTTCATGTTATTTTATATTTTTTTAAATTATAAATTATAATTTGTTATAACATTATAATTTATTATAAATTTATATATTTATAGGTATATTTGCAAGAACTGCCTTTATTTAAACAAATTTTATAATAAGTTACATTTAAATAATAATATTATTATAACATGTTATAATTTTAGCATAATAAATTTTATAAATTTAAATAAAATTTATGTTAATTCTATAATTTTTTATTTTATATTATAATGTTATAATATATTACTTAAATGTTATTATAACATTATGATTTTTTATAAAGTTGTTATATAATTTTTTTTTTATTTTTATAACTTGTTATTTGCGTATTAAAATTTTTAAATTTTAATAATATGGCATTAATACAAATTCATTATTTGATTTTAAGTTTGTTCGGTCGCAGAAATAGAAAATGTAGAAGGATGGTATTGGATCACAAATTGAACGGATAACGGTTACAAAAGAGATGGAAACACAGTTTAGAAGTTGTTATTTATAGGATTTTTAGAACTAGGTTAGTATTAAAAGGTGTTCGGTTAAAATAGTTATTTTAGGAATTCTCTCTTTTAAAAAAGATCGAGGTGGTCAAGTCATAAGTGAATTGTAAAATGCATAGTAGGTTGGTTAATTGGATTTTATATTTTTGTTATTTCTATTTTATGTGAATGGATCCCCCACTTTCTCAAAAATTCCATTCCGAGCTATGGTTGGATGTTGGATATAAATGCAATTGATCATATGTGTCGAAGTCTAATAGAACCAAAAATGCTTACGTTTAAAACACTAAGGCTATGTGTACTGGAGGGCTGTAAAATTGAGAAAATTTTGACATATGGCATCACGTCAGCAAATGAGTTATTTTTATTTTAGGGTGCAGTAGTGTTGTAGCTCAAAAATATCCCCCTCCCAAGGCTTGCCATTGGTCCATTTAATAAAATAATAATATTCTTTCAACCTTCAGCGGCGACAAGTTCATGCCACCCCCCCTCCCCTCCCTTGTCGCCCCACTTATCTCCGGGGGGGGGGGGGGTGTTACCGCCTAAAATCGGCCCAAATGTGGGGATCTATCGCTCCAATACACTCTATCTAAGGGGGAGAGGGGTGCTATCGGTAAAGTGTAAAGGGATACTTGTACCCTATAGGTAGCACTGCCGTCAGTAACCTAAAACCCAATTGGGGTACCATAAATCGTGAGTGGAACCCGATTAAAAAGAGGAGAGAGATAGAGAGCCATGATTCTGAGAGGTGAGAGAGAGTGAGTAGTTTAGTGGAGTGTTGCCTTTGGTTTAACTGGGTTAAGGGTCGTATATGAGGTAAATGAGGTGACATTATAGTGGAGCACCCCTCTCTCTTTAATAAGTTCACACCCCGACAAAAGGCGGCTTAACATGCCGGGCGTGACGTGATTGTTTTAATGTACATGACATTATTAAAGTGGTAATATTTAAGCAACTCATTCATTTCATTTGACATCAAATACAACAATCTTTTTCATATAAGTACAGCAAAATACAAGGAAATAAATAGTTCATTTAGCTAATAACTTAATGGTCCAAAATAAAAATGTCTTAAAATCTTCAATCAACCAATAATCAAACTTGTAACGTTGCATAAAATATATTTTGTCAACACGAATGTTGGTGAGCAATCCCATGATTTTTGTATATATAATATGAGGCAAAATCCACAGCTCTTATGTGAAACCATATATAATAACGACAATTGCAGTATATAAATCATAAAATAAATGAGGCTCCTTTCTAACAGGTAAAACTACCAAATTACAAGGAGGAGCATATGATCATACTTATTGAGGAGGAGGAGGCCAACCAACGAAAGCGATAAACATTTAGCAATTAATCATATGCGGCCTATAACACACAATCGAGCAATTATTATAAGTAACACATAACTTGAGTTTGAGGTTTGAGAATCCAAGTCCTAAATCATTTTGTTTAAGTAAGTATGCAAGCTAGCTACCCCCAAAGTATAAAAGTGAAAACGGGGTTGAAATTACTCACTTGGAATAAGTGACTTTGATGAAGAAATACTTAGAATAAAAACTTCAAGAAAGCGAGTCCAATGGTTTAATGTGCGCATCCTAGATTGAATGATATTGAGTTAATATTGAGTCTTGAGATATAATATAAATGATAAAATAGTTCATGAAAACAAGGTTTGGGTTTTCCGGATTTTAAGTGTAACATCATGAAAATTTTGATCCAAATTTGACAAACTAATAAAACTTAAGGACTAAAAATATTCATGGTATAAGTAATGGGTAAAATAAAGTAAAGAATGAAAATAAACTTATGTTAAAGAATGGAGTAAGGAGACTCCATCCCACATCGGAGGAAGAAAGAAATTTAAAGCACTTTATAAGGAGAAAACATTCCATGGAAATGTTCTTATGTGGCCAACCACACTCTCTAGTCCTAGCGGAGGGTGCGAAGCACCCGACGTGCACGGGCTCGGGTGAAGGGCGATGGGCGAAATGTGGCGCTTTGATGGCGCACGCTCACATTGCCGCGAGCTGCCTTTGTATTTTTGGATGATGAGACGAAATCAAGATATGACAAGTTACCAAAAGATCAGGGACCAAAAATGAACAGAATTGAAGTTTTGCATCTTCGCGATACGCGAAGAATTTGAGTTGCATTTTCGCGATACGCGAAGATGCAGGACACGTGGCAAGCCTACGAGGCGACTCAGCGAAGCTTGTGCAGCTTCGCGATACGCGAAGACGCAGAAAAAATTTCTATAAATAGACCGGCCATGGGGGTGGTCCTCACTCATCCTCACACCATCCAAAACACATACTTAACCACGATAAGCGTGCCACCGCCCCGATATGTCGATATCCCGAGGATTATAGTCTCGAAGTTCGTGCAGTGGCTCTACCTAAGTTACTCTCTCGACCTTCCTCAAATTGGAAGTGCGGTCCAAGTAGAGCATAGGCATTTCGAGTAATAAGCCATTCAAGGTAGGAGTTCAGCCCGATTATTATATTATAAATGGCTTAGACCCTAGTCAGGGATATAGCCCATACCTTGATAATATAATAAAGTGAAAAATAGATTTTTATAAAGTTATGAATGAAATATTATGCCTTTATTTTAAAGATTTTATAAATATTTCTTATGATAAAAGAAATGTGAAATGTACGTTTCTTCTTGAAGAAGAAACGTAGTTTAAGGACTAGAGGTCCTTATATTTATAAAGAGATAAAATGTCAAGGTAAAGATTATGCAATCGGACTAAAGGTCTGAAGCTAGATCGTTGATCTAGTACTTATAAAACGTTATTCTCGTACTATAGGTCCGAGGTAACAAGGATATACCAATTGGTGAGAAACACCAACCAAGAAGAAAGGTGAATACGTCTAACTTTTTATAAAACAAAGTCTTGAATGTTTGCATGGGATTATATCCCTAAAACTTTATAAACAAAAGTAATGCTGGCCCTCAGGCTATTGTATACGTTTGTCTAGATCCTTACATATGTGGGTAGACGGTGGGCACACTGCACCACACTTGCTAATGCCTCCGCCACGTTGGGCCGGACTTAAGTAATGTCCGAGAGGGGATTATCTCGTGTATATTGATAGTTGCTAAGACCTCGTTGCTGCGGTATCGCTGAGAGGTTTCAAGTATAACTGGAGGTTTATAATAGTATATTTAACTTGGTTGTTTCCTACGCCACGATGGACCAGGTCATAAGATACCTGAGGGGATAACTAAGTAACTTAAATGTTTTGTGTCAGCGTGTTCATCAGCATGTGTTGCTGACGTATTTTTATAACTATTTTACAGGTAATGGAGAATAGGTGTTTGGAGAAGAAGGGTAGCCGTTAGACGATCTGATGGCTCAATGAATGTTTTATAAATAAAATAATGTGAAACATGGTTTTGTAATCCAAACACTTATGTACAAATTAACGGGTGTTTTAAAATCCCGTCTTTTAAATATAATAATATTTTATTAAAGTCTTCCGCTTTACAACCTTAAACTCTGATATATTTACAAAACAGGTACCAATGTTGGGTCACACGCCCAGGCCCTGAGCCGGGGTGTGACAAGTGTTGGTATCAGAGCCATCGATCTTAGCGAATTAGGTATATAAGTATACCTAAGCTTTGATCAGAGATAAGTTTCAATATTTATTATATTATTATATAAGGATAGGATAGGATAGGTTGGTATTCTTTCCTATTCCTTATCATTCTAATCTTTTCTATCCCTTATCATTCTAATCCTTATAGATGTCAATATTCAAGAAGATGATAGAATCCTTTTATGAAGAAATGAGACAGGCAGGCCATCCAGAACCCATCGTTCCTCCTGACGGTCAAAGTGATGAATACTATGCTAACTTCTTTGATCAGGACAGACCCCTCACACCAGTGGTCCCATATGGGAATCAACCCATTTACTTCCCAGGCACAGAGCAAATGCCTATCAACATTCCAAGTGACCCGCCATCCCCGAAGAATCATTCTTCCGATAATATGGAGATTGATGAGCAAGCTAAGACCAATCCTAAGGATGGTACCCCAAGCTGGATGCAGATTTACTCTGACCCAAGAACCCCAGTCTATAATCCCACGAATTCTACTCATTCTGTTTCAGGTCCATCAAGGAGACCCAAGATGAGAGTGAGACAACCGGATACCATTCGGATTGAGGTGAATCAAAGTAATGTGGAAATTGAACCAGAAGAAGACCCCGAAAAAGAAGTTGAGCCAGAAGAGGAATCGGAAGAAGAACCAGAAGAAGAATCGGAAGAAGACCCGGAAGAAGATCCAAAGGAAGAGGTTTCAAAGGAGATGAGCATTTATGAGAAAAACCCTAAGGTGCAAAACTCAGGATGTAACTGTCCACCGACTATGGGCTGCCAGCAACCATTGTTTCACCTGTCCCCTCATTATGATCCACAAGATCCATATGTCCAAGCACTCACAGGTAGTTTTCCACATTTCACTGGTGTCGTTCCAACCATCTCGGAACAAGCAGAGGAAATCAGGCAGCAAGAACAGGCTGCGGAAGTTTTTCACAACATACCAGTTGAATCCAGTCCACCACCGCCGTATCCAAGGAACCATTATGACATAGTCATGATGGGATATCGTGATCCACCGCCCCAGTACGGATATCCAAGTTTCATCCCTCAGTCCCAAGAAGAGCACCTTGATCGGGCACTGCATGAGACGGATGAGTTGCGGAAAAAGTTGGCTACGGAGAGTAGCAAGAAGAAGAAAGTAGAGAAGAAGTTACTACACAGGTGTAGTAAGTTGAAGAAGATAATCAAGAAATACATGAAGGATTGAAGATCTCGTTCTGTTGTGACCGTACCGTTTGTTCCCTATTCTGTTGTGGTTATATCGCTTGTTTCTTGTTCAGTTGTAGTAGTATCGGTTGTTCTTAGAATAAGTCTGTTATACTCATGATGGTATTGTTGTTCCTAGAGTTCATGGTAATAGGAGTTGTTGTTGTCATAATGCACTCCTAGTTGTGATATAAATAAAAACTTTTAGTTATGAGTAATTTCCTTATAATTTCAGAATGTCGAAACAAGATAATCCCTCCCAAAATAAGGAAGCTTCGAATGCTAAAAGCAACCAATCAAAAACTGAGCCTGCTCAAGGAAACCATGAGCAGTTGATAACTAAAATGCAAGAAATGATCAATGCCATGAATACATTATTACCTACCTTGAAAGAAAATCTGTCCACCAAAGTGAAAACCGACAACCCAGTAAGTCTGTAAAATCCAAATCTCGTCCTAATCCTACCCCTCAAGACGAAGGAAGTGATCAAGGATCAACTAATGGTGAAAAGATCCACCAAACCTTTAAGAAGAAGTTACGAATTGAAGGTTGTTTGTTTAAAGACTTTAAGAACTGTGGACCGAAAGAGTTTTATGGCGACAAAGGAGCCATAGGCGCCATAAGATGGCTCAAAGAAATGGAATCAACTGTTATAATAAGCAAATGTACTAAGGAGGAAAAGATTCAGTACTCCGCACAGATGTTTAAAGGGGAAGCCTTAGAGTGGTGGAACACTCTGTTGATGGCAAAAGGAAGAAGAATCATGTATCAGTTGACGTGAGAAGAGTTTAAAGATCTGGTTATGCAGAAGTATTGTCCGATGCATGAAACTGACTTAGTTCAAACCAAGTTTCTCAATCACAAGGTAGTAGGGACTAATCTGAGAGATTACAATACTAAATTCTAGGAATATTGTAGACTTGTGCCACAGTTGGTAACACCTTAATCGAGCAAGGTAACCCGCTATATATGGGGTTTACCAAGAGAGATAAGAGACATGATAAGGTCTCATCTACCGCAGACAGTCGAATCCGCCTTGGAACTGGTTGGTTATTTGATGAATGGTCTGATCCGCAACAAAGAAGAGGACAAGAAGGAATATTCCACGAATGACAAGAAAGGAAAGGGAAATAATCGTTACAAGGGAAAAGATGTGAATAGGAGGAGGGGTGGTTTCAATTACAACTACCCGATGTGCAAGATTTGTAAGAGGCATCATCTGGGTCGATGCCAGTTCGCAGTATCTTCATCTGCCATTTGTGATACATGCAAAAAGCTAGGGCATGTTACTGCTGATTGTTGGAAAAACAAGATGACTTGCTTTAACTGCAAGGAGATGGGACATTATAGCTTCGAGTGTCCTAAAAAGAACGTTGCTGGAAGTGGAGGTATTGGAGGTGCTGGAGGGAGTGGCACCAAGAATGAAGGAAAGAAGGGGAATGCTCGAGTCTTTGTACTTAACACCCAGAAGGCCGCCAACATACCGAAAACCATCACCGGTACGTTCCTAGTTAATAACGTTTATGCGAGAGTTTTATTTGATTCTGGTGCAAATCTGAGTTTTATAGATTATAAGTTTTGTAGTCTATTAAACGAACCTTAAAAGAAATTGAATAAAACCATAAATGTCGATACGGTCAGTGGTGAGATAGTTAAAATTTCTGAAACCTTAGAAAATGGAAAGATCTTGTTGGCAGGCTACGTCATCCCAGTACAATTGCTGCCCATGACGTTAGCAGGTTTTGATATAGTTCTAGGTATGGACTGGTTATCCGACAACCATGCCCGTATCATCTGCAATAAGAAAACCATAGAACTTCAAGCCCCTGACAAGCGAACAATTCAAATCGCCGGTGACAAAGATGCTGGTCATGTTAGCATAATCTCCATGATAAAGACTAACAAATGTTTAAACCAAGGATGTTTAGCATTTATGGTTTATGTGATGGAAGAATCAGAACCAAAGGAAATCAAAGACGTACCTATAGTATCCGAATTTTCCAACCACTACAAAAAAATGCTATTTAGTGGCATGCGTTTTTAATGGCATTTAGCTTTTGTGCCACTATTTTAGGTTTTAATGACACTTTGTGTATGCCACATTTGCTTAGCACACACTTTTAGTGGCATTTAGCACTTGTTTCACCAAAATTTAAGTTTTAGTGGCACTTTATGTATGTCATATTTGTTTGGCACACGCTTTTAGTAGCATTTAGTATTTGTGCCACTAAAATTTAGGTATTTAATGGCACTTTGCATTTGCCATATTTTTTTGACAAAGTTTTTAGTGGCATTTAGCATTTGTGTCACATAAATTTAGGTTTTTAATGTCACTTTGCATGTTCCATATTTGCTTGACATATTTTAAATGGCATCACTACTAGAAAATAAGGTCAATGCAGCGTTTTTTCAATTGTGTCGCATTTGACTCTAATGTGACTTCATTCAACATAAGTATAAGTTGTGTAAAATACTTTAATGCAACATTTTGATTAAAAGTTGTGCATTTTACTAAAAACTGCAACATTATTCTTGAAAGATTTGCAACTTCAATATTAATGTTGTATTGTTAAAACTTAGATGCAATATTTATTCTAAAGGTTGCGAAAATCAATGAAAATAAACTAAAAAAATTATGCAAAGTTTTGGTTAAAAAAAACTTATGTTATTATTTTGATAATACTCGACACTTAAGTAACTTATATAGCAAGATAAACGATAGAGTTAATGTAGAAATGATATTTTTTATAACGTGGATTGTAAATTCATAACTTTGTGTTTACATTTTTCTATAACTCAAGAATTGTTGTCTGATCAAAAATTCATTAAAGTATGTCCTCGTGCTGTGTTAGGCACTTCCCTTTTTGGTTACTATAAAAATTATGGAGAAGCTGCAAGTAAAACTTAGTATGAGAGGCAAAGCTGATGTTTGGCTAGATACTTGGGTTAGGAATTGCCACTGAAAGAAAAATTCCTATCTCTGTTTGTGACATTCGTGACAAAACCGGTTACATATTAGCGTTCACACATCGAATAAGGGATTAACCGCTTATTGCGTATCGAACAAACGAATAACTGAACGGGTCTGGTTATGACCCAGATATCCCGAGGGGGCCATCTATAAGTGATATACGTTTAATATAAGCCAATATATTGATATTATGGCCTTAGTATGATAGCAAACCAGTTAAACGAAAACATGCTCGTTTAACTACCCACTATGACTTTAAACGCGAAAGATAGCTACGAAACAAGCATTGTATCATCCGTTAAGCCGGAAAAGACTTACAAAACTATTATTTGGGATGTTTTAAGCAATCCATGAAAATATTTTTGATTTTTACAAAGAAATGGCATGTTTTTCTAAATTTACACAAAAATTGCCGAAAAACATTCATTTTCGCGTTGTTTGTCGAGCTGATATACTTTTCTTGCCAAAAACCGAACCCAAAATAAACTTTGACTCGGGATTTCACGTTCGGACACGCAAAACGTGACTAATGGGCCAAAATTGGGCCCAAAGGTGGCCCAAAACGTCCTAGCCGCCAAGTTGGACCAAGAACCCTTTATATATATATATATATTTATAACTTCATTAACAAGCTTTAAAAAAAAATCTGGACATAGACAGCTGCCAACTTGCTTCTTCATGCCTTTCAACCAAAAACCTAAGGTAAACATTAAGATTTGATCATTTCTAACATGTTTAAACACAAATAAACATAGTTTGATTACCAAAAATCACTTCTAATCATGAAAAAACCCTAAAAATTGTCAAAAAATGTGTTTTGATCCTACACATGTCTGAGAACCTGGTTTGATAAGTTTTTTGGCCATAAACACGGATTAGAGGGTTTAAACGACGTTTTTACGGTTCAAAAGTTCGGTTTAGAACCCTAACCGAAACCCTAAATTTCATGGCTGGTCTTTTGATGATACATGCTTGATTTGTGATATAGGACCTGTATCTAGCTTATATAGAAGCACAAGAACCTGGAAATTGGATTAAGAGAGCGAAAATGGACGAAAACCGCAAAGGTAATGCCGAAATGCTCGATTACGGGGTGTTTAGGTTAAGGTTGTGGTGTACATATTTTTAAGTCATGAAAGTTTTCAGGGACATCAAGGAACATATCATTGAGTCCCTGTTCAAATTTGGTAATTTTTCGACCATCCGAGAATATTTGGCAAATTTATTACCGAATTGGGGCGTTTATTTGGGAAAAATAGTTAAATTGCTTGAAAATTTATGAAAATTTTTGGGGAAATCATATTTGGTATATTATGATCATATATGTAATTTGGGGTCATTTGGAAAAGCCTAAATATGTTTTATGCATTCACGCTTATTTGAATTTTCATGGTCGTTTTTGGCTCGAAAATGATATTTGGCAAGATTGTTAGCTTCTGGAATTGCTACAGGTTATTTTGGGAAGTGTTTTGGTCACTCAGGAATTTTGGAGGATTTTTCGGAAATAATTTGGCATAAATGAATGATTTTCGGGCTAAATATAGCATATAAAATGATTTTTTTATAAATTTATACATCAGTAAATAATTCTAGAAATATTTTTATAAAAATTTACATATTTTATTTAATAAGTGTCTAAATTTTCATGATCTAATAATTAACGGATAATTAATTATGCTTATTTGAAGATTAAACAAATTCAATTATGACGAAAACCGGCAAGTTAGTGATTAACGAACCTGTTGGAGTATCAGAACATCAAAAACGATCAAGAAACATATTTTTGGATTAATTATTTAAAAAATAACTTTTTGTGAGAAATCCGGACAATTTGGATAGATTGTGCGCGTTTTTCTCCAACTCAAACTGAATAAACGGAAACGAGCCCCGTAGCAAATCCAGACCCCTAAAATGTGATCTTTCTTTATAACTTAATCATTTTATCGACCAGCACGTTTACCCAATCTTACATCCCCATAACTGTTTTCTGAACGCATAAACGAACAACTTGGCCCAGCTAGTGAAACGGAGAAACTGAGCCAAGTTCGGTTTTAAACATTAGACATTGAACAACATCACAATCTAAACCTACTGACACTTTCTGGATATTATAGCCACACCCAGACTATCTATACAGCCCAACTTAGTATAAATATTATAATAATATTAAAATATTAATATTATTATAATATTGACTATAAGGACTAAGTAATAACAAGGGAAACGAACCCCGAGCTGACCTCGCATTGAGTGCCTACAAAACAGTGAGTTTCATGACCCCTCTTTTCAAACTGTTTACGAACTTTTTGGGGTGAAAAACATATTTATATACGTTATCTACTTGGAAACTGTTCAGGATATGAATTGTCTGAACGTTTACATACAAAAAGTCCCTATAAACATAACGATTGATTACGTGCGAATGAATGGTGAATAGTATTCTTGAATGACAAATTAAGTGAATATGGTACAAATACCAAAACATAATGAAAGTACACAAATATGATGTGTACTGTTAAAAATAACATGGTCTGTAACGGCCATGGGTGAATAACGTGGTCTGTAACGGCCATGGGGGAATAACGTGGTCCGTAACGGCCATGGGCGAATAACGTGGTCTGTGATGACCATGGGGCTATTGTGGGCGGATGGGGAGCCACAATTGTAATAAACTAAAGTTGAGTATGGCCTATGAGCCAAGTTCTACTACAACTTAATAAACTATAGTTGAGTATGGCCTATGAGCCAAGTTCTGCTGCAACTTAATAAACTAAAGTTGAGTATGGCCCATGAGCCAAGTTCTGCTGCAACTTAATAAACTAAAGTTGAGTATGGCCTATGAGCCAAGTTCTGCTGAAACTAAACAAACTAACTTGATTATGACATGGATGTTAAGAAAATAATGTGATTATGCGTATTGTGGGCGGATGGGGAGCCATAGTGTTTGGTGATATGTGATAAATACTATATAGACATATGAAATACTATGTGTAGAAAATACTAATTATTGTGTATACACTATGTAATGTTTGAGTTTACGTGGAATCATTGTGGGCGGAAGGGGGGCCACAGTGGTTGATGTTACGAGGAACCGTTGTGGGCGGAAGGGGGGCCACAGTGGTTGATTAAACATGGAAAAACGGAAACACGCAATACGAACAAACAGTCACGATTTTATCGTGATTTCGAACTCATATTATAAACTTACATATGTGCATATGTGCACACAAGGATACGGCTGTACATATATATACAAACGTAAATACATATTTTTACATACATAAATACATAGTTTTACCTACGCGCTTACATACAAATTATAACTGTATGGTACGCAGAACTGATTTCGTTAAAACTTATGAAACTCACCAACTATTCGTAGTTGACCGTTTTTAAACATGCTTTTCAGGTAATCAGAAAGGTGGAATAGATTGCTTGTGTGTTTCGTGTTGGGATTGTGATCGATGCTATGAGTATTCGAGTATGAAGTGAAGTATTTAACAGGCTAGTTTGATTGAATCACTTAGTTTGTAAAAGATGTTAGAACGATGTAATATATTGTAAATTAGTTAGTAATGTTTCTTTATTAACAATGTATTTGATACCAGTTGTATCTGTTACATTTCCGTTTTACGCTTCCGTAGATCGCTCAACGGGTTATGACACTGTTTCAATTGGAAAAGAAGAAAGATGTTAAAATGATAGAATGCTATACTCGAACAAATGAACACATTATTTGGAACTGGAGATAGAAACTACAGCCAAAAAGTAGAGTCTCACAAATGCTCTTGGAGGTGGAACCCATAACCAAATTGGATGGATGGGTATGGCGAGAATGCAATTAAATGGAGAACCCATTCACGGTAAAAGGCCTCAGATGGGAGTTATATAATGCCGATACCCGAAAACAAAGTTATATAGCCGGTTGAAAACATTACCAAAACGTTACCAAAATAAACCTTTTAAATTGATTCATTTTGGCTCGAATCATTCTGAACTGGCATTCTGCTTAACTCGACCCATGCCAATCATTGTCCAAAATGATATTTTTGCTTCTTTGGTACTTCACTATGGTCATTAACGAAAATAAAGCATCTGTAAAACCAAAATTATCATTGTGACTATGGTTAATTTAATTTAGCCTTATAATTGAAAAGTCGTAATGTCAACAGCAATTCAAAAAACACAAGGGTCTCGATTGAACCTAGAGGTGCACAAACCGGTTTAAAACTCAAGACCAGTTTGGGTTAAAACCGGTTTGGTTTGGTCAACAAAAGTCATAACCGGTCTATGATCGGTTTCGGTTCGGGTTGAAACCGGTTCCTATTTGACCATCAACAGTTGACTTTAACTACATAAATTTCGCTTATGTGCCACTATGAACTGTATGTAAAACTCTCAATGATGTCAGTACATGAATTTTCACCTATTTATATTGTGTTGCTTGCAATCATAGATATTGTTTTACATCTAATACAAACTTACATTTGCGAATCGGTATTTGGCCTCGTGAAACAGGTGAGGTGAATGCTTAAGTTCCTATACTGAAATAAAAACTAAGCATTATTTAACAATAAAGATATAAAACTGCATTATATTGCATGAGAGTCACTCTTAATAAACAGTCGAACATTCAATTTTTGTATGACAACCAAACTATAATCATTTAATTCGATGGTTGCCTTCAGTCATGGATGTGTTCAACAACACGCCTAAATAATTTTTTGGTTTAAGGTATTAGTATTATCATGTCGACCTATTTACCTCAGTAATCATTCAACCTATCTATATTAACCAATTTTCCTATTATCACAATAGCAGACATCTTAACTCACCAACTAGAGTCTATGCTTATCTGTTCTTTAAATAGCTAAAGCATCATATTTTTCCTCTATAAAAGAAAATTAAAATCTAACAACGCCACGAATAGATCAGAGAACACCGAACAAATGTCAACCGAAATAGCTACCTTTGATGGAATACAACCGACGTTGAGGCAAGTACCACCGAAAGCACCACGCTTCTTGATGCACGTAGTTTTGAGCCGCCGATGACAACCACGTCGTTCTCATAAAAAAGAACACCATATTGCATCGAAAGAGATGTTAAACGGACTGGTTTGTTTCAATTTGGCTGAGGCTCAGGATTAGATTTGGGAGGGAAATTGAATTTTGGAGGTAATTAGGTAGGTGCCGGACTGCCAGCGGAGTTTTGTGAGATGGAGGGAAAACAGATTTGATAGGTGGGAAATTAGACTAAAGTAATAACTTTAGTTTTCAATAAACTAAAATTATTTATTAAATAATAAATGTTAAAATGTAATATATAATTAAAAGAAAGACTATTTAATAGGCAAAATTTGGTTTTATTTATTATAATAATCGTCGCGACTAGTTTTGTAAACTACTCGTTGATAGAGGTACACAAACCGGTTTTAAACTCAAGACCGGTTTGGGTTAAAACCGGTTCGGTTTGGTCAACAAAAGTCAAAACCGGTTTATGATCGGTTTCGGTTCGGGTTGAAACCGGTTTCTTACCATGGTACGATCGGTTTCGGTTTGGGTTTTGATCGGTTTCGGTTCGGATTTTGACCGTTTCGGTTCGATTAACCGGTTTGGAACCAGTTTTGGTGGAGAAAATTACAAACCGGTTCTGAACCTACGGTTTCAATCGGTTCCAAACCGGTTTCTACATAATCGGTTTAAAACCAGTTCGGTTTCGGTTCAGTTTTTGGGTCGTTCGGTTAACCGGTTTATTTGCCCACCTCTACTCGTTGACACCAAGAATCTAGTCGTCACAACTAGTTTAAAATGCATACTTTTAAAAATACCTATTTTGGAAATTTTCCTTATACATAATGTTATATTTGGTCGAGATGAGTGATTATAAATGATAAAAAGACCAATAAGAGTCTTAATGGGTCATTCACACATAGTTTACTACAAACTACTATATTTGATCATAATCACCATGATTAATCATTATTTGACCGACACTGACTATGTTCTACTATGAATAATTGTGACCACTACACCCATGTTTTCCAATCATTTGACTTGCATAGATGCATATGACCCTAATCAATCATCAATAATCCTAATTGACCATTAATGATCCTAATCGACCAACATTGACCATTTATGATCTTAGTTGACCATCGTTGCCATGTTTGAACATCACTGACTGTCACACTTGACCTTTAGAGTATAAGACTATGACCTAGTGGCGGACATAGCTTATAAGGAGGGGTACCACCCGCTTGTCCTCAACTTTTCCGGTAAAGTGGAAATTTTTACGTTTGTGTATTACGTTACCCCTGAAAATTATATTACGCTACCCCTCAAAAATTTTAAGCCCAAAACTGTACCTTTTAAGGTTTTAAAAGCGCAAGATGATAAAAAGCCTACCATTTAATTAAAACTTAAAAGCCAACTTAAATAATCGGCTGAAGGTAGGCATGAAACGGGTTACCGTGCGCCGGTATAAAACGCGTAACAAGGCACCCTATGCGCTAAACATGTGATCAGGCGTGGAGACCCGCGTAATGCTAAACTAGGCCCGGGATGCGTGAAACGCACAACAAGGTGGTTGTATGAGCGAAACGCGTTACCGGGCGCCGGTACACTCGAAATGCATTACCAAACCCGCGAAACTGGTAATTGGGCGCCAGTACACACAAAACAGGTAATCCAACGCCGGTACGTGCAGCGCGTAACCAGGTTGGGGAAGTGCGAAACACGTTACAGAGCCCCCATACGCGCAAAACCAGCTACCCATACACGCTAAATGGTTACAAATATTTTTTAATTAATGTACGGCAACAAAATTTTTTGCGCTACCCCTAAAATTATGTTCTAGATCCGCCACTGCTATGACCAACAGTTGGACTTCTCCTATCGCTACCATGACGAGTCACACGACACGTGTATGAAACCAATGACTTGTCAATAAAACAAAAGTTGCATTAAAAGACTTGTTATAAAATTTTTTTGTTGAAAGTTACAAAGATTAAATAAAAAAAATAGCTTTTGGTAAAAAAAAAAAGGGTTGTATTATTACAAATAAATATAATACTTATTTTAAAAAAATATACATTAACATTTTATTGAATACCTAGTATTTTAAATGATAATTTTGTTAGAAGAATTGAATTTTATTTTAATATGATACTTCTGGTATTCTAAGACTTATAAATAATTTTTTTTTCTCTATTTTATCTACAAATTTTTGAAAATCCCAGTTGTTCTCTCTTAATTTTGATAAACTTCCGCCGAATTCAATTCAATTCCATCGCTCCCCTTGGTTGAAACCCTAAATTGGCTCCTGTTGAAGGCGAATGGAAGGGCAAACTACCTCTGCACCCTGTATGTTTCTTCTTCAACGCATCTTATTCTCCTGTTGCAGAATCCATTCTAATATGCAAATCAGAAGCTTCGATAGCTTCTGTAGAGGTTCTTGCGAAAACTTGTTTTTGCTATTAAGCCATGAACCACAATTCTCTTATGTGTATATGTTTTATACGGATAAAGTTACAAGATCAGATATTCCGATTGTGCCAAGTATACCATTCAAAGGTCCACTAAGTCACACACCACTAAATAAACGAGTATTCTAATGAGTTTTTGCACCTTTTGTTCCTTTCAAATTGCAGGGCATTCACTTGGTGGCGGGACCACTGCAGTCTTAGCATACAACTTTCAATAACAAAAAGACTTGCAAACGCTCATATACCTTTGGTTCTTACATTCTCATATGTTTTGTGGATCTTAGTGTGGATTTTTTTAAACTTATTGTGCTTACCTTTAAATGAAGTTGATTTAAGCCAAAGCGTCTACTAAGCTGATTAGAAGTTAATTGGAATAGATTTTGTTAATTTGCATAGACCAGCGTTTTGTTGAGTAAGGGCTAATTATGCTGTATATATTACTGTTTGGATTCCATTTAATGAGACGTCCATGCTTATGTTTTGTAGATAGCTTAGCTGATTTGTTTATTGGCAATAGTTCTATCAAAGATCATGCTAATTAACATTAGATTTATCTTTACTTGAAGTTCTGAAATTTTATATACAACAGTTGGGATTTCTTTTGTCAGTAAACATTTCAAAAAATTTTCTTCTGACAGTTTTAAGTAACATGAGTGTAAGAGAAGATTGCATAGACTATCATGGGAAGTGTCTTTTAATAGTTTTATGTGAATAGTTTATCATCATCATCATCATCATCATCATCATCATCATCATCATCATCATCATCTCATCATCATCAATAGCAAAGCCATGGTAGGGTCTGAGAAGGGGAAGATGTAGACAGCCTTACCTATACCCCGTAGGAATAGAGAGGCTGCTTCCGGTGAGACCCTCAGCTCGATAGTAGTTTTGCATCAAGCCTTGGACATAAGGCACATAACACTCAACTATCGGGACACCGGCCGATTGGTGCACGCACCCTTGTCTTTCAGTCATCAACGCCACCACATGATGCCAATTAACCTTCCGCCACTTTTAACGTTATTTTCACGAGATTAGTAAAATAACGTCAAAATTAGTGCAATTTCACTTTTGCCCATTGAGGGTTCACACATATATACATTATATACACGCACCGCAAGCAGGGCGCTTTTCCCTGTAATTATTTTTGTTATAAATAACTAATTTTTTTTAAATAGATAGAGGGATGTGATTAACCATATGTTGTCAAAAGCGGCCCAGACGTGTGCATAGGCGAGACGAGGCTCACAAAAGCGCCTTGAACGCATCAAGGTACAATTTACAAATTTGCAATGCTTTCTTTTACCATTGTTTGCATTATCGCTTCTCTTAAAATTACTTTTTAAGTGTTGTTCCTATGTTTGTTATTAGTAAGATGAGATTCTTTTTGGTTTAAAGGCGTTTTTTTGCTAGTTTCCTGCCAGCTTCTTATATGAATCTTTTCATTATTGCCGTTAGAAAAAGTAAGATGAGATAAGAAAAGATAGGGTAACATGACTAGTTAATTGTTTTTGCTTTTCTGTACTTAACCTGAAGCACTGTTTTCATCTTTTTTTTAGTGGGCCGTTTATTCACTCCAAAGATTGCAAGTTATTATGAAGAGTTTTATAAATCCAAGGTTGAAAATTTTGTCAAACGCACAGTTATGTCATCATTTGTAATTAATCCTGAGGGAGGGTAAATCTCAAAGCTTATTATTTTCATTATTTGTAAATTTTGTTTTTTTAATATATTTAACAACAGAACTAATTGTATACCGGTTACAGGAATTAATATGAAGGATGGAGGCTATCATCTTACTGACTTGGTGATTGTAGGGGTTAATTCGAAGGCCAATTTACTTTAGGAAGGAGGAATCAAAGTAAACGGCTGGTTGCAAACGAGCAATAGCTACGTGCATGCAGTTGGTGACGTGTCATCATTTTCGGTCGAGGCATTTGGTGAAATCTGACGAATTGAGTACGTCGATGCTGCCAGAAATCAGCTCGTCACGCTGTTGCTACATTAATGGAACCAAATATAGCACCTGAGTACGATTACCTGTCATGCTTCTATTCTAGAGTGTTCTCCTTTTCGTGGAAGTTGTATGGTTGATGATGGGAGGGTAGATATCATGAAAAGTTTTGGAGCTAAGTTTTATTGAAGTGAAATTCTCACCCAAAGAATGTTTAGACTCATCATATACACAATTGAAAGTTGAAATGCTACTTATTACATAGTTTTTTGTTTTTTTCTGACACTTGGAATATGTTTTGGATTGAACTTATTGTTCAAGTTATAATATTATGATTTATATATTTAAAATTATCGAACTTTTAATTTATATTGTAAATATTGTAATTTCTGTGGCAAAATTATGTGTCAATAAAAACAATACATACATTTAAATAGAAACAATTTTACTGACATAAATTTTGTGTCACAAAAGATGTTTTTAGATCGTGGCAAAATATAAGTGTCACTAAAACTAGTATGGATATGTAACTAGGACTATATATTATTGGCAAAATATTGTGCCAAAAAAGTCGTTTTTTATATTGTGGCAAAATAAAAAGTGCCACTAAAAACCCAAAAACCTTGTGCGGCATATACAAAAACCTTGTGCGGCATATAAAAAAAGTGACACTAAAAGGCTTTAGCGTCACCGCTTCTAGTGACACTTATTCTGTGTGACGCACATTCCTACAAGGGTCTTTAGTGATACTTTTTTGTTTTTTAGTAGCACTTTTTGCATGTCACTATATGGCATTTTTTTTGTAGTGAACGTCTTTCCAGATGAACTTCCAGGAATCCCACCCAATCGAGAAGTCGAATTCAGAATAGAATTAATGCCGTGAACAGCTCCAATAGCCAAATCCCCCTATCGTTTGGCTCCAACGGAAATGAAGGAATTGAAGAAACAACTGGATGATTTTTTAGAGAAAGGGTTTATTCGTCCAAGTTCATCACCTTGGGGAGCTTCGATTTTATTCGTCAAGAAAAAAGATGGTTCCATGAGAATGTGTATCGATTACAGAGCTTTGAACAAAGTAACTATTAAGAATCAATATCCGCTACCTAGAATTGACGACCTATTCGATCAATTGCAAGGAGCGAGTTTCTTTTCGAAAATAGATTTACGTTATGGGTATCATTAGTTGAAAGTTCAAAAAGAAGATATCCCAAAGACAGCTTTCCGAACAAGGTACGGACATTATGTGTAACATCCAACTTCTGTTAAATAATAAATAACATAAAGTTTATTATTAATTGTGTGTCGTTAGTTTAATTGTGTGCGTGTTTAGGTTTGGAATTAGATTTTGGTTGGAATGGGAAGTGGGTGGTGGGGCCCTTAGACCCCCTATATATATCCCATCTTCTTCTTCATTCCATCTCTTTACACAACACCCACACTCAAGAAACACACACACACTTTCTCTCTAACACCCGAAACCAATCCCAATCTAAAAGAAGAAAGGACCTGATGTGTGAACGTCATCAAACCCCAAGAATCACATCCAAATCCTCGAGTCTTCTCGGATTCGAACCGAACCCGAAGCAAAAGGTAGGTTTCGGTTTAAATGGTTAAGTTTTAGTCGGTTTTGACATGCAAACCGATAGGATGATAGATCGGACTGTGAAATGTAAGAAAAACATAAACTTGGTGAGTTATAACCTCACGGGTATGTTATAGGACACAAAGGTGATGTTCGGACCTCATAAAACAAGGGTATACAAAGTTGGTACAACCCAAAACCCATAAAAAGGGTAAAATCGGGTCCTAAGGAAGAGTCACGGAGTAATTTGGCTTAAAATGGCAAAAAAAATGAAGAAAATGAGGTATTTTCGCATAAGTCGATTTCGCATCGCACAGCCATGCGAAGCGAAATCAATATTTCGCATCGCACAGCCATGCGAAGCGAAAAAGTCATGCGAAGCAGAAAAAAAAGTCATGCGAAGTGAAATTCCATGCGAAGCGAAATTCTTCTATGCGAAATCTCATGAAATTCATTTTCTGATGCATTTTTGTTAAAGGGCTGCCGCCCACCAGGGGCGCTGCCCCTTGGACCCCCGTTAGTTGAGGGTTTCATTAACTTAGATGTAGGAAGTAGTAGTAATGGATAATTGACACGTGTAATGTATTGTTCAGTTATCCTTGCACAACTAAGGAAGGGCATTACCGTTAACGGCAAGAGAAACCGACTCCAGGTGAGTTCTAGCCCCTTTATCTGTTATGTTTTCTGGGCTGTGTACTGACTCCTATGTGGTAGATAATACACTTACTTGATTGGTAAGTGTATGATACGTGTATGATTGTGTATTGAATGTATTGTTACATAATGATTGTATGAACGAGTATGTATATATATTTATAACTAGAAGATATGTAAAGTATGCACGTATGATAAAGGTATGGTTATTCGAGACAGAAGGGACCAGACCCTTATAATATCTGAGATGTTAGGGACTAGACCCTCATAATATCTGAGATGATAGGGACTAGACCCTCATAATATCTGTGATGTTAAGAACCAGACCCTTATAATATCTGTGATATAAGGGACCAGACCCTTATAATATATGTTATGTTTAAGATAGAATAGCTGATGGTATACCACAGGGTTTTATAAAAGAAAGTATGTAAGAACGTATGCATGTATGTAAAGTATGTATGAAAGCAGTGATAGTAAATAAGGTATGAATACGTATCTCTGGACACGTATGAGTATGGTATGAATGTAATGTATGTTAATTGATTAACTAGAACTCACTCAGCGTAGCTGACTTTTAGTATGCACACAGGCAAATAGGTTGAGGCAGCTGGCTTGAGGAGGGACACATGGCACGAGCTAAAGAGACTGACATCCATGAAGAAGTTTCATGACTATTTTATGATAATATTTATGAAAAGACAACTTGTATGTTAAGACATGATTTGATGTTTTGTAATGTAATGCATGAAGTTTTAATTATTCCGCGAAAGTTTTTATTAACTCTGATTTTATAACTGTGTTTATGAGTAAATCCAACACCAAAGTAGGGTTACCGGGAACGGGGCCTTACATTATGAGTTCACCGTGATGCCATTTGGACTCACTAATGCCCCAGCTGCTTTTATGGACTTGATGAACAGAGTTTGTAAGCCTTATTTAGATAAATTTGTAATCGTATTCATCGACGATATACTTATTTATTCTAAATCGGAAGAAGATCACAAAATTCATCTTAGAATCTTACTTGAGATACTCCGAAACGAGAAGTTGTATGCTAAATTCTCCAAGTGCGAATTCTGGTTGCATGAAGTACAATTTCTTGGTCACGTTGTCAACGCCAATGGAATTCAAGTGGACCCCGCAAAGATAGAAGCAATAGCTAAATGGGAGATTCCTAAATCGCCAACTGAGGTCCGAAGTTTCCTAGGTTTGGCTGGATATTATAGAAGATTCATCGAGAATTTCTCCCGTATATTGACGTGAGGTCGAAGACTCACTCAAACTTAAACCAAATACTACTAAATAGATAGCGGTAAGTGGGTATCGAATACGAGGAGTTTGTGGAAAATGTGTTAATAAGTAGCTTAACGATTAAACTAATATAAATGTAAATGACACAAAGTAATTTCCAAGTTGGTTTTTGATTTGATTTTAAAAACTAAATTAAACTAAACGAAAGTTGTAAGCGAATAAATAAGAAAGCATTCCTCTCGGGGTTCGGGTTATTGCTCAACACTCTTGTTAATACTCGATGGATAAACCGTAATATCTAGGTTTTGTGCACATGCAATTGTTTGTGATTAATCAAGAACTAAGTACTCGGATTCCTAGAATGCGAGGTTGTTACTTAACAATCAATCAATACTATTCTTTCTAGTTCTTCCCACTAAATCTCGATTGCCAACGACACCAAGAACATATGGCTAAAAGCTAGATAGAAGCAATATCGACAAGTTACAAACAATCACACAAATACAAGATTATACTAACATTGACATTTAGATAATCAATCCAAGTTTAAGAACAATAAACAAAAGTGTTCTGCAAATAACCTTACATCCCGAGAGAAATACCGAAGAAACTAGCCACTCATGGCTCGGGACGTCATTCTTGAATCAAGTATCTTGTTACTAGCAATCCCAAACATAAACATATGAATACAATCCCCCAAAATAGTGTTCTTGTCTTCCACAATCACCTCCATGCCGGCCTAAGTGAAAAAGTAGTCCAAAAGTCACTCAAAATCGGCCTATTAAAAGACATGCATGTGGGTCTCCGCCCCGGACCGTGGGCCACGGTGTGAACCGTGGTCCACGGTTGACCAAATTCAAAACTCAGTCCATCCCGACCGTGGGCCACGGTCCTCCACACGGTGCCCTTTCTCCTCCACGGTACGGTGGACTCTGGAATATTTGTCTCAGGTGGACCGTGGTCCACGGTCTGGACCATGGGCCATGGTGGAGCTCACTCCCGCTTCTTGTTTTCTTCGTATCTCTCTCATTCCAGCTCTGTTTTCTTCACTGTTTTCGCCCGTGTTCTCGTAACACCGCTCTCTAGTTCCTCAGACCTGCAAACACAAGAGCAACGGTAGTCAACTAATTCCATAGAATTAACTTAATCCCGTAAGCATAATTATATCTTTTACATCACTTAGTTGCTTTCCTACGAGTCGCCCGTCACAATCCCACACTTACCCGTTGTTTGTCCCCAAGCAACACTTGAAATCACAATTGCTTTCAAAAACACCACCAAACATACCACAACACTGGCTCAGTTAAGGTCCTGAGTCATACCCTATTCCCACATAATTAGAGGTTTGCACTAGCTTACTTGATACGACATTTTAAAACATAGAATTCTAGTCAACCTTAACATGCTTTCGGTCTTTACTCACACATAACACACCCTCATTCTTTAACTCCCTTGACGGTGATCATTCCATAGATTACAATAAAACTCAATTCTCCTTGCATACGCTTGTACCATCATCAAATCTCCACCCATTCATGCTTTAACACAAATGCAAATCAAGATGTCTTAAACGGGTTGTACTGAGGCTATGTGTAAGGGTATGGAATGGGGAATATTGAAAGTGGCTCAAGTGATCCGACCCGGCTTGTTACATCAAAACTAAAATAAACAAAAGAACACACTGCTCTATATATACGCAACGTGTATCACAACTCGATACACATGACTTTAAACATTGCTTCAAATTTTCCTTGTATTTTCTTTTTTTTTTTTCTTTTTTTCTCATTTTTTTATACTAACTTTGCATAAACAATTAACTACTACTTTCTATTGATTAATAACAAACAACTACAATTACATAGAAACCTACCAAGCCAGATCGTCTAACAACATACATCGGGGTTTGATAAAATAAAAAGAATAAGTCCAATACAGTTTTCTAAAGGAACCAACCCCCTGCCCCTCTCATTACCCACGCTCATATATGTAATTTATTAGGCCCAACCCCCAAAACACGCACTCACACTCATCCGAGACAAGGCTTTAACCTAAGCAACTCAATCACTTTTGCATTTATGCCAAGCTAAGGTCTCGAAGTGCATTGATGGCACGAGTTCTAACGGAGAATAACCATTTAGACACCGCTCTTTGTTTTCCCAATACCCAAGTGACCGTGGGCATGTTATGTGATTTGATAAACCGAAAGCATGCTAACCTTGCCTAGAATACTACTCGACCACCTTTTTAACATAGCTAAGCAAACTTGATTTTTGGGGGAAATATGACCATGAAAGGGGACCAAAACTTTGCCCCGCCAATCTTACCACTTTCCAGTGTTTTTCTTTCAATTGATTTCTTTTTCAACAATTTTTTTTTAATTAATCAAAAGATTCCCCATCCCCACACTTGGGATACATTGTCCCCAAGGTATGGTTTTGAGAAACTAAAAACGAGCACAAAAACACCACCTCTTTCCGACCCACAACATTATTTCCAAAGGTTCTACCCTCAATCCTTCCACCAAACTACTAAACCGAAACATAAAATAAACAACTGTACAACAATATACAATAAAAAATACATGCACCTGGTGTGACGAGGCCCTCATCAGTAGTACGGCGGCTGTGGCGGACCGAAGATGGAGGTCATAAAGTCCGAAAATTCACTAAAGTTGAAAGCTCCACTTCCGCCGCTGCTGCCCTCTCCCGATGATGGTGGTGGTGGTGCCATCGACTGCATCGGGTCCACCCACATGGAGTGATGCAATGGAGGCTCGGGGTATCGCACAGAGCCGTCGTATGGAGGCAAAGATGTGTAATCCACACTTGGTGGATCTGGAACGACCTCTTCGCATGCATGCCATTGTTTGTGCATTCTCCTATTTCGGTCATCCATATACCGCATGTTTGATTCGTGCTCCAGCGCATAGGCGTGGGCACGGTTCCACATCTCGTTACGGTCATGCCTCTCTTTCTCGGCTCGTTTATGATAAGCCCCCATGAAAGTTTGGTGGTCGAAAAGCGCTCGGGACTCCTCTGACCAATTATCGAAAGTGGAGGGCCGATGCCTCTCCACCACCTCGTTAATCGAACCCATGTGGGCCCCATTGTCCCCATATGAAGCATATCCTAAAGAATAATCCCAACCCCTTTGTCGGGCTCCACTGCCATCAACATTCTCATCACCACCAACCATCTCCATGTCTTCATCGTCACTTCCTACCTCAATTATTTCCTCCAGGTCTTCACCCGTCTCTTGTTCAACATCCTCCCTTAATACTCTCCATTTCACATCACCGTTTTTCAATTGATGGTACCTTTCGCTCTTTGTGTACGTCCAACCTAGGCCCAATGAATCCAATTTATGTTTCGTAAAAGTCTTCTTCAACCCAACCGCGCCTGCTGGAATGGCGCCATGCAACTTCAGTATCGCCGTGATCAATCGGCAAGAGGGATTAACTTTCTCTTGTTGATTTCTCTACTCGTCCATATCTTTAACATGGCTAAGTAGCGAAAGGAAATTCTTGGCTTGCCACTCATCAATGCGGCCAAAACGGGCATGTCACTGTTTCTTACCACTGAAATGTCGCTTCGACGGGGTACCACATTGGATAGACATATTGTCATCAACAATTGAGCTTAATTCGAACCTGTACCTCTACCCCCTTTCATCACAGTTGATAATATATTATACCATTGCGGACTTTTGTCGGGATGGTCAATCAAATCTCTGACCGATGGATATACATAAGAATTGGATGGCTTGCTGTCGAATCGAGCAATTTGATTGAGTGTTACAAAAGACATCTCCACTGTCGTTCCACCCACGGTACCAATCAACTTCATGTATGAGCCTTTCTTAAACGGTGGGCACCGCAAGGTAGACACCCACTCCTCAATCTCCATATCATATAACACCGTGCTCTCTCCATCGTAACACTGGAGGGCAGCTTCCCAACCTAATTCTTCAAACTTGTCGAACACGCCAAATGCTTCAAACCCCGAGTCGGTCACTTCCTTCTCACACATAAACCCTTCCAACCTTTCTCTTATACCGCTCATCTTATCCTTGAACAATTTCGGTTGCCATTCTAAAGCATAACTCGATAACACCCACCTTTCCAGTCTTTGGGTTTCTACTTGCACATGCTCTTGTTCTTCTCGCAACCGTTGTCTTTTAGCTTGGGCAGCCCGACCACTAGTAGATGCCGCCTTTCCTTTCCCTTTGTCCGAATTCCTTCCCATATATACACACAAACCACCAAAAACAACCAAGTCAATTCAATATGTCCATCCCCACACTTGCTTGTTACCATAATTGTGGATAAACAACTCGTTATATAATTAACCAATGTCACAAAACTTCAATAAACACTTAATTTTTCAACTTTTCCATGAAAAATCACCAATTTCAAGCATTTATTCCTTATCCACAACTACAATTTGTAACCATTATAACCAACAAGCAAGTGAGTTTACACAATTCGACACTACCTTAAAAATTATTGCAATGTATATAAAGAGTTGACAAAGACATACTTTAGTTGATGTTTTAGGATGATAAACAAGTGATTTTTGACAAGCAAACAAGAAACCCCCAAAAATTTTTGAAATTTTCGGGATCCAAATCTTCACACACGGGATAACACTTGAGAATGAGAGTGAATGAGGTTTGTATTGCTAAATTTCATAGAAATTCACTCACAATTGGGTTAAGAAACTTGGATTTTGGTTGGTTTTTGAAAGAGGTGTGATGTGAAATTAGGGTTTGAAAAAGAGAGTATGAAGGTGGAGAAGATGGTTGGTGAGTTTTGTGGTTGAAAATGGTTGTAAAAGAATTTTAAAAATCGTTTAAAGCCTTTAAAACCCGTCAAAATGCAACAAAGGACAGCGCACGTGGGCCACGGTTGACCAGGGTCCACGGTGTGGACCGTGGTCCACGGTGATGTTGAACCAGTTTGGGCAGAGCACATCGTACCGTAGTGACTCGCCTTGACCGTGGGCTACAGTGACCCGACCGTGGGACACGGTTGGGACCGTGGTCCACGGTGGACCTGATAAAATTTTTTTTAAACAAAACTAAAAATTAAATAACGCTTAAAAGAAAACGAAAACTAGAAATTACCCTACCCCCCCCCCCAATGAAAATCCCGAGTTGTCCTCAACACGGTAGAGAAATTCCTAAGAACTTCCCCACACTTGACTCGAACATACTCCCACGAGAGAAAGGTAATTTTTTTTAAAAACAAATTTAACAAAAGCTATTTACACCCTACAACATTCCTGGGCCCTTATGCGGTGGAACCGTCCGGTGAGCTTAAGAGGAAACTCACCTTGTCATTGTTAAGCATGTTCACATCTTTCCCTTCTAGATACGGTTTGAGACGATGTCCATTCACCACTTGTTTAGCTTGACTTTGCATGTCCTCAATCTCCACATCACCAAACTTCCCGACTCTTGTGATCATATACGGGCCCATCCATTTGCTTTTGAGCTTCCCGGGAAACAATTTGAGTCTTGAATTATAAATCCACACTTTTTGCCCTACTTCAAATGTTCGTTTCCGTATCTTGGCATCATGCACCCTATTCAATTTCTCTTTGTATTTTGAATCACATTCATACGTCTCATCCCAGATTTCCTCCAACTCGTTCAACTTCAACTTACTTAACTCACCGGCTTCCTTGTAATCCAAATTAACATTCTTGATTGCCCATAATTCCCGGTTAGCCAACTCCATTAGCAAATGACACCCCTTTCCATACACCAACCGATAAGGAGTGGTACCAATCGGCGTCTTGTAAGCCGTGCGATAAGCCCACAATGCATCATCCAACTTAGTCGACCAGTCTTTTCTATCAACCCGAACCATCTTCATTAAAATTTCTTTGATTTGTCGTTTCGAAACTTCAACTTGGCCACTTGTTTGAGGATGATAAGGCGTTGCAATTTGGTGATTCACACCATAACGCTTCAACAATTTGCCAAATGCAAAATTCTTGAAATGTGATCCACCATCGCTTATGATAACTCGAGGAATCCCAAATCTTGAGAAGATATTGGATTGAACAAACTTGCACACCACGGAATGGTCATTAGTTCTCGTTCCAACCACTTCGACCCACTTTGACACGTAATCAACCGCAACAAGAATGTACAAGTACCCGCATGAGTTTGGAAACAGGCCCATGAAGTCTATGCCCCACACATCAAAAATGTCCACAACCAAGATGGGTTGTAAAGGCATTTCATTCCGTTTCGATATACCCCCCATTCGTTGGCAATTTAAACAATTCCAAGCGTATTCACTAGCATCCTTGAAAATTGTCGGCCAATAGAATCCACACATAAGTACTTTGTACCCCATTTTGGAACCACTAAAATAGCCCCCACATGCCGACGAATGAGCGTGTGTCAAAATCTCTTGTACTTCATTCTCGGGCACACATCTTCTCACTACTTGATCCGCTCCAATCTTGAAAAGATCCGGTTCATCCCAAATGTATTGCTTAACTTGGGCCGCGAATTGTTGCCTTCTCTTCTTGGACCAATACTCCAGAATCGTACCCGTGGCCAAATAATTGACAGAATGAGCATACCACGGTGCGGTCAAGACAACAAGCAACTGTTCATCCAGAAACCTCTCGTTTATATCTTTCAGGTCATCAACACCTTCAAGGGTAATTCGCGACAAATGATCGGCTACTACATTTTCACATCCCTTCTTGTCAAGAATTTCAAGATCGAACTCTTGCAACAACAATACCCAATGAATCAAGCAAGGCTTTGCATCTTTCTTTTTCATCAAATAACGCACCGCACTATGATCCGAGTACACCACAACTTTACTTCCCAAAATATACGAGCGAAATTTATCTAAGCCATACACCACCGTAAGCAACTACTTTTTGGTGGTGGTGTAGTTCAATTGTGCCTCGGATAACGTCTTGCTTGCATAATAAATCACTACCGGCTTTTTGTCCACTCTTTGACCCAAAACCGCTCCAACCGTATTGTTGCTAGCATCACACATGACTTCAAACGGTGTTGACCAATCCTGTGATTGCAAAATTGGTGCTTGCACTAACTTCTCCTTCAAACTATCAAAGGTTTGCAAACACTCATTAGTAAACTCGAAAGGGACATCCTTCAACAAAAGATTACATAAGGGTTTTGAAATTACACTAAAACCCTTAATGAATCTTCTATAGAAATCGGCATGTCCCAAAAACGACCTCACCCCTTTAACATTTTTCGGGGTGGCAAGGATGAAATTACTTTTATCTTTGCTTGATCGACTTCCATCCCCCTACTTGAAACAACATGACCCAACACAACACCTTCTTGCACCATGAAATGACTTTTTTCCCAACTTAAAACGAAGTTTGTCTCGACACATCAGTTTAAAACTTTTTCCAAATCATTAAGACTAGACTCGAAAGTTGAACCAAAAATGGAAAAGTCATCCATGAAAACTTCGAGTGAATCCCCGACCATGTTCGAAAATATGCACATCATACATCTTTGAAAAGTGGTCGGGGCATTACACAATCCAAATGGCATCCATCTAAAAGCAAACGTGCCAGGACAAGTAAAAGTGGTTTTATGTTGGTCATCGGGATGGATTGCAATTTGATTATACCCCGAATACCCATCCAAAAAACAATAATATTTTTGACCCGCAAGTTTTTCAATTGTTTGATCAATGAATGGTAACGGGAAATGATCTTTTGAGGTGGCAGTATTTAATTTCCTATAATCGATGCACACTCTCCACCCGGTTACCGGTCGGGTGGCGATTTGTTCACCATTATCATCTTTTATTACTTGGATACCGGCTTTCTTGGGCACTACGTGAGGTCGAAGACTCACTCAAACTTAAACCAAATACTACTAAAAAGATAGCCACTCATGGCTCAGGAGGTCATTCTTGAATCAAGTATCTTGTTACTATCAATCCCAAACATAAACATATGAATACAATCCCCCAAAATAGTGTTCTTGTCTTCCACAATCACCTCCATGCCGGCCTAAGTGAAAACGTAGTCCAAAAGTCACTCAAAATCGGCCTATTAAAAGACATGCTTGTGGGTCTCCGCCCCGGACCGTGGGCCATGGTGTGAACCGTGGTCCACGGTTGACCAATGTCAAAACTCAGTCCATCCCGACCGTGGGCCACGGTCCTCCACACGGTGCCTTTTCTCCTCCACGGTACGGTGGACTCTGGAATATTTGTCTCAGGTTGACCGTGGTCCACGGTCTGGACCGTGGGCCATGGTGGAGCTCACTCCCGCTTCTTGTTTTCTTTGTATCTCTCTCATTTTTGCTCCGTTTTCTTCACCGTTTTCGCCCGTGTTCTCGTAACGCCGCTCTCTAGCTCCTCATATCTGCAAACACACGAGCAACCATAGTCAACTAATTCCACGGAATTAACTTAATCCCATAAGCATAATTATATCTTTTACATCACTTAGTTGCTTTCCTACAGGTCGCCCGTCATATAGAAGTTCCCTTAACTTCATTAACCCGAAAGAATGTTAAGTATGAATGGGGAATCAAACAACAGGAAGCATTTGAATTACTTAAACAAAAGCTTAAAAATGCACCAATACTGGCCTTGCAAGAGGGTGTAAAGGATTTCGTTGTGTTTAGTGACGCATCTCATTTAGGTTTGGGTTGCATACTAATGCAAAGAAAGAATGTGATAGCTTATGCTTCTCGCCAATTGAAAGTACACGAAAAGAATTATACGACTCATGATCTAGAGTTGGGTGCCATAATCTTTGCCTTAAAGTTATGGAGACACTATCTCTATGGAGTCAAGTTTATCGTGTACACTGATCATAAGAGCTTAAAGTATATCTTTGATCAAAAGGAACTTAACATGCGTCAAAGAAGATGGATGGAAACCTTAAACGATTACGATAGTGAAATCATCTAGCATGAAGGAAAAGCAAATGTTGTAGCTGGCGCATTGAGCAGAAAGGAACGTGAGAAACCCAAAAGGGTTCGAGCTTTGAGATTAGAACTACAAATAGATCTAATCAAACAAATCAAGAAAGCTCAGAAACAAGCAATTGAAGAAAATCATATCTCTGAAGAAAAACGTAACGGCACTATTGATTCTTTAGTAAAAGGAGACGACGACATACTCAGAATTGGGAACCGAATTTGGGTACCGATTATTGGTGATTTACGTGAAAAGATCATGAGTGAAGCTCATAAATCAAAGTACATGATGCATCCCGGTAGTGATAAAATGTATCAAAATCTTAGGCCGAACTACTGGTGGAATGGGATGAAGAGAGATATTGCTTGATATGTTGCTAAGTGCTTAACATGTTTACAAGTCTAGGCAGAACATCAAAAGCCTTCAGGTTTGCTTCAACAACCTGAACTCCCTATGTGGAAATGGGAGATGATAAAAATGGATTTCATTACAAAACTCCCAAAAACTACCCGACAGCACAATGCTATTTGGGTAATTGTTGATAGGTTAACTAAATCCGCTCATTTCTTGCCTATCAATGAATCTTATTCTATGGATAGATTGGAACGGATTTACGTGAACAACATCGTAGCATTACATGGTGTGCCATTATCTATCATATCTGACCAAGACAGTAGATTTACGTCTCATTTCTGGAAAAGTTTCCAGTAAGCGTTAGGAACTAAATTGAATCTTAGCACTGCTTATCATCCTCAAACTGATGGGCAGAGCGAAAGAACAATTCAAACGCTTGAGGACATGCTTCGAGCTTGTGTGATTGATATAGGTGGAGGTTGGGACGATCACCAGCCTCTAATGGAATTCTCGTATAATAATAGTTATCATACAAGTATTCAGGCTGCACCATTTGAAGCTTTGTATGGGCGAAAATGTAGAACGCCTGTATGTTGGTCCAAAACAAGAGACAATCAAATATCTAGACCTGAGATTGTCCAAGAAACGATGGATAAAGTATTACAAATCCGTGAACGACTTTAGACGGCAAGAGACCGACAAAAGAGCTATGCATACGTCCGCCGTAAGCCGTTGGAATTTCAGGTAGACGATAAGGTCTTAATAAAAGTATCGCCGTGGAAAGGAGTTGTACCATTTGGCAAGAAAGGAAAGTTAAGTCTACGTTTTGTAGGACCATTTGAAGTACTAGAACGAATCGGTACTGTTGCTTACCGCTTACGATTGCCAGAAGAGATGAAAGGAATACACGATGTATTTCCCGTCTCTAACTTATGTAAATGTCTGGCTGACAAAACTTTAGCCATGCCCTTAAAGGATGTCGAAGTCAATGAAAATCTAAAATTTGTAGAACAACCCCTATAAGTTGAAGATTTCCAAGTCAAGCAACTTAAACATCAAATGCTAAAGTTAATTAAGATAAGATGGAACTCTCGAAGAGGACCCGAGTTTACTTGGGAGCTAGAATCAGAAATGAGAAGAAAGTACCCACATCTATTTTATCAAATCTCGAGGACGAGATTCATTCTAAGGTGGGGAGGATGTAACATCATGAAAATTTTTATCCAAATTTGACAAACTAATAACACTTAAGGACTAAAAATATTCATGGTATAAGTAATGGGTAAAATAAAGTAAAGAATGAAAATAAGCTTATGTTAAAGAATGGAGTAAGGAGACTCCATCCAACATCGGAGGAAGAAAGAAATTTAAAGCACTTTATAAGGAGAAAAAATTCCATGGAAATGTTCTTATGTGGCCAACCACTCTCTCTAGTCCTAGTGGAGGGTGCGAAGCACCCGACGCGCACAGGCACGGGCTCTGGCTCGTGTGAAGGGCGATGGGCGCAATGTGGCGCTTTGATGGCGCACTCTGCACTTCGCACGCTCGCATCGCCGCGAGCCGCTTAAGAGCAGCCTTTGTATTTTTGGATTATGAGACGAAATCAAGATATGGCAAGTTACCAAAAGATCAGAGACCAAAAATGGACAGAATTGAAGTTTTGCATCTTCGCGATACGCGAAGAATCTGAGTTGCATCTTCGCGTCACATGGCGAGACGTGGCAAGCCTACGCGGCGACTCAGCGAAGCTAGTGCAGCTTCGCAATACGCGAAGCAGCTTCGCGATACGCGAAGATGCAGAAAATTTTCTATAAATAGACCGGCCATAGGGGTGGTCCTCACTCATCCTCACACCATCCAAAACACATACTTAACCTCGATAAGCGTGCCACCACCCCGATATGTCGATATCCCGAGGATTATAGCCTCGAAAAGTTCGTGTCGTGGCTCTACCTAAGTTACTCTCTCGACCTTCCTCCAAATGGAAGTGTGGTCCAAGTAGAGCATAGGCATTTCGAGTAATAAGCCATTCAAAGTAGGGGTTCAGCCCGATTATTATATTATAAATGGCTTAGACTCTAGTCAGGGATGTAGCCCATACCTTGATAATATAATAAAGTGAAAAATAGATTTTTATAAAGTTATGAATGAAATATTATGCCTTTATTTTAAAGATTTTATAAATATTTCTTATGATAAAAGAAATGTGAAATGTACGTTTCTTCATGAATAAGAAACGTAGTTTAAGGACTAGAGGTCCTTATATTTATAAAGAGATAAAATGTCAAGGTAAAGGTTATGCAATCGGACTAAAGGTCTGAAGCTAGATCGTTGATCTAGTACTTATAAAACGCTATTCTCGTACTATAGGTCCGAGGTAACAAGGCTATACAAATTGGTGAGAAACACCAACCAAGAAGAAAGGTGAATACGTCCAACTTTTTATAAAACAAAGTCTTGAATGTTTGCATGGGATTATATCCCTAAAACTTTATAAACAAAAGTAATGCTGGCCCTCAGGCTATTGTATACGTTTGTCTGGATCCTTACATATGTGGGTAGACGGTGGGCACACCGCACCACACTTGCTGATGCCTCCGCCACGTTGGGCTGGACCTAAGTAATGTCCGAGAGGGGATTATCTCGTGTATATTGATAGTTGCTAAGACCTCGATGTTGCGGTATCGCTGAGAGGTTTCAAGTACAACTGGAGGTTTATAATATTAGTTAATTAGGAGTTTATTACTAAACGAGAAATATATCTATATCTATACTATATATAATATAGGAGTGAAGGACCTCTTAGATTTTAAGAAGTCCAACAACCATTGCTAAATTTACAAATCTTAATGCGTGTCTTAAATTGTTTTTGGGGACAAAAATGTCTTTTTAACAATACTTGCATCTTGGGCCCCTCAAATTTAATCATCTTTTGATTATTTAAAAAAATTACATTCTCGGTCCCTTAAAATAAACCAGTTACCCCTCGTGAGTTTTAAATGGCTATAACTATTTCATAAGTTAATATTTTATTGAAAAAACTGCACCATAAAAATGGGAATTTTATTCTTTTTAATTTGAGTATTCTATTGCTACACTTTGTGATTTTAAAAAAATTGCACGTTACACGAATATGAGTTAGGGTTGGCAACCGATTTCTGGTCGGGTGTGTAGCGTCGTCAGGTTATAGCGACACTGGTTAAGTGTTCGATGCCAGGTTGCATGCATACCAACAACATCGGTTACGAGTTGGATTTCGATTTACACGTGTCCCAAGGTTAAATTTCGCGTGTGCAAGTGCTGGTTACCTGCGTACCGACTTCAATTATGTCACACCCCGACTAGCACAATGCGGAAGCGTAAAACAGGAATGTAACAGACACCTCTGGTATCAACAACATTGTTTATAAAGAAACATTACAACTAATTTACATTATATTACAGTGATCTATCTTTGATTACAAACTAGGTGTTACAACAAAATATACTTGTAAGTTATTCTATTCGTACTATTAAGTCTACGTCTATTCACACCTTATCGATCACGTTTGGTAACAGATAGCACAAATTCACGGATTTTCCAACTTCGGTATCACACCTGAAAAGCACGTTTAAAATGGGTCAACTACTAGAGTTGGTGAGTTTCACGAGTTTCAAGAAAATAAATATGCGTAATCACAAGACATAATTTGTATATACGCATGTAAGTATATGTGTATGTGTTGATATATGTGATGTAATTATGCTAAGCTATAGTGAAGCCTGGACTGTTCGTGCTGCGTGCCTCCATTTCCCACGCTCAATTAACCACTGTGGCTCCCCTTCCGCCCACATTATGCCCCAAGTAGCTATGTCTAACTGTGACATTCGTGACGAAACCGGTTATACCTCAATATTTACAAACCGAATAAGCGATTAATCGTTTATCGCGTATCGAACAAACGATTAACCAAACAGGTCTAGTTATGACCTAGATATCCCGGGGGGCCATATATAAGTGGTATACGTTTAATGTAAGTCAATATATCAATATAATGGCCTTAGTTCGATAGCAAAACAGTTAAACGAAAACATGCTCGTTTAACTACCCGCTATAGATTTAAACGCGAAAGATAGTTACAAACCAAGCATTGTATCATCCGTTAAGCCAAAAAGGACTTACAAAACACTTATTTGAAATTTTTTAAGCGATCCATGAAAATATTTTCGAATTTTACAAACGTATACTTTGTTTTTATAAATTTACACAAAAATAGCCGAAAAACGCTCGTTTTAGCGTTGTTTGACGTACCCGATATATTTTTCTTGCCAAAAACCAAACCGAAATAAACTTGGACTCGGGATTTCACGTTCGGGCACATAAAAAGAGACTAATGGGCCAAAATTGGGCCCAAAGGGGGCCCAACAAACCCAGCCCGCCAAAGTTGACTATTAAAATAACCTTTTATATTAAATTGTTTTCTTTTATTATATAAAAGAAATTCAAGATATTTTACCAAAAGCCATCTTCAAAATTCTGGAAAAAAACACAGCAGCTCCTTCTAAGAACCCAGCAAAACCCTAGGTAATTTCATTACTTTCATCAATTTTAACTTGTTTTAATCAAGTTTAATATCATATAAACATAGTTTGATTGTCAAAAATCACTTCTAACCATGCAAAATTCCTAAAAAATGTCCAAAAACATGTTTTTATCATACACATGGTTAGGAACTTGGTTTGATGGTTTTTTTTTTGCCATAAACATGGATTAGAGGGTTGAAACGGCATTTTTATGGTTCAAAAGTTCGTTTTTTGTACACTACCCGGAACCCTAAGTCAAGGGCTGTTATGTTGATGAAAACTTTCTTGGTTTGTGATATAGGACTTTTATCTAGCCTACATAGGAGCACAAGAGCTTGAAAAGTTTATTAGAAAGGCGGAAACGAACCAAAACCGCTAAGGTAATGCCGAAACACTCGCTTACGGGCTGTTTAGGTTAAGATTGTGATGTGCATATTATTAGACCTTGAAATTCTTCAGGAACATCAGGGACCATGTCATTGAGTCCCTGTTCAAATTTGGTAATTTTTCGACCATCTGAGAATATTTGACGAATTTATTACCGAATTAGGACGTTTTAATGGGGAAAAATAGTTAAAATGCTTCAAAATTATGAAATTTTTCTGAGAACTCATATTTAAAGTACTTTGATCACATATGAATTTTAGGATCATTTGGAGAAGTCTAAAGGTGTTTTATGCATATGCGTTCGTGTGAATTTTTATAGCCGAATTTGGGCCGAAAAGAATATCGCACGAGTTTTTTACATTTTGGAATCGATACAGGTTGTTTTGGGACATGATTTGAGTATTAAAGAATTTTTGTGGAAGTTTTGGAAATTGTTTGGGATAAACGGACGATTTTTAGGCGAAATATAGCTGATAAAATGAATTTTTATAAATTAATAAATCAGTAAATAATTCCAAAAATATTTTTATAAAAATCTACATATTTTAATTGATAAGTGGCTAAATTTTCATAAGTTAATGATTAATGGTTAATTAATTATGCTAATTTGAAGATTAAACAAATTCAGTTTTTATAAAAACCGGCAAGTTCGCGACTAACGAACCTGCGGGAATATCAAAACACCAAGAGTGATCAAAAATCATATTTTTTGATTAATTAAGTAAAAACGAACTTTTCTATGAGAAACCTGGACAATCCGGATAGATTGTGCGGGTTTCTTCTTAAATCGAACTGAATAAACGGAAACGGGCCCCGTGGCTAATTCGGGACCGCAGTATGTGATCCTTCTTTATAACTTAATCATTTTATTAACTAATACATTTACCCAAGTTTATTTCCCCATAACTATTTTCTGAACACGTAAACGAACAACTTGGCCCAGCTGGGAAAACGGGAATCTGAGCCAAGTTCGGTTCTAAGTATTAGACATTGAACAACATCACAACCTAAGCCTATTGCCACTTTCTGGGCGTTCCAGCTGTACCCAGATTAGTTATACAGCCCAGTTTAGTATTGAGATTATAATAATATTAAAATATTAATATTATTATAATATTATTTATAGGAAACCGTGATTACAAGTTACACAAACCTCGAACCGACATGCTACTGATTATCTACTAAACAGTGAGTTTCATAACCCCACTTCTAAACTGTTTTACGAACTTTTGGGGTGAAAAGCATGTTTGATTATATATACATACCTGAAACATGTATTGATGTGAATTATCTAAGTGCTAACACACGAAAGTCCCCACGATCACAGTGATTAACTTCGAGCCGGTGGCTTGTGAATAGTACTATTGGTTTGACAAACCCAAACGGAATCGGCCTGGTTGCCGTGTCACATAGCGCCGCTTGTACATGACCATATTTATACAAACAGGCTATGTAGTGTTAGACATAGCTACCGGGGCATGTTGTGGGCGGAAGGGGAGCCACAATGGTTGATTAAGCGTGGGAAATGGATGCACGCAGCACATACAGTCAAGGTTTCACTGTAGCTTAGCATAATTACATCATTTACATACTTATATCATGATTACAATTGTTAACTTGTGAATATTCATAACTATTTTCTTGAAACTCGTGAAACTCACCAACTTCAGTAGTTGACCCGTTTTAAACTGCTTTTCAGGGTTACCGAAGTTGGAAAATCCGTGATTGTGTGCTATCTGTTACTTAACGTGATCGATGCGGTGTGAATAGAGGCAATATTACCAGTATGAGTAGAGTAGCTTATGAGTATATTTTGTTGTAACACCTAGTTTGTAATCAAAGATAAATAAATGTAATATAATGTAAATTAGTTGTAACGTTTCTTTATAAACAATGTTGTTGATACCAGAGGTGTCTGTTACGCTTCCGCATTGTGCTAGTCGGGGTGTGACACTAACACTACATAGCTGGTTCGTAAAAATATGGACATGTGTAAACGGGATAATGTCTCAGCAAACCGTGCTGGCCCCGTTTGGGTTTGTCAAACCAATAGTACTATTCACAAGCCACCGGCTTGAAGTTAATCACTGTGTTAGTGGGAACTTTTTTGTGTTAGCACTTAGATAATTCACATCAATACATGTTTCAAGTATGTATATGTAATCAAACATGCTTTTCACCCCAAAAGTTCGTAAAACAGTTTAGAAGTGGGGTCATGAATCTCACTGTTTAGTAGATAATTAGTAGCACGTCGGTTTGAGGTTTGTGTAACTTGTAATCATGGTTTCCTATAATCAATATTATAATAATATTAATATTTAAATATTATTATAATCTCAATACTAAACTGGGCTGTATAACTAATCTGGGTATAGCTGGAACGCCCAGAAAATAGCAATAGGCTTAGGTTGTGATGTTGTTCAATGTCTAATACTTAGAACCGAACTTGGCTCAGATTCCCGTTTTCCCAACTGGGCCAAGTTGTTCGTTTACGCGTTCAGAAAACAGTTATGGGGAAATAAGCTTGGGTAAATGTATTGGTTAATAAAATGATTAAGTTATAAAGAAGGATCACATACCGGGGTCCCGAATTAGCCACGGGGCCCGTTTCCGTTTATTCAGTTCGATTTAAGAAAAAACGCGCACAATCTATTCGGATTGTCCAAGTTTCTCATAGGAAAGTTCGTTTTTACTTAATTAATCAAAAAATATGATTTTTGATCACTCTTGGTGTTTTGATATTCCCGCAGGTTCGTTAGTCGCGAACTTGCCGGTTTTTATAAAAAACTAAATTTATTTAATCTTCAAATTAGCATAATTAATTAACCGTTAATCATTAAATTATGAAAATTTAGCCACATATCAATTAAAATATTTAGATTTTTAGAAAAATATTTTTGGAATTATTTACTGATTTATTAATTTATAAAAATTCATTTTATCAGCTATATTTCGCCTGAAAATCGTCTGTTTATCCCAAAAAATTTCCAAAAATTCCACCAAAATTTCTGAATACTCAACTTATGTCCCAAAACAACTTGTATCAATTCCAGAATGTAAAAAGTTCGTGCAATATTCTTTTCGGCCCAAATTTAGCTATAAAAATTCACAAAAACGCATATGCACAAAATAGCTTTAGACTTCTCCAAATGATACCAAAATTCATATGTAATCAAAATACATTAAATATGAGTTCCCAGAAAAATTTCATAATTTTTGAAGTATTTTAACTTTTTTTCCCCATTAAACGTCCCAATTCGGTAATAAATTCGCCAAATATTCTCGGATGGTCAAAAAATTACCAAATTTGAACAGGGACTCAATTACATGGTCCCTAATGTCCCTGCAAAATTTCAAGACCTAAAAATATGCACATCATAACCTTAACCTAAACAGCCCGTAAGCGAGTGTTTCAGCATTACCTTGGCGGTTTTGGTTCGTTTCCGCCTTTCTAATCAACTTTTCAAGATCTTGTTCTCCTATGTAGGCTAGATACAAGTCCTATATCACAAAACAAGCAATTTTTCATCAACATAACAGCCCTTAACTTAGGGTTTCGTCTAGTGCACAAAAACGAACTTTTGAACCGTAAAAATGCCGTTTCAACCCTTTAATCCGTGTTTATGGCCAAAAAGGATCATGATTCTGATTTGAAACTAGGTTTAGCATCAAATTATATTTTTGGATGATTTTAAAAAGTTTTGCATGGTTAATCATGATTTTTACTAATTAAAACATGTTTATATGGTTTTAATCAAGGCTAAACAAGTATAAAAGTTGCTTATTTAAGTTGTTACCTTAGGGTTTTGGAAGAAATCTGGAGATTTTGATTGCAGCTGCTTGGACTTCAAATTTTTGTTAATTGGAATGCATAAAAATGCTTAAGAGTTAAGTTTTTTATAAAAAAATGGGGGTGGGGTATGCTGGCCGATCGGAAGTCTCATGGGCCCATTTTGGCCAAGTTTATGATTTTTCAAGCCCAAATACGAAAATCCCGGTCCAAATTTAGTTCAGGTTCGGTTTTTGGCGCGAAAAACTTATCGGTGCGACAAACAGCGCGAAAACGAGTGTTTTTCGGCTAGTTTTGTGTAAAATTATAAAAACATACTATATGTTTGTAAAAATCAAAAATATTTTCACGGATCACTTAAAACATTTCAATTAAGTGTTTGGTAAGTCTTTTTCGGCTTAACGGATGATACAATGCTTGGTTTGTAACTATCTTTCGCGTTTAAATCTATAGCGGGTAGTTAAACGAGCATGTTTTCGTTTAACTTGTTTGCTATCAAACTAAGGCCATATTACTAATATTTTAGCTTATATTAAACGTATATCACTTATAAATGGCCCCCGGGATTTCTGGGTCATACCCCAACCCGTTCGGTTAATCGTTCGTTTGTTACGCAAAAAGCGTTTATTTGCTTAATCGATAAATACGTACTGAGGTGTACCTTGTTTTGGCTCAAATGTCACAAATTACGAGTCCGATGATGTGTTATGTGTGTATAACTTCATCAATTTACACTCGTACCGGTACCGGTTATTCGGTCGATGTCGCTTTACATTTGTATCGACATTGGTTACAAGTTGGATGCCGTTTTATGCAACTGATTTGGGTTTGTGTGGATTCCAATGTTGGCTTATGCATGTGGCGACCCTATTACGTGTTCTAATGTTGGGCTACGTGCATAGCCGGCCAATTAAGCGTTCCATGTCGGGTTATGCGCATACTGACGTCGGGTTGTGCGTGTCATATCAGCCCATTCTGACAAGTTTTGAAAATAACGCCACCTTATTCTAACCCGTTTGAAAAAATAACACCATCCCGTTTTGGCACGTACATAATCACGCAATTTGTATGATTACGCAATATATATTTGAAATTATGCACATACATAATTACGCACATGCAAGAATAATTACACACCTTATATAATAATTACACAACATATTTTAGCAATTACTCGTGTCTATAATCACGCATAGTATATGAACAATGCATCGAGAAACATTTTTTTTTTTAGAAAAAAGGCATAGCAAAATGGTGTAGTTTGTTTTTCTAGAAAAAAAAATACTTATATAGTTTTTTAAACGCTTAATTTGATGGCTTATTTTTTTTATATAATAATGTCATATAGAAAAGTTATCATTGTTTCAAAAGTAAAAGAATTGTGCTTAATTTAGGTTCTCATATAAGGATGACAAAAATATAAATGTACATAAAATCAGTAGTTTAAGTAATTACGAGTGCTAAAACACATTAAGAATCTTATAAATAATTATCCTTTTGTTTAACGTTAAACATTAATTATTATTTATATGTCCCACGTGTATGGAGAACAATAAGAGAGACCGTCTACTCTATAAATGCAAGTTAAGTCCTTATAACAATTAATAGATTGAGTAAGTGGCATACAACTCTTTGGTTAAGTTTAAATTTTAACCCATTAACATAATTAAGTTATATGCTTGGCATTTAAGATAATAAATTGTAATGTTAAGCCAAATTGAGTCGAGCAAGCCATCTAAAGTTTAATTTAGAGCCTAGCCGACCCATCTTGGAATAAAATTCAAGTCCAGTTCTAAATAGCCTTGGTTAGGCTCATATTAGCTCGTTAACAACCTTAAGTGTTGTTCACCGCCGCATCGCGTGGGCACTCTGCTAGTTATTTACGAAGAACGAGTTTTATCGTTTTATTCCCGAATATTATTAGTTTAGCGAATGTAAAGATATTAACGAAATGTGAAATTAATTAAATTAATACAATATTAGAGGGTTTTCACGAAATTTATCGAATATGTAAAAGTTGGGTTTTTAGATAAAAGATGATAAAATTTAATTTATAATTAATTTTAATAATTTATAAAAAAATTAGTTTGATTAACTTAATAAAGAAAAAGGCTAAAAAAAACAATAACAAAAATAAATGCCTAGACCCGAGTTCGAACCCGGGTCCTCTGGCTCATATTCAAGAGTTTTAACCAGGTGGACCAGATTGCTTGTTTGGTTTAAGTATAGAAACATAAATATTTATATGTTAAACGTCATGTTCATTATCAAACTTCAAAACACTCGATTTCAATCTAATAATCCATTTCATGTTTGGTCCAATTAGTTTAGGGCTTTTGTTTATTGGTTAAAGACGATCAAAAAGCATATACGTATTACCTAGAAGTGTTTTGGGAAGACGGCGAAAGACAGTTGGCCGGAAACAAACTTTAATGAACTAATTTGTGATTACATAGAGTGTGATATATTAAAATGATGATTGGAATGAGTTTAGATGAAGCTATACGTCCTATTTATACCAACAATTGGAGCGTAGGATGTTGAATGACCATTATTAAGTTACCTTATTACATATTTTCACAATGCTAAATCTTAAATTACATATTTTCCCTCCCTAAACCACATATATTATATATCTTCCCATTTCATTTAAATTAACTAACTAAATGACCATTTTACCGTTAATAAACTAACTTACGTATATCCCCTTCTTAATAGTAACAATTACATATATCCCCAATTTAAACCCAAGCCGAGTTGGTTTTAAGACGAATTTATCGAAGCTAATAAATTCAATTAGAGCCGATTTTTTTAATCGCTAGCATATATATATATATAGGTTATTTCTAACATGGGAAATCAACAAATTATATCACATAATGATGTATAAAAGGATTTTTACATATATTCCCTCCCTAAATTATATCAAATAATTACGTAGTAGTTATTTAGAAAATGCACTGATATGGTTATATAGTATATAATATTTCAACTGCTTTTCTATATGTAGGTTATGAAATAAGTTTATTTAAATTGATTTTATTAATTATAATAAAAAAGCATTATTAAAAAAACTATCAAAGTTAAAATGTCAAATTACGTAAAATTCAGTTGAGATCAAATAAATACAGGGGCATTTACATATAATTGTAAAAGGGTAAAATGATAATTGAAAACTAGAAGGGAAAATATGATTTAAGGTTTAGTATTGAAAAAATATGTAACAAAAAAAGTTAGGAATGGGATATATGTAAAAATCCCTATTAAATATGTTGATTTTTTATTGTTATAAGTTATACGAGCATCATTACAATCCTACCTTGACAGATTTTTTTTTTTAAATTTAATGTTATTATCTTAAGAAACTTAGCCCATACCAACTAAATTCATATTAATGCAATGTCGTTACACTTGTGTATATAAACTCGTCCAAACTGCTTATATAACAGTGGTTAATGTTGAAAGGATAAATGTTGTACTATATATTAACTCAATGAGCGACGCATCATAGTAAGTCTGGTCATAATCATAGTAAATCTGGTCATAGTAGATGCGTTACACTCCTTATATTGTGCACCTTTTCCATTTGTTTACTAGACCCATCACCTTATGGGGTCAACCTACTTTTATTTACCACACATTTATGCAAATAGCTTATCAATTATTTATGACACATTATTAAGGGGAAAATTCTCGGAGTAACCATTTGAAGGAGGGAGATTCCAACTTTGTCTCTCCGTTTCAATTAATACCCCAAATGTCCATTTCTAAACGATGGATCGAGTAGAAAAACAAATATTGGGAGTAAATTACCGGGCCATTCACAACCATATGTGTGCCGCTAATTAGATGTTACGAGTATTTTAGGAGTTGAAGAACAATTTTGCTGGGGCGAGTAAATTGCCAAAATGTTTGTTTTTTTAGTATTATATTATTATAATTAATTTACTCATAATTAGTTTTCTTTTATGCATTTTAAAAGATAAAGTTTATAAAACTCTGAATATACCGTTGAGACGTGCTTTATTTTATCTACCTCCCGATATAAATTTTATTCAAATTTATGAATATATTGTTAGGACATGCTTTTTTATCTACGTCCCAACATATATTTTTTTCAAAACCAAGCGGGTAAAAAACAATTCGATATAAAGTTTACCCGCTCAATTTGAATAAAATTTATATCAGGAGGTAGATAAAATAAAGCACGTCTTAACGGTGTATTCAAAGTTTTATAAAACTTTATCTTTTAAAATGCATAAAAGAAAAACTAATTATAAGTACAATTAATTATAATAATATAATATTTAAAAAACAAACCTATTGACAATTTACTCACCCTGACAAAATTGTTAGAAAAACTTGTCCCTTAAAAATTGTTTTATAAAGTGACCGTCCCGACAAATTTTCAACTCCTAAAATACTCGTCCCGATTAATTTGTGAAATCTCGCTGAATCTAAGAATCAAGTCGGTCCGAGCAAATTATAATGGTCATTTTGGGAATATGCTATATAATGGGGACAAAAATCGAAACTTTCTTCATGGACGTTCTCGAAATTTTCCTTTGGTTTAAGTCTAGACATTCAAGGACCATCTTAGAACTTGGGACATCTAAATCCTCTAGAGGATAGCTAGCCATGACATCAACTTATTACAAGGGCATATATAGAATGAAAACTCATTTGAGTTACGAAAACATATGAAAATCCTATGTAACATCAAATTTTTAACGTATGTAATATATATATATATATATATATATATATATATATATGTTGTTACATTTAATACAAAACATCGAAAACAAAATTGTTTCGTGATTTATTTTGATTTTTTTTAAACATTTTTTGTAACTTTTAAACATACAAAGAAAGTCGTCGTTCTAAATAAATAATAATAAAAATGAAAATTCCCCTTACATTATAAAATAATAGTCCAAGTAAAATATAACTAAAATATTATGGTGGCTTAGGTTTTAAAATGAGAAATTTTTGTTATGGTGCCTAAGCTTTCCTATTTGAGGAGTACCGGTCGTAGGGTCAAGTTATTCTACAAATAAAGAAAAAAAATGAGACTAGTAAGAAAAATTTATAGTAAAAATAAAAGACCCTAAAAGAAGAAAAATTAATAAAAAAATCAGAACTCAAAATTTAATAAAAAAAGAAAAATATGAAAACACAAAACTGTTTTCACCGTCTTCCCCGTTCACAAAAAAAAAGTAAAAAAAAAAAACTCAAAAAAGATACAATGCTGGGTAAAAAAAATCATTATGTCTTTTTATTTATCATTGTGTTTTTATGTTTATTTTTATAATAATTGTGTTTTTTTTCTTTGACATTGTGTATTTCTTTCTTGATATTGTATTATATTTTGTTCGACATTGCGTAATATTTTGCTACATATTGTGTCTTTTTTTATTTATTATTGTTTTGTTTGTTCATTTTTTACATTGTGTCTTTTTTCTCGAGGTGTCTTTTCGGCTTTTTTTTTTGTAACGTGAATGACGGGTGAGACATTTTGGCTTTTTTAATTTTTTCGTTTTTTATTTATATTTTGAGTTAAGATTTTTTATTTTTTTTTTCAATTTATTTTGACGAGTTTTTTGTGTGGCCACAAATCCTTCTCACACTTTTCATTTTTGTCTCCCTTTGCATTTCAACTTTTCCCTACTGATCGATTAGTAAACTCGTGACACTTGTCATTTTCGGTTCGATTTGTATTTCTTTTCGTATCGTAAACCCGACCCATTTTTTTTATGGATCTTCGGATATTATAAGTTAATGAATTTTATGTTGTAATCATGTTTCATACTTGTCGTTTTGTTCCAAAGTCTTTAATGTTGTTTAAAAGGCTTATTTTGCGCTCAAAACGACCTAAAACGAACTATAGGGACTAAAATTTCCAAAAAAAAAGAAGCAAAGTTTTGCCGAGAACCCCCACCTCACCTGGCGCGTAGGGCTGGCCTCAGCCCGCTGCGTGGCGTGGCCCACAGTTCGTTTAAGCAAAATCATTTTTTAACGTTTTTGATTCGTTTAAGCTCGTTTAAGGCCCGAACCCGTGTTGTAACCATCCAAACCAACCAAGACTCAATCCATAATTATTCTAGAACCCTCCCAACATGTTTTTATGTTTGGTCGTAATTTATTTAATTCAAAACTCATTTTTAAATAAAGCATCAAAGTGTACCGATTTATCTACCAGACAAAGGTTTTATCCCATCCTTCAAAACCTGATATTTCCCTATAAATACCCCTATTCTTAGCCATTTTCCCCTGCTCATCTTCCCCTCTTCCTCCCAAACTATTTGAACTTGCCAAGTTGTTCTAGCTAGTTTTGCTTATGTTTGACTTTAAAAGTCAAAGAAACCAAATCTTGCATCTCAATCCGTTTAATTCGGGTATATGTTTTTGATATTTTCAATTATTCTAAGTTATTTTATATTAAGAAAACCGTTTTCACCTTTATTTAAGGCTTGTGGGTATTCAAACACATATTTATGCATTTTAAGCCCGCTTGGGTCGTTTTCGGGAAGTTTACTTGCTTAACTTTCTTGTTTGAGTTTAGATATGGAATTTTTACTTTATTTTAGTTCTATGGTTTTGGATATGTAGTAACCATACTCGTTCTCATACCGAGTCAAGGGCCGAACCAAAACCGAACACTTGTTTAAACACTTTAGTTAACTTTTAAGCAACCATGTTGCACGAAACATTGTAGATATGAGTTTTCCTTTATATTCTAGTTCTATGGTGTGGGCCATGTGGTAACCATCCGGTTTCATATTGAGTCAAGAACCGAACCAAACCAAACCAAACACTTGTTTAAGCACTTTAATTAACTTTTAATCAATCATGTTGCATCAAACACTTTAAATCTAAGTTTTTCTTTATATTTTAGTTATTATATAGTTGTTACGGAGTGCAGAACAAATCATGGCTTGAACCCAAGTTTCGGGTAAAAACTGAGTAAAGCTGAACATTTTTTTAACAAGGTAATCAATGTTCAAACTACCAAAAGTTCAACCTATTTTTGTAGTTATGTTTAACTTTATACTTCTCATATTACTTAAGATTTTGGAAGTGTTGGAACAAATCTTGGCTTAAACCAAGGTTTGGGTAAAAATCGAGTCGAACTATTCGGCTTAACGAGCTAGTCATCGTTCAAACAATTTTAACTTATGTTTCACTTTAAATTATTTACATTTCTAAGATTATGGTATGTCAGAACCAAACTTGGTATTATACTAAGACGGTGCCGACTTACACTCGCTTAAAACCGAGTGAGAGTGATGGGTTGGTTAATATTACACGATTAAATAGTCAAAAGTGCATGGTTTAATCTTGTTCCATAACGAATATGGGTACTTTGATATGTTTTTGTGGTTTATAGGTGTTGTGGATGTAATGCACAAAGGACAGGATTTAAGCACGTTTATGAACCGAGAAAATGAAGTAAAGTTGGTCCCAACCATACCCTACATTCACTTGGGTGTACCTTACGGCTCACATATCACAAAAATAGATTTCGGGTCGTATGCTGGGCCAAAACAGATGGACATGACCGTAAGCTACGCCCAGGACCATACCCTACGGCTGATCAGCCGTACCCTACGGTCCCTGCAGATTCAAAAACGTGAATATCAATTTTTGACCAAGTTTTAATGAGGATTAATATACTATTGGCAATATTTGACTACATGATTTGGGGGATTATTAGAGCCCGATTTTCTTCATCTTCTCGTCAATCTTCCATCATCATCTTCTCTATCAAGAATCAAGAGGAGAATCAAGAAAGCCTTCTATATCAAAGTTCTTCATCAACAATCAAAATATCATCTTAATTAATTGTAAGAACTATGGTTAACATACTAGGCTAAACTTTCTATTGATCAACCCGGGTCTAAGGTCTGTTTGCATATTAAAATTTTGATTTGTGTTTGTTGGATTTTAACTTTATATGCTTCATCATCTTTGTTGAACAATTAGGGTTTATATGGTATTTTTGTGTTTGAAGAACAAGGTTATTATTGTTGAATCTATTGTCAATTGTCCGTTTTTGGTGTTTACATAATCATATACTAGCAATTGGTTTATGGATTTCATATTATATAACTTGATTTTTACTAAGAAAAATTCCTAGTGCGTGTTCCTTGCCCGGTTTTACACCGAAAGGTTAAAACAGCTGGGATCCTTTGTTTTGCAATTATCCTTTGTTACACTTATTTACCAAATTATTTCTATGTAATTTCCAATTAACAAACCGAATTAAAATACAATTTGCTACATAACTCGAAGCCCTAGGTGGTAATTTTTTTCCCAATTCTTGTTTACCTCAATCAACTAAAATTACTTGGTTACTATTTGACACTCGTTTTCACATTTACAATAATTTCAGTTTATATTTATAAATCAATTGGATCAACTTGTTGGTTCATAATTCGCAATCTAAACCATATTTGGTCTATACGACTTTGCACAAAGCTTCATAAATATTATTCAAATAAATTTAGATCACCGACCACAAACTCTTCGTAGTTCCACCCTTCTTACCCTAACTAGTTTAAGGTATCTAGGACACACATTTTCTCTATCTTTGACCGGTCCGACGACGACCGATCAGAGAGACTTTAATTAATACAAATTCTCAAACTTGTTTATGCTACTTATTTTATTAAAGTGATTCATATATTTTAAGTAGTTTGGTAAGTTGGATAAGGATTTGGTGCTTTATCAAGTCCTAAACTGACTAAAACGAACAAATCTTTAAAGTTGGATCTTGATACTTACATTAGCGTGATCATGCACGCTAGCACTATACCAACTCCCCTATGTAAAAATTTAACAAAGGTTGAGTAAAACTAAACATCAAAGACCCCGTTTCATGTAAAACTTATTTATTTTATGCATACTTTATTAACCGCATTTTGTAAAATATAACTTAATGTCACACCCCGGCTCAGGGCCTGGGCGTGTGACCCAACGTTGGTACCTGTTTTGTAAATATACCAGCGTTTAAGGTTGTAAAGTGGATGACTTTAATAAAATATTATTATATTTAAAAGACGGGATTTTAAAACACCCGTTAATTTGTACATAAGTGTTTGGATTACAAAACCATGTTTCACATTATTTTATTTATAAAACATCCATTGAGCTATCAGATCGTCTAAAGGCTACCCTTCTTCTCCAAACACCTATTCTCCATTACCTGTAAAATAGTTATAAAATACGTCAGCAACACATGCTGGTGAACACGCTGACACAAAACATTTAAGTTACTTAGTTATCCCCTCGGGTATTTTATGACCCGGCCCATCGTGGCTTTGGAAACAACCAGTTCCGTTAAGACTTAAAATAATATTAAAATAGCTCGTTAGCTTAAAATGCTTAAACAAAAATATTTAACTTTTACAATCCCGTTAGTTAGATTTTGCTTTGTTTTTATTATAGTTCGTGAAGTTCAATTGCTTCAGATTCGTTATCATTCTTTCGGCTTTTATTGCATGTTTATCTTCAATTTCAAAGTGAGTTTTTCACACCTCTTTTTAAACGCTTTTAAATTTTGGGGATAGCATGTATATCCTATTCAAGCAATTACTTAGTTATTCTTTATTCACCTACAGTTTGTATTATGGACGTGTGTGTTTACTTACTTACTTGCGTTAATTCAATTTCAAGTGGTGGTTTCGATAAGTATGATCATACATTGCCTTTGCACTCCGGACCATGTTGTTAAGAGTGGAAAAGGGCCTTATTACCTAAGACGTTGGTTGTTACTAACTAGAAAGGACCTTGCGTGCGTTTATCTGAGTATGCTTGTAGTTACCAACTAGAAAGGGCCTTGCTTGCGTTTTACACATGTTCATAGAATTGTATGATTTTCTTTATGCATATATCAAACTTGTGTGATTCTCACCAACTACTTGTTAGTTGACTTTATTTTATATACATGCTACAGGTACTATTATTAAAGGATGAAGCTCGATGAAAACACTAGACTTAGGTTATTTAAAAAAATGGACAAACTATTTAGTTGTGTTTATTTTTCTTGTATTTCTTTGTTTTCAAACTTGTGTAGTTGATGTCGAAGTAAGTTAATGATAATACTTTCACTTAATAGTGTTACATGTGTTTTGAGAAATCTGTACGTCACACTCAGGCGTTTCCGCTTAAGACGAGGTGTTACACTAAGGTCGACACCGCGCACCCGTCGTCTGCTTCGTCGACCTCCCAGTTGCACTAATTGTTATTTAATTGTGTTAATTGATTGTTCAATTGAGTTGTTAATTGATTAGTTTTTTTAGGTGTTCGTTAATTGATTTGTTCAATTAGGTTATTATGTTTTTGTTAATTGAATTCTATATAATTGATTGCAGTTGAATTATTAATTGGTTAGATTTTTTAGGTTTTTGTTAATTGATTTGTTCAATTAGGTTATTAGGTTTTTGTTAATTGAATTCTTGTTAATTGATTGTTCAATTGAGTTGTTAATTGATTAGTTTTTTTAGGTTTTTGTTAATTGATTTGTTTAATTATGTTATTAGGTTTTTGTTAATTGAATTCTTGTTAACTGATTTGTTCAATTAGGTTCTTATTAGGTTTTTAGTTGAAAAATGTTTGTAAGTATTGATTTGTTGAACTCTTACTAGATTTTAGTTTAATTATAATTTTGCATAATTGTTCAATTGCTATTAGTTTTTAGTTGAAAAACATTTGTAGAAAGTTTAGGTCTAATAAAGATCTTGTTGCTTGTTACTTGGAATTGATTTATATATGTGTTTAAATAGAAATGTTTTTGAATGTTTTTGGTCTAATGAAGAGTTGTAGATATTGAATATTTTGAGTTTGTTTTGTTCATATACATTAACATGGTTATTGTTTGTTAGTTTGTAATATTAATGTAATATTATGTTTGTTAGGCGGTTAGTAAAGCTCAGGTTGCAAGAATGAAGACGTCGATTCAGTTGCAAAAATGAAGACGTCAGTTTGGGTTGAAAGTATGAAGACGTCAGTTCGGGTTGCGAGTATGAAGACGTCGGTTCGGGCTGCAAGTATGAAGACGTTGGTTCGGGTTGCAAGTATGAAGACATCGGTTCGGGTTGTAATAGTGAAGACGTCGGTTCGGGAAGTTATCATATATTACTGTTACTTTTAAACATATATATAATTGTTGTACTTTGAAACTTCTTTTGTATACTTGAAACCTGTTTTGTATATTATTTGCATTGGAGTTTCTAGAAATTATTTGGTTTTGTAACACTGGAGTATTGGTTTCTTGAAAAAATCGGCTTAGTTAAATTTCTGTTTATTTTAGCAGTTTGCAGATGTTAAAAACAAACAGTTTTTTTTTATAGACGGCAGAGGTTTTATCCACCTCTTCTGCTACAGATATCTGTAGATGTGATCCGCAGACATTTTACCTCTAAAAAATAAATCATATACCTAGTTGTTAGTTATGTTTGAATTTGCACTTAAATGAACTGGGTCTGACTATTGCTGGCCCACAACAAAGCCCAAAGATTAAGTCATTAACGAGAAATAAATAATACGACTAGTGAGACGATATGTAAAGTTTTGTAACTATTTTCTTTCTTTGATACACTGTCATACTTTACTTGAAAAAGGTTATAAAAGCAATATATGTTTGTTAAGTATTAACTTAGGAGTTTCTAGAGTTTGTATTATAAATATACATTAATCTAGGTTGCTAGCCAATATATTATTTATTATAATTATAAAAGCAATTTCTTCGATCGTATTAAGAAATTGGCATGCTTCAACAGTATTTGAAGATTATTAAAAACAACGAATTTCTAGAGTTTGTAGTGTAAACAGATTATTAAAAAGTTTTAGAAATTATTAAACTTTTAAATATGTTCCAACTAACATACAATCACTTTAACTCATCAAACATAAAAGTTTACGAGATTTGTGATTTTAAACTCCTTAGTTTAGGGTTAGTTTAGGGATGAGCATTTGATACCAAGTATAACGTATATATAGTTACCCACATCCCATCCGTCACGTGATTATACAGATCTTAGGAAAACAACAGATACTCTATTAGATTAGATCCCCATCAGCATTAACAAAGTTAGTCATCAATCTTCACCAATCTTATGAATTAGCTAGAAGCCCTCAAAATATATATTGAAGAACTAAATTTCATTTATTATGTTGATAAATCAAAGAATCAAACAACTGCTTCACCTCTATGATCTTCCTTTGAAGCCTTTGTATCATCCTGATCTTTCTCATTGCATGTTTCTTGATCACAAATCTCTACTTCACTGGAATCCGATCTCGATAAACTCGAGTCCTTAGTCTTGCCCCATATGATTAGGTATAAACCCACAACAATGATGAATGCTCCCACAACTCTGAAATAATAAGAGAGAATCAACAATTTAATTGAAGGAAAATCAATATGTTAATTATATATGTTTATAATGTACGAGATAGTTATACCTTCCTAACACTAATTGTTCCTTCAGTTCGATCGAGCTCACGATGGCAACAATCACCATCCCCAACGGGTTGAAGGCGGTCACGAAAAAGGGTCCTTTTTCCTTCATGACTAGCCCCGAAACATAGTAGCTAGCACCGGATCGCACGATTCCCTGTCCATGAGATGTTTTAAAGTTGGTTTAGCTAAATAAAATTTAGAGGAAAGTGATAAAGTTAGAAGAGCAAATGTGAAAGGTTTCTTACGCTATAAAGTGTAGCCGCGATTTCGGTCTCAGTTTGCATGGACCAGATGCCAGATTTCGCCTTCTCGATGATCAAAGTAACAATGGTTCCTTGTAGAGCACCCATGGCACATATAAGGGTTGTGAGGGATAACTGAGCCGGGTACTCCTTGAGAGTCATTGCCTGAAAATTAAGTAAAAAGCAATTTTATTCGCTCTTAACACGCTACTATAGAATAGGGTATTCACAATCGTCGAAAGCGTCAAAAGTTGTCATTTACTACAAAATCGCTACTAGAATATTCCTAGTGGCGAATCTTGGGCTTAATCAAAGGGGTGGCTGAAATCGCGGAAAAATATTTTAGTGGCGTCTGGAGTTGATGCATATAAAATTTTCAGACGAAATTGCGAAAATTTATGCTGCTGAATGAAAAAACGAGGGTGACTGGGACACCCCGGGTCCATCATAACCTTCACCCTAGAGTATTCCGTCGCACTGACTATGTCGCTAATATGTATTTCGACATTTAGTTAGCGACCGAAAACAAACTGTCGCTAAATCAGCCACTAAATATTATAACAGGGTATAAAATAAAATAATAAATAGGTTGATCGCAATAATTTTTCAAATAAAACTGAAAAATAAATAACAATAAGTCGGTTGTCAAAACAGTCGCAAATAAAAAGTTTTAAAATATGAAATCAAAAGGTTTCGAAAAACCAGTTGCATAGCGACTGAAACCTTTTTTCCTTTTATTTTTTTTATTTAATTGGTGATTTTTTTTAACCTACGGATATTTTAGTGGATGATTGATTACCTACGGTTGTTTAATTTTCCTTTTTCCAATTTATTTATTTTTGTTTTTACTTAATTGTATTTCGTTAGTGATTACCACTCTTATCATTAGAATTCTGTGTACTCAATGTATTAGATATCGTCACAAAAATGGTGTTTCCTAGCTATTAAAGGCATATAAGATAAGAAACATTTAACAATTATGTTTAGAGTTATATCAAATTAAATGACAAATCTAGTTGGTAAAGATACGTCATCAGAGACATCTATCGATTTCTTTTCGTGTAATATAACTATTTTTACCCTCTATAGGACCATTTTTCATGATGTGACAAAACTATTAAATAGCGTGTAAAGCATACAACAAAAGTAATGGAAAATGAACTTAAGCAATATTTTTATAAAGTAGTGATCGATCTACCTGAAGAATGTAAAAGCTAGCCCAACAAAAGCAACCAGCAGTGATCATGATAGCACCCTTGATATGTTGGTCTTGAGAAAGCGTGTCCGGGGTGGGGGCTGGAGCATGGTGCCCCTCAAAGCCCTTCGTAGTCCATGGCAATGGAACTGGTGGTCCATTAACTAGGGTCATAACCATGGCTCCGCCTACGGTCACAACAGTTCCCAAGATCTTCCCTTGACTATGCAATTTTTTAACGTGGACCTTCTCAAGCCTACAACATAAAAACACTCTCAGATTACAGTTAAACTGTAAATAAACAAACAAACATACCCATTAAAATCTCATTCTAGCTATATATGAAATAAGAAAGTCAAATATTACCTAAAGATCCAAGCCATGACAAAAGTTAACGCAGGTAGAACATTGCACATTGCGATTGCAAAGGTTGCGGTCGTGTACTTCATCCCAGTGTAGTATAGTATTTGGTCCATAACCGGCCTGATTTTAAAAATTGCATTAGAAATAACATATTATACACATGTTGACTTTTTCATCAAGTCAAATGTGTTAGTGAACTTTGTTACGTACTCTATTAGAGCCAACAACATTATCTTCCAAAACACAGAAAATGTCATTTGGGTGCGTATTTTCCTGTGGCATAAAGCTAATATTAATTGTTATATTACATAAATTCATACATATAAATAAAAAAAAATATTTATACCTTTCAAAATATAGGGCAAAAGGGCCAAAAGCAAGGGCTGCGGCAATATTTCGATAAACAGAGAATGTGTATGGATTTAACCCCATGTCTAAAGCAGACTTTACTAATAAGTTGTTAATCGCGTATCCAAGTTGTAGAAAAAGAACCCCGACATATGGCCTTCCTCGCTTACTGAAACACCAAAACCAACCCGTCGGCATCTCCATCGTGCCGGCTTCCTTTGATTTTTTGTTTGATATTTTTCTCTCTAAAAAAACACCCTCCAATCTCCCAAAATGAGTGTTTGGAGAGATTATTGATGGGAATGTTTGAAGAGGTGTTATGGGATTTATATATATAAGGTTCGGAAACAAAGGACTAAATTGACATTTTGGTATGGCCTCCATTAATGGTGTTAGAAACAAAAACCATGTCTTATAAAGTTTAGGTACGTGAATGTTTTGCATGTGTAATCCACTAACTCTTTTATCTTTTATTTTGCTTTGGTGTTACGAAATAAACCACATTTCTTTTATATTCTTTTCATCAATGTACTTGCATAAACAATTTTGATCTATCTTAAGCGGCATAAATTAAACATATGTGGTTCTGTTAAGTTGTACAATACGTTTCATTTTAAAATTGTGTTCTAGTTTCATGAGCACACAAAAATGTTATATAATCAACTAAGCGGTAATGTTAGTTAATCAACCAATCAAATTATTTATTTGTAATGACTTTGTATTAACAATGTATGATAATTTATACTATTAAATTGTATTTCGATTGCTTATAATTACAAATTCAATAAAAAAATTATTGTAAACAAAACAAAATCCATTTCACTCAAAAACTTAAACTGTTTTAAGTATTCTTGGGTTGGGGTCGGTCGTAACATTTGTTAGTTCTATGAAGTCTGAATATACACATTTGTCAACTCTTAAAATTGCTCGAGTTCAACTTCCATATTTTTACTAATAAAAAGATAAACGGTGATTTGCTATTTATTATAAAAGCATTGAGTATGGCTGTTACAAACATCATTCAATCTTTTTTTTTATATAAAACATGTGGTTTGTTCATGTTATGATTAGAAAAAAACAATATTGTTTTAATGTTTTGTTTTAGAGATAAAAAGGTAAAAAAAAAACGATTATCTTAGATGTTAAAAAAGGTATTGTCTTTATATAATGATTGTGATTAAATGAAAACGATATTCTTTTGTGTTAAGGGTCTTAAAAAAATATTCCGACAAATTTTTAAAAATATATCATTATAATTTATTAAATAATATAAATATATAACTAAAAAAGTAACATTATTCAAAATGCTTGTGTACGTCTCCTAATCCTTGCTTGCTCCCTCTCCTACTAACTTTATGCAACTCTATCATTTGTTTTTGTGAGGCGCTAATCTACGAACACCAAACAATAAGTTAACTATTAGTAGTTCACTGACAAATAGAAAAAGTAGTTGCATTATATAAAGCGTACCTGTGTGGAAGGACGTGGAGCGTTAGTTTCAACTATCGAGATAATAGCATACTGGTGATCGTGAGTGGTCTCAAAGCCGAAGAGGTGGTCGTACCTCCGGTCTGTGGCGCCCATACTTGTGGGTCATCGCCAAGTCTAGGTCTGGCTAGATCTCAACATTATCTTTCTTCAAAAAGTTGAGTGTACCTCTGCTACAGTTTAGCAAATCAACCAAGAAATGTATTACAATAAAAAGAATCATGAAAGGCAAGTGATGAAGCGACAACTACCATCACGTCACCGACACCTGGGGTTTCAAATTCTAACCCGGCAACGATAGGCGATGATGGCAACGGTGCGGTGGAGCGACAACCGGCTCTCTAGCGTCAGTGGTGATGAAACTGGAGCCTCGTTGCCGTCATTCTGTCTTAAGCAAGGTGAAGCAGATAGTGGATTTAAGGGTCCAATAAGGACACGGTACAATTCTCACTCCATGATGTCAAGTAAAAGTCGTTAGGCGGTCCTAGGCAGTCGACTAGGGAGTTGCGAGTACTCGAGAGTAGTCGGGGATTACTCGGAAAATACTTAAGGAGTACTTGGCCGAGGCGGGGAGTGCTCGATCTAGGCGGGGAGTACTCGGCCACCTACTCGAGAATTTTACAACATTGCATGATGTATAACTTCAATGCACCACCGACCCCCACAAATATAGATATATAAATATGAAAATCAAATGTCAATTGCATAAAACTATAAACGGATTAGGAACTTGGTGAAAATACCATCCAAACCCATTTTCAACATATTTTTATTCCGAGTTCATCCATTACATAATAAAATTAACATGTGAAGGTTAAATTTCTCTCGTCATGTGAATTTAAATTAGTATTTCGATAATGAAGATGGTGAAAATCGGAGAGATGTTGGGAACAGTTATAGTGTATAACTAAGTTAGATCATGTTTTACAAACGGACGGAAAATATATAAAACTTCATATGTGTGTGTGTGTGTGTTTGTGTGCGTGTGTGTGCGCGTGCACATGTGTTAAATACATTTTAACGAATTGTAAACGTCAGATAATCTAGCATTAGTATTATTATAAGGTATCACATTGTTACTTTAATTAAAACAACCCAACATACAAAGACAAATAGAGAAAAATAACAATTTAAAACATAATTCTAAGTTATGCCAATTAGTTCTAAGTTATACCATGAAACAAAAAGACATATTAGTTAAAACTCCATCATCTACTTAAGTCATATGTTTTAAACTATGAAGCGTAAACATATAGATGTTCTAACATAAGTTGAGTGTTATAAAACTATTTTTATTGAAATTATAAAACATTTACGTACACAACATAAAAAATGCTAAAAATATGAATATAACAATAAAATATAATTATAATTTTAATCAAACCGCGTTTAATAAAGCAACAATATAATCCAAACCTCGTGACTGAAGCCATCATTTCAATCCAAACATCCAGTCCAAACGTTTATAAATGATTTCCCAAAATCCAAAAAAAAAACAAAATAACAAAGTCTCAACATTTAAAAAAAATAACAATGAAAAATATTAATAAAATGTATTGTTGATTCAAATTATTATTATATATAGTAACAGTATATATATATTTTAGAAATTGGGGCCTCAAAAACTTAGAGGCCCAAAGCCCTAGTTTGGGTTTCTTCTACATATGGGCCGGCCCTGGGTTGTACACCCACCTAAGAGGCATCAGAGGCCTCCGCAAAGCAGACCTACATAGTACACGGATCAGTCATGCACCAAGTACAAAGTACAGGGCGCTGACGAACATTAGCGCTGATGGATGTTCCGCCACAGTACAAACATTCCTTGAAATCTAGGAAAGAGTGGGTCGAAGATCTTCCTAGATATGGTGCAAAAGGGAAGTATCTCATTGAAAAGGGCGTCCAACCAATAAGAAACTGATAACGCATCGTCAATAGTACTACATAGTATAAATGTCATCATCAGTCAACTACTTTATTCACCAACTTCCCTTGGGCACGTGCAAACACTCTGATTTGTGGAATTCCTAACATAGCAGGTGACTCATACCTTCTCTCCTTCCATCAGGCAATAAATACCACTCAACCTCCAATGGTAAAAGGATCGGAACTTCTCCGCGAGAACACTCACTAGTGCTTCGCGATAACTTGTATTCTATAGACGTTCAATTTCATATACTGATTCTCACGACGGAGGGTGATTACGAGAAGACCCCCCCCCCCATATCCTTCTCGTAACGAGCTCCGGATGTGTAAGGCCCCGTTACCAGTAGCCCTACTTTCGTGTTGGATTTACTCATAAACGCAGTTCTAAATATCAGAGTTAATTAAAACATTCGCGGAATATAAAAGCTTTCATATAACATTTCATAACAAAACACGTCTTGTCTTAAAACATCATTTTGTCTTTCAAAATAAACGAAACATTAAACTTAAACGTCTTGAGTCTTCCGATGCCAGCCTCTTATCAGTGCCACGTGTCTCCTCAAGCGAGCTGCCTCATCCTACTCACCTGCGTGCATCCTAAAAGTCAGCTACGCTGAGTGAGTTCTAGTTAATCATACATTATACAATACACATAAACTTATATTCTTTCATTCATACTTTCATACTTTCATACTTTCTTTTGTATTAACTTACTTTCATATCTTACGTTATAAAGAGCATTACGCCCTACATTCCTCGAGTATTATTAGGGCTCGGTACCCTCCTTCCTCGAGTATTATTAGGGCTCGGTACCCTCCTTCCTCGAGTATTATTAGGGCTCGGTACCCTCCTTCCTCGAGTATTATTAGGGCTCGGTACCCTCTTTCCTCGAATATTAGTAGGGTTCGGTTCCCTAGTTCTCGAATATTAGTAGGGTTCGATTCCCTCTTCGTTACCATACAACCATACATCATACCTCGAGTATTATTAGGGCTCGGTACCCTTTTCGTAACCATACAACCATACAACCATCATTTCCTTCTTTTATTAACTTTATCACGTTCATACATATAAGCATACATATCATACTTACCTTATACATAGCGTTACAACCTGACAGTACGTGCAATAACCGAAGATCGTTCACGTACCATCAAGCAATCATTCATACATTTCACATTATCCACATAAGGCATACACTTATCTCTTAGGATAAGCGTATTAACAAACATATTGAGTATGCACACAGCCCCGAAAACATAACACATAAATGGGGCTAGAAACTCACCTGAACACGGTTACGTTCACCGTTAATCGTAATCCCTTTTTTCAGTTGTGCACGGCTGACTGTGTAACAAGTATACGTATCAATTAACTATCACTACTCATATCATCTTTCTAGTCTTAACTACTACCCACAACGAACGGGGGTCCGGGGGCAGCGCCCCTGGCAGTGGGGTCTAGGGGCGGCAGCCCCTAGCAGGGTCCAAGGGGCAGAGCCCCTGGCTGGGGTCGAGCTGACTTAACACATTTTATTTACATTAACTGTCTTAACACATTTTCCATTAGGTTTTTAATTTATTTTCTAAGCGAACTTAACTTTAGGCGAAGTTAAACCTTAAGCGAACTTTGCTTTAGGCGAAGTTATCAGTTAGGCGAACTTGGCCTTAGGCGAAGTTATCAGTTAGGCGAACTTGGCCGTAGGCGAAGTTATCAGCTAGGCGAACTTGGCCTTAGGCGAAGTTACCAGCTAGGCGAACTTGGCCTTAGGCGAAGTTACCAGCTAGGCGAACTTGCTTGCAAGCGAAATTAAGCTTGCAGGCGAAATCGCTTGCAGGCGAAGTTGCCCAGCTACGCCTCTGTTCAACCTTAATCCCCCAAAATCATCATCGTTTGACGTGAAACTCTTGGATACGATATTTAACCAACTCGCGATCAATCCTATGGTCATTTTTGGATATGGTTTGACCCGAAAACACGTAAAGTTTGGACCTTTAATCTCAAAAACGTTCAATACTAGTGTTAAGGGTTCATTAACTGAGCCGTTTCCATTTTCGGGTTCATTACACTCGTATTTATCATCAAGTTTACAACTTTATGTTTCGTTTATACCCGATCTACTCTCGTTCTAAGTTTCAATGCTAAACGTTTATAAAAACGTAAACTTTAAGATCAAAACGTACCTTTTCATGTTTGTTTGGCTTAGTCACGAACCCTAGATCTTGTATTTATCTTGCGTATTGAAGGATCTATCAAGAATCTCGTTTACTTGGTCTTGGATCCCACTCTCGCTCTCGGCCGTATATAGGTGTAGGTATGTGTGTGTGTTTTTGAGTGTGTAGAGATTATGATGGAAATGAAATGAGGGTTTAGGGTTTTAGGTTGGTTTAGGGGATATTTATATCCCTTAAAGCCCATAGATCTTAGGCTCATTCTCATTTAACCCATCTTAATTAATCTAAGTCCATGATCTGTTCTTTACTCGATATTAATTAATTAATAACGCGAAATCACTAAACGTAACTTTCTTTATTTAACATTATAAATTTTAGGATGTTACAGGATGTTCTATTTTGCATGTGCATCTACTCGTTTCAGCAGAATTATATCTCAACCAGGGGCGGATCTAGGTAGTAGTGTACGGGTTCAAGGGAACCCACTAAGTTTTGAAATTTATATAGAATATAGGTATCATTTATGATAGTGAAGTCACATATATTTTGAGAGTGAACCCATATACAACATAGAACTTTGGCCTAGTGGTAACACTCAGCCTTAAAAATTTGCCAACCCGGGTTCGAGTCCGGCTTTTAGCGTCATTTTTTGTTTTTTTTTATCTTTTTTATTTGAATCAGGTTTACCTAAGTTAAGGTTTTTTTACTCCATTTTACTCTTTACTCACATCGTTAAACACACAACACACAGAACATAACATCACACAACAGCAGCCTCAAACCCTAACTGCTTACCATCCAACATTCGAACTTGGAACTCCGACAGTCCACCGGACCACCTCCGCACACCGCCTCTCTTCCCGCCGCAACACCCTCAGCCCTCATTTTCATCCTTCCTTCACTTTAGTCTTCACGGTAAGATATATTTTGATGTTTTACTTCAATTATTTTTGTTTATTGTTGAAATTACAATCAGAAAGAATGATTATGTAGAAGCTTGTTAATTGAATTAGAAACTTAGTGATGTTTAAATTTGATTTGTAGGCATTAAGAATATTAAAAGATACTTCCCAAGTGAACCATCAAACATTTAATCATCATATTCAAGTAGTAAACAACCCTCAAGAATAAATTTGGATGATCTTCCATAGGATCCTTCTAAAAGAAAACCTTAGAGATGAATACTCGTAGAGAACAACTATAAGTAAGTTTTTTCTAATTTAAAAAGACAATCGTTTCCTTATTATATATGCTATCCTTTCTCTGACGATGTTTGTTTTTTGTTAATTTATCGTATTTATGTTATGTAATGAACCTTACCCCGACCTGAACCTTTGAACCGACCCAAACCTTCTAATCGGCCTGGAAATTTTTATGGCCGGTCGTATAAAATTAGAGCATTTAAAACAGTGAACCATTGGAAAAAATTTCCTGAATCCGCCACTAATCTCAACCTCCGTGGGAAGCATCTAACTTTAACACAAGGGCTAAGTAATTTGGCCGAAGATTGATTTAGTGTTGCGTCATATAGTCTATAAGCTTTGTGTTTGTGTGGTGGTATAACAATGCCGACGTTATACCCCTCCACGGTGGAACCACGCCGAAAGCTGCCTCCATAGCCCCGCCCCCCTTTTGTTTCTCTCTCCTTCCGTCATCTCCTTGCACTTGCACGTCAGATAACGCCCATCTGACGGGTGTTTAGTGCCTAAGAACGCCGATGATCTGCAGAAGTTATGCACGTCGGCCGATCACATCCTTCCTCCACAAAATGCATAGCCTTAAGGAGAAAATGATCAGATAGGCTTGTCGAAGAAGATGACTAGCGTCACTTAACAAATTTACTCACGGCAATACAATTTAAGTTTGTTATCTTAAAATACAAACTTCAATTAAAATTTTTAATATACCATACTTTGAGGGTATGGGTTACTCATTGTTTATAAAAAATCTAGAGAAAAATTGCTTTTATCAAGTATCAAATGTTTAATTATACTTTTCAGAAAGCCGCGAGATAATAGTGACATTTTGTAAGGTAACGATATCAAAATCAAAATATATGAATTCTACTTTTGTATTTAACATTTATGAAGTAGTTTTTTTCTTTCTTTATAGATCAATTAAAAAGTCCGATTATTCGAAGTAACCCAATGTTAAAAGGTAGCATCATACGCTCGTGATCGCTAACAGCACTGGGAAGCCCAAGCCTACCATCTCCCATTTTGAGAAAAAATCGTTGCTCGAATGTTCACTATAGTAAAACCCGGTTGGGATCAGATTCAATCTTAAACAAAAAAACACAATAACGAAAAAGATACAATAATAAACAAATAGACTTAATGACATAATTTTTGTTTTATTTTTTATAGCAAAGTCATACTCATATTAAAGACTAAAAACGCTTGATATTATGATGAATATGTTATTAAATGTTGTATGAAAAAGTTATAGATATTTTAAAAATAATTGTGGAATTTGTATGTTTATTGTATGTGGAGAGAGAAATATGAGTTATTCTTTTTATGCCTTCCACTATTTGAGGTATGTTTGATAGGAAGCTTTTAGAAGCTCTAACTTCAAACTTTTAAGATAAAAACCTCTACTCAATAAAAAACCTTTGTTTGGTTGAAAGAATTTGACGCTATAAGTAGCGTTTAAAAAAAGCTACTAGTTTTTAATATTTAAATATGTATGTATCTATCTATTATAATAAAGTAAAATAATTGTTGACACGTGTCAGTTTGTGGTTAAACCTCATCACTTTTTTCCCTCCAAACTAATAACTATATCATAGATCAATAATTATTCACTTTCCGTTTACACTTCATTTATATTATATATCTATAATATGATTAAATTATTTACTTTTCTTTAAACTCTATTTTATTATATATACTATACATTTTTATAAAAATAAATATTCTTATAAATTATAAATATATGCTTTAAATCTATCTATTTATCTTTTTAATTAATTTACTAAACTATATATATGTTAAAATGTAATAATATATACAATTCACTTTCATATATAATAAAGTTTATCATAGTTAGTTTCTCGGTTATTTTTATCAATGATTGTTTCAGGTTTTTCGTGGAACTTAAATTTGATTGTTACGGGTCAAAAGTTGGTAAATAGATATTGTGGTACAAGTTAACTACATTTGGCTCAAATTTGTTGCGGGTCAAAAAGGGGTAATATAAGTATTTTTAAAAGTTTGAGATGCAAAAGATTTATCACCAAATTTGTTACGGCTTCAAAGTTTTGACTTAAAAATATCAAACAAATGAAAGTTAGATTTTTAAACGTGATTTAGGTTTCGAATTTATTTTCAATGAGATTTTTGGAAATAATGAAAAGATTTGGAATTTGGCTAATTGACTATTTTTCCCAAAAGACGGCCAACACTTTCGACATGCTACCTCCAGGCCTATCAATGCTTCTAAATTTTATCAAATTTGAAACATTTGTGTCAGCATTGATTTTTCCTTTAATGATGATTAAAATGTAGTGTGTGAAGCATGTCATACAAAATTATGCTTAAGTGAAGCAAAATATTCACAACATTGAACAGGTTAACGTGTTATTTTTATGTGTTGTCATTATGACAAAGTCGAGAAGCCCTCCTCAAAATTATAACAATATTTTTCAGGTGTAACTCAGAACTATTATTGTATGAAAAGTATTTTTTGAAATTTGTTCATAACCAAAATTCTCCCTATATATATATATATATATATATATATGATACTGAGAATCAAATTTCTAATAGATGGACCGTTCGCAGGTATGTTTTTGCACTTGCGTTGTTATTATTATTATTATTATTTATTAAGTTCTTTTTAAAAAAAAAATCATTTTATGATATAAATAAAATCAATTTATGTATACATAGTATAGATATAAGCATAAATATAATCATTTTTTCATATACAGTATGTACTTATTTGCTTTATAACTTAATTATTTGGTTCATCCCGTATATTACACGGGCTCTAAAGCTATTATATATATATATATATATATTTAGTATTATGTTTTTTAGCTATGCCTATTTTTGATTATTTTACACATTTTACAAAAAGCTCCAACTACTTTGTCAAATACCTAAGTATATCTAAAAGATTACAGATACCAGCAACCAGCTAGTTTTGTCAAACATAAGCTTGGTCTCACTTAACACATGACAATCAATTACGGTTTCTCACACTTTTCATTTTTGCAACTTTTTGTATTTTAGTCTTACTAATACAGATGGCATAAAAGGTTTGGTATATATTGCATAATAAACCATTTTTAAGAAAAGAAAATGTTAAATTATAAAGGGATATAAAAATGAGAAGTAATAATCGCTTAAAAAATAAAAAAAATAATAATAATATAAAGAAAACATATATCAAAATATAAATGAAAAAACGATAAAAAAAAAAACTAAAATGTTCCCTATCTTTCTTGTTCTAAAAAAAACACACAATGGTGAGTAAAAATACGCGATGACGAAAATAAATAAAAAAAAACATAATGAAAAATAAAAAATACACAATAGATCGCAAAATATAACACAATGTCAAACAAGTATAACACAATGTTAAATAATATAACAAAATATTAAGGAAAACACAATTAATGATGAAAATAAACAAAGAACAAAATGATAAATAAAAAGACATAATAATATTTTCCTCAACATTGTGCTTTTTTTAAAGGAGAACGATGAGAGAAACATTTTACTTTTTTGCTTTTTATTTATTCTTTAAGTTATAATTTTCATTATTAATTTTTTATTGTTTTTTAGAGTTAAGCCACAAGCATTCATCATTGCAATCCGAATACTTCTGACTGGTGGGCTGATGACGTGGGTACCCTACCCACTCGTAAGCTGGGGAATCTTAGGAATATAAAAGTAGCAAACACAAGCTTCCAGATGGGTGCTCAAAACTTCCCCAGTAAGATTGCTAAGTTGACAAAGGGAGCTCTTGCTACAGTAAAACCGCAGAAAAGTCACGGCTGACATAAAGCTGGTACCTGCCATAAAGCAAGAGTGACGACAAGGCAGAATAAAGGTTGCACGAAAATGGTATTACCAATGTGCATAAGCTGAAAGAGGAGTTGACACTTTCCCCTTAAAAAGCTTAAGCTTCCATAGAGAAGCTTCCGACTGCCTATAAAAAGAACATTTCAGCCAAATGTATTCTCATTCTCATCTACTCTATTTCTCACTACTCTCTCTTCATTACAACTCTCCCACTCTCTCACTATATTCTCCTACTCTCCCCATAATATTATCTCCAAAATATTACTCACTAAGAGATCTCACTCTCCAAAGAATAATTATCATTAAGTGAGCTGTTAGTCCTCTGAGCTGCTAGGTTGACGAGCTGCTAAGGTATAACACTATCAGCTTACTTCAACCCCAACGACCAGTCACCAGTTAAGCAGCTTGAAATCGCCTCAGCTGCTCTATAACCGTCGGGCATCAACCACTATCTCCTCTTGCATTCTCTATCTCTAGTATACGTAACTATATTTACTATTTATATACTTTCACGGGATAAATTACCAATGTTGAGTGTTGGAGGGTGGTCCAGAGACCCTGGTCTCTGGTCTCTTTCTAACGAGTTCTTTCGTGTTGTAAGTACAAGCTGGAAGCTGGAAGGTGACACTGGAAGCGTCCATACCATCACCCGACCATACTCTCATTGTCAATAGAATAAAAATTAATCTATAAAAACTAAAGATTGTATTGATTTTTTAACTTTAAGTCTGTAATCAGTCTCTTATATTTCTTTAGCACTTTAATTTATGACATTATGCATTTTATTAATAGTTTTAATTCTATATATTACACTAAAGTGTCACTCCAATCCGACGATAGTGTTAAATACAGGTATACCAAAAAGATTTTTTGTGTATTACATTGAGTTTAAACATTTGTAATTGTAAAAATAGACGATTTGAATTTCAAATCACCACGATGACTAAATCATCGTATTTGAAATGTAAGTGTGACGGGATGGACCAGAACAAGGTCTTTCAAATTGTTCTCTACAGTATACTCAAATGTGCTTTAATGTTTTATATAATATGTATTTAATAAACATAACACAATTAGTTCTCATAATGTATCATTCAGTTTGTAATTGTAATAACCAGAATATGCTAGTGGCATAATCCATTAGTAGTGGAAAATGAGGATTATGCACACTAATTTAAGTTTTATGACATGGTCCATGTAATCCTTTGAGTGGCCATAAACTAAAGAATTATTAGTGGAGAGATGATGTGGACGATCTTATTTCTCTCATAAATTCCGTGCTTATGTAAATTATCTCACAGCCTGTGGGGAGAAAAGTTACAGTAAAAAAAAATATATATATATATTTTGTTTCCAACGTTTTACAACATTTGGGTGACATTAGTTTATTTTAAACTAGAAAAAATTGGATGTTATTAATTTTATCTTAAGATATGGTCGATAATATTCGTACTTTCGTTGTTACCGGTTCCTTCTTTCACGTTATTTGTTTTCAATGTACCTTTAAAAAAGAAGAAGAAATAACTTAACTACATTAGGTTTTTTTCGAATTTCAAGCTGAGGTTTTAAAGCTTTTGATCGTAATAAGGATACGAGTCGATTGATGTGAAACTTATCTTGAAACAATGCTCCAAAGTTCGGCAAAATGGTGCTCAATTCGGGTGTTTAAAATTCCAATTAACAAAATCCAAGTCGTTTGCAACACCGTTTTAAGATAAGTTTTACATTAATCAGCTCGAATCATAATCAAAAGCATTAAAACATCAATTTGAAATTCAAACTTAATGTTAAGTTTTCTTACGGAGGCCAATGAAAACAAATTCTGTGAAAAGTGGGACCGGTGATAACAATTTTCTGTTGTAGGTTATTATCGGTCACCCTAAAATACGTGGTATTAATAAAATCTAGCTTTCCTTTAATTTATTAACAGATACAATTTTATTATATCTTTTGTACGTGCATGAAATATAAAAACTAGTAACTAAGAATTAATTTAATTAATATTTTTTTCTACTCACAATTTTCATGTTTATAATGTATCATTTCTTCTCTTCCACACCAATGTTAAAAGATGGAGGATCAATGCTATAAAAGTATTGTCATTTTTATAAAACTGATGCATTAACGCATCATTTTTAGCCACTTGTGTAATAGTTTAGATGTCAAACCATTTAGAAAATGATGCACGCTTGCCTAAAAAGGTTTGTGAATTGTGACTCAATACCATATGCAAGGCTCTCTTTTTCATATCATTTTACCCTTTGTTCTCTCTCTAAAAATGATTATTCATCAATTCTCTTTCTACTGAGATTCTCATCATCTATGTTAAAAAAATTTATTTGATAACATGTGAATTGAAATTTTGAAGGTATGCTACATTATAAATATGTTCATTTGATTTGAGTAAAGCTAGTTATTTATCTATTGATAAGTTAAAATTTCACGTTTAGTCCTAAAGTGGCAATTGAGCTAAACATGTTGGACGTAATTGGATCGACTCTTTCAATACTTTGTGATAACTTAACATGATTCTTTCAGGATTATTTAAAATAAAAACCACATTTCACAATTCTCATTGACCATCTATTTATATTATATTTTTGTTTTTTAAACGCCAGATGATCTCACGCGTAAACCTATCCTTTTCATGGCTATGCCCAAAGTCGACTACTCAATTGTACCCTCTTGACACGCGGGAACCGGATGGAACTCGTAAACCATCGCCCCCCTTGTCGGGTTCGACTCCAGGATTAAAACTCTGAGTCGTCCCTTCACCCAGATATCCATGAAAATGGCCTAAACGGGAATCAAACATGCGTCCCCACAAGGGAGCGCATGCCATCTTACCACTGAACCAAATTCACATGGCCGTTTATATTATCTAATGGGCGGCACACATGTGTAACTAACTAAAGTTATGGCTTTAGGCCACTAACCATTAGTTAATACAACTTTGAGGGACTTTTTGTATTTCACAAACTTTTAATCATAAGAAGTTTTGGGTTTTCTACTACATAGAAGTTTTATACTTTTTGTTATTTTTTAGTATTATGGTTTCTTATATTTGTTTATATATAAATATCTACACACTTTTTATTAAATTTTTTTCTTCAAAAACTAAAAACTGACGCTTTTATGCAAGTGTATATTTAAATACTTTTATTTTTTTAACCTTTTATAGCTGTAATAGTATGTCGATTTTAAAAACATTGTATTTAGTTTTATTTTCAAGTACGATTTTAAGTTAAATTATGCATCATTATTAAATACAAATCAAGAAGTCATTCCCATTTTGATGGACCGGTAATGTGATTAAGATATGAAAATAGAGTAAAAAAAATTTAGTTGCTCGGAGAAAAAGAAGCAAACCAAGAATTAAAATTAATAAACAGATTTTCAACAACCCCTCGTCAATTGAAAAGTTAAAAAAATATATAAAATCAATATATGCTCTTTTTACCATCGAGAAATAAAAGCAGAAAAGTTAATTTTTGTAAATCATTTATAGTTAATAGAAGTGTAGAATTAAAATGAAACTTAAAAAATAAATATTCTGCTTTTTAAAACCTAGATACTATTACGTCTATAAAGAGTAAAAATAAAAGTATTCCAATATAAATAAATAAATAAATATGCAGTTGCATAAAAGCTCCGGTTTTAAAAAAAATATTTTAGAAATAAAAACGTATATATTTATATATAAACAAATATAATAAACCATAATACTTAGAAAATAACAAAAATTATAAAACTTATATTTAGTAGAAAAAAAAAATATTCATATGAATTAAAAGTTTGTGAAAAATATATAAAAGAAAAAACCCTCATGTATTATCTAGCAGTTGGTGGATGAAGTTAGTGGGTTGAACTAAAGTTGATAGTTGGAGCATTCTCAACCCATCCTTTAAAATTATGTGAGGAGGGTTTGTAAATTATAGGGTGAGGTTGTGAGTGGTTGTGAGTGTAAATTATAGTGTGGAGTGAGAAAATGTAGTGATTTTTTGTAAATTTGGGAAAAAGATAGTGATTTTTCTGTAAATTATAGGGTGGAGAGAGAAAACTGTAAGGAAGAAACTCCACTCTTCCTATTTTTATATTTATTTTTTTGGGATCTCACCCTTAAATGTTAGATATTTACAAATTCAGTTGCATTCATTTTTCAAAAGAAAAAGATTAGTTTAATAATTTTAATTAATACTTCAAATACTTTTCATGTTTTTAGAAAAAAAATTTAATTACAACAACCTGAGTATATAACATAATTCTCAATTACAGCCAACTTTTTTTGAAGTTTAGAATATTAAATTTCAACATTATATTAACTATTACGATTATATTATCTATTACGATTGTTGTTATATAAAATTAGGATGGCATGTAGATATTATAATTGTAAATGCCTATGTCAAAAATATCTAACAGGTATGGTTTTGTCCACATAATGTTTTACTAAATCTTTCAATCAAGTTATTTTGATGTTGTATTTTAACAGATTGATATTTTATTTTATTTCTTTAAAGAGGCAAATATAAAATTGTCATGTAGTTGGTTATGCTATAAAACAAGTGTCAGAAAAGAAATGTAACTATTTTGGTTTGTATTTAATTTATTTATATAAATAAATGTGAAGTGAAACAAATACAAATTCAAACAAGTACGAACTGACTTTTACAAAAATAAGGCCTCGGATTTTTTATTCACTTTAGACCATCAAAATTGTCGGGCCGCCACATATCTAATACTAACATTATCTCTACTAATTAAATCAAACTAGATAACTTTAAATATTAAAATACTTATTAATTACACTAAACTTGTGCATAATCCCTTCAACTTTCTTTTAATTCGTTTCAAGATTATTTTTAAACAACTATGATTTATGGGCCAATATCCAAGGTCGACTCCTCGATCATACCCTCTTGAAGCGTGGGAATTGGATGGAACTCGTAAACATCGCCCCCTTGTCGGGTTCAAACCTGGGATTGAAACTCTGAGTCATCCCTTCACACAGATGTCCATGAAAATGGCCTAAGCAGGAATCAAACTTGCATCTCCGCTAGGGAAGGCAAACCGTCTTACCACTGAATCAAATTCGCATAACTATTTATATTTTCTAATACTAACATTATCTCTACTAATTAAATCAAACTAGATAACTTTAAATGTTAAAATACTTATTAATTTGAGAACCTTGTTGAGTTTTAAGAACTTAAGAACTCTACTTTTAACCACACTTTTAATTAACCTAGACGGTGCCCGCGCGATGCTGCGGGAAACACATACTTTAGTAATGACGTAACAAATTTATGAATGTTCATTTTTTCGCTTGAAATTGTGAAACCGTTCGCTGGTTCGGTTTCACGTACGGTTGAACTAAAGCGAACCATAAATATTGAATGCATTTTGAAATTTTAATTATTTACTTATGCATTTTGAAACTTTATATAAGCTAGCTCGGTTTTACGATTGAACTAAGAAAATTTTATTTAATACGAGTAAGCCTGTTTATTATAACTTTAGTTTAGCCTAGATTCTGGTATGATTTTTATCGGTTTTGTTCTTGTTATGATTTTGTCTTCTATTTATTCTGTCAGGACCGTCTGTCGGGTGCAACCTTAGCAAAGGTTTGACAAGAACACACCGACTTAATTACTCAAAGACCGATTGAGTATCCCAGCAGAATCAGGATATTCAATAATTGAGAATGAAAGCTTGTGAAGAATTATCAAACACAAAACAATAAATAATAATCGGTAAAGACTATTTCAACGACAAAGATTCACTATATTAAATGATACGTCAATGATGCAGTGAATGGAATGTCTAGGGTTTTGTGTGACGGCGGCTTTTGATATTCGTCTGCAAAGATTGTCAGTATGCGTGCCAAAAACCCGTCCCTAGTCGTACCCTAGGATGTCTATATATAGACCCTAACATTCCATGTATACGTCCTAGACATTACATAATGAAAGATAAATCTAATACAAGTGTTTCAGAGCTCGAGCAAGGTATATACCTTGCTCGAGCAAGCTTCCTATACAAGGTGTGCTCGGAGAGTGTCCTCGAGCATACTTTACTTAGAATATATTCTCTTTCGGAGAATACATATTCTCTTCGAGTAAGCTTCATTCCTCTTGACTTGTTCAAACTTTGCTCGAATAAGTCCATCGAGCAAGCTCATTCTTCTTGATGTCTTCAGCTTTTCTTATTCAGCAATCTTTATCATGCTCGGATGTAAATCTTGCTCGGTAACTGAACTGTGCTCGAAGTCTTTGCTTTGATTCACGTGACATCCTCTTATTGCATCCATGCTCGTCCCCATGTGCTCGATCATCCTGTGCTCGTAACACTTGGCTGGAACTTGTATGATCAAGCTGTTTGCTCGATTGGCAATCCATGCTCGATAGAAGAATACCCTTGCTCGTTGAAGTGTAGCTTGCTCGAAGCCTTCAACACTTAGAAGAATCAACCATTTAAGATTCAGAACCTTGCTCGAAGTAGTAAAACCCATGCTCGATCGTCTGGGCTTGCTCAAATTCCATACTTAGTCGTTTTCTGAGGAGGTTGAGAAGATTCCAATCTTCCTTATCAAAAATCCGACCCAACATATTCCAATAAGATTTATCATTTACGTAACCAAAATTATCTTTGTTCATATTATGATTCTCTTAAATAGATTATTAGTTGGTGCTTAATTTGAAATGAATATATAGATAGATTAATAATTCTTATTTTAAACTCAATTTATTATCGAAGTACAAACCAAATCGGAACCTAACAATTGGTAATGGTTTGCCTTGGTTGGGTTTCAATTTTCAACGGTTCAATTTCGATTATTGATGAAAAAAAAACGTTACTAACGGTTTGGCTCATTGTTTAATTTAAAACCATCAAAACCGGACCGCAACACACCCCATTGCAATTTTTGTTAACTTCGAAAACTATACCAATATGGTAATCAAATTAAAGAGAATAAAATGCTCGTTTTTATGGTGCAATTTTTAAAAAAAATACTGACGTATGAAAATGTTATGACCGTTTAATAATCGTGTGGGAAGTTGGGTTAAAAATGAAATTATAAGAATATATAGGTAAAAGATAAAGGACTAATGTTGTAACTATTATTTAAATTTACAAAATTTGAGGGATTAAAATTGTAACTATTTTGAATAAACAAAAAATGCACGTGAGATTTAAGATAGAAATGACACGTATACCCTTAATAAAGATGGTACCATAAGCTTTAATGGTTGTAAAATACTTAAAATGACCGTCTTAATTTACCCTTTACTTATATATTATATATAGTATATAGATAGATTAGATTATGTGGTTGATATTAAATGTGATTAAAAAATTAAGTAGGAGAGAGAATAAAGATGTACAGTGATTACACTAATTTAAACGTCTGTTACACATATGTAAAAAGTCGACTCGGTGTGTAAAAAGTTCTGTAATTTTTTTATGTACATGTAACCTACATATATTACGTATATATAGAAAAATTCAAAATAAAATTGTTACATAGAGTTTTTTTCGAGTTTTTAAAACTCAAAGTGGTTCTCAAAAGAAATGTCCCCTATATATATATGGGAAGGATATTCTGAAAACTTGATGAGTTATAAAAATTTTAAGAACTCAATATGGACCATACATTCATTTAAATGAGTATAGAATTTGTGACGGAGATGTGATGATTACACCAGTGTAAACGTTAGTTACATCTATGTAAAAAGTCGATCTAGTGTGTAAAAGTATGCTATAATTTTTAAGGTACATGTAACCTACATATTACATATAGGTAAAAAAAATTTGTTACGTTAAATTTTTTGGAGTTTTTAAAACTCAAAGTGGTTATTAAAAGAAATCAAATCTCTCTCTCTCTCTATATATATGTGTGTATATATATATATATATATATGACATGAATATTATAATTAACTAATTTGGTATTTATTTAGATTAAATATGTTTTTTTTTCTTATGTTTTCTTTTATCTTGAGTAATCCAACAACTTTACGTACCCACTGACCTTAGCAACCATGGATGCTAGTTTTAACAAATCCTCCGTCAGCTTTGACGACTTGTTTATGCATTCTGCTGTTTATATGCGAATTAATTAAATAATTCGTTATGACCTGGTTACAAGCTTGCAACACTTTATTTAAAAAAGAAAGAATAATTAATGTGTCATCTTATTAATTGCATATAACATGAATTAATTAATTAGTTAGAAATGGCATCCTTATCATATATCCACAAGTTAAGGTAACCTAGTAATTGGTTCACAAATGTTAGGATATTTAAGTGGTTTTAAAAGCAAACCATAGTTCCAGGATATATGACAACCTAATTTTAATAAAAGAATTTTGCTTAAAGTTATTAGCACGTACAATGTTCGTTTAATCCTGGTATATCTCCTACTATTTGTGTTATTAATTTTTATTAGACTAGAAAATTTAGGATTTAGTAGTGATCAAGTTATTAGCACGTCCCGGTCCCGAAAATCGCAAATTTGACCGGTAACGGTACCGAAATCATCGGTTCAGTACCGGTACCAAAGGTAAAAAATTCGGGAAATACCGGTACCGGTCCCAATACCGAAACTCAAAACTTTGGCATCGATTTGGTATCGACGGTACCAAATTGGTACCGATTTCGGTGTACGATACCGGCACCAACCGTTACCAGTATCGAATTTGCTCATCCCTAGGCTGGACAGATAGAAAAAGAATGACCGATAGCAATATGCCCGGGAGATACAATATGAAGCCAGAGAAAAAACTCTTATTTGGTCATAGTGTCACAACCCCAACAAAATTGGGCGTCACCAACAGCTAAATTTACTCAAATACTATGGATTTAATTAATGAACACACAAGAAGTACAAAGTTCAAAAGCAATAAATACATAAACGCGACTAAGGTTGCTACAACAATTTTTTTTCATGTCACAACAAGATCTTTACCATATTCATAACTCAAACACTAGCAAAAGAGGTTTTAACATCTCTAGAATACATGTTAAATTGCAAAAACAAGCCAGCTTACAATCATGAATTTCAAATTTTAGGTTTATAAATAGTATCTAATTGAAACAAGTTCGAATAGGTCACCTTGTACTCTAATTTTCATCGGTGTACTCTACTTATAAACAAGTTTTACTTCAACTATATACGGTTATTTAATTTAGGGGGATATCTTGATCAATTGTGTCACATCTGTAAGTGTACAGATTTGGTGTCCGCAGCTGTTCGAATAGGATAGAGGTAGTTTAGTCTTTACATTTAATGTATAAAGGCTCATTCGCTAAGTATGTTTAGCGAATGAGGCCTTATTCGTTAAAGACTAGGGCTATTCGTTAAGGTATACCCATTCGCTAAGAGTGTTTAGCGAATGGGGGGTTATTCGCTATGGGTAGACTCATTCGTTAGTACTGTTCTAACGAATGAGAAGCCTCATTCGTTAATACAGTATAACGAATGAGGCCTGCCTATAAATAGGTCTTCCATAGAGAATTTCCTAGAGATCTGTGCTTATTTATTTCCTTGTAAGGTTATGATGCCGATTTTGCTCCAGAACCTCCGTTAATGTATTCATCTAGATCCTTAACGTATTCTTCATCTTAAAGTAATTAATAACATGAGTTAACGTATAGGTATTGCGACTAGATTCCTAGGATGTATAGAGTTTTCATAAGTGGTATCAGAGCAGGAGTTGCTCGTGATACGTTCTTCGTGTTCATCGGGTTTAAAGTTTAATTTGATCGGATTTTGGAATGAATCAGTGAATAATCGATGAATATCCTGATCAAAATCCAAGATCTCGTGTGAAATTTGGTGGTTAATTATTTTGATTTGATGAAATCCGCCATGGATGAGCTTGAGTTTTCCATATTCCGGCGAGAAAACTGTTTTTTCGGCGACTATAACTACTTTTTAACGAATGGGATCATTCGTTAAAGGGATCATTCGTTAAAGGCAATTCAACAACTCATTCGTTAATTTAAACTCATTGTTAACGAATGGGATCATTCGTTAAAGGTTTAACAAATGTGATCTTCATTCGTTAAGGAGTTCTATTTGTTCACTGTTCATACGAATGAGGGATGTAACATATGTGGACATTCGCTATTAGTGTTAATGAATGTGGTTTAACGTATAAGTTCATTCGTTAATGGGTTAACGAATGAGACCTATTAGTTCAAATGTAATGAATGAGGAGTGATGTCAGACGAATGTGATTACCGTTCTAGCGAATAAAGACCAAGTAATGTATGAGGAATAAAAAGAGTATTTTTCGAAAAATTTTCTTAAAAGAAATTTTTCTGGGATATTCCGGATATGTGGGACACTCTTCTTGTAAATTTTGATGATGTATTTTCCGGCCGACTTTTCACGCGTATCGATAGGCCGAGGGGGAGTACCCGATTAAGTTAAAAAGACGTTTATTGAAGATTTTAGAATATTTGTTCAAGACCTTGCTGAATTTGTCAAGAAACAGAGGAGATAAAAACTTCAAAGAGTTTATTCGATTGGTATCTTCCTACGTTTGCAAGGATTTCTTGAAAAATTACTGCAATTTAGGTGGTAATTCATGATTGCAAAGCTATGTTTGACTGAGTCCAAGACTACAATTATTCTTCGATTGCTGATCGATTTGTTCTAGATTGAAACCTGACTATATGGGATACGAGTGCCTGTCCGTTTACTTCTTTCTGAGGCACTTTGATCCTAACTATGTTGTCTACGAGTATTCGGCAGATTGCTTCTGTTGAAGGGGACAATTCTTGAGTGGGTTGATCTTGTTGAGGAATATACGGGTCTTGTTATTGGATTGAAGAATCTGATCATTTGGGATTGATTAACGAAGGTTGGAACTCTGTATCATATGCCCAAAACGGTAGTGCATCCGAATGAATGGGATGGCGAAGAGCTTCAAAGAGTGATAATTTGGGATACACATTATCGATAGAGTGAAAACCGAAATGAAAGATGTTGAGTGATCGGTTGTTCATGAAGATGTGTGACAAGGTCAAATGTAAAGATGTTTTTGCTTTACCAGTGCGACAGATAGCTGTGACTTGTTGCTGACTGCTGATTGTTGAAAGATTGATCCATATCATATGCCAGTTGGATGTTCAAGATGATCACCTGGACATGCTTATTTAAGGGGGAGATCTGATATTAGAAGCTACAAGTTGTTGGTTTTCTTACAAATAGTTAGATTTTGTCTGTTTGCACAAGCCCGAGAATCATCAGCCAAGTTGGAGTTGAAGTATTACGGCTGATGATTTGCAGTTAAAGTATTCGACGCTAACGTATTCGTCGTTATCATATTCGACGTTAACGTATTCGTCACTAAAGTATTCGACGCTAAAGTATTGGATGCTGAAGTATTGGAAAGCATTTGACAGCTATAGAAAAGGGGGAGTCTGGAACGGATTTGGGGTCCGCAGTTGTTCGAATAGGATAGGGGTAGTTTAGTCTTTACATTTAATGTATAAAGGCTCATTCGCTAAGTATGTTTAGTGAATGAGGCCTCATTCGTTAAAGACTAGGGCTATTCGTTAAGGTATACCCATTCGCTAAGGGTGTTTAGCGAATAGGGGGGCACTCGCTATGGGGTAGACTCATTCATTAGTATTGTTCTAACGAATGAGTGGCCTCATTCGTTAATACAGTATAACGAATGAGACCTACCTATAAATAGGTCTTCCATAGAGAATTTCCTAGAGATCTGTGCGTATTTATTTCCTTGTAACGTTATGCTACTGGTTTTGCTCCAGAGCCTCCATTAATGTATTCATCCATATCCTTAATGTATTATTCATCTTAAAGTAATTGATAACACGAGTTAACGTATCGGTATTGCGACTTGATTCCAAGGCTCTATAGAGTTTTCACAACATCCCAACCGATGACGGAATTTGTCAGGGCAAGACGTTGATTGGTCATAATCTTAAGATACTATTTAAAGTGACAATAATTATTCAAATTATTTATTTCATCACTTAATAAACAAGTTTACCATTTATAAAATAAAACAATACAAACATCCTAATAATTTCTAATAAAACTAATGTCTTTCTTGATAGCTTAGAGGTATACTAGATTTGCCTTTAATCTTGTCAAGCACCTTACATTTGTATCTGTAGCATGTATAAAAATAGAGAGCATCAACTAACAAGTAGTTGGTGAGAATACATAAGTTTTATTATGGCTATTTGTCTTTTAGAAATAATAAATAAAGAAAGTTTTATTATTTAAATGTGTGTCATTATTTAATTATGCTAAATAATAATGGGGTTGAGTGGTAGGCTTAGGAATAACCCATGGACTTGGGAATGGTTACGGGCCTAGGTCCATGGGCTTGGAGTATTTAAACTCCTTAAACCTCCCTAAAACCCTAACATTCCACCACCTTCTGCCTCCATACACACACTCAAAAACACACACAAGCACTCCTTCCAGACCAGATCCAGATCCGAGCTGAAAGGGGATAGATTTCGTGATCTAGCATCATCATCAAACAAGAATCACGACTAGACTCAAGTGTTGGTCCGGATTCAAACCGAACTAAACTCCAAGAAAGGTACGCTTTTAGCATAAAGGTTAGGTTTTGATGTTGGTTTGTTTTAAGACCTAATACTAAGGCAAATTGGATCTTATGATAAGAATAACATAAACTTTATGGTAAACGACTTGACAGGTACGAAACAGGACGAACAGGTGACGTTCGGACCTTTCTAAAGCAAGAAGATGAAGTTGTAATGACCCATGACTCGTTATAATAGTAAAACACGCCTTTAAGAGATGGAAAGAAAACGAAAATAGCTGAAATGCAGGAAAACTCGAAGGAAAAGAATCAAGTTGAATGGGTATTCGAATCGAGTGGAAAAAAATCAAGTTGAATGGTTACTTGACTCGAATGGAAACAAATCGAGTCGAATGGTTACTCGACTCGATTGGAAACTAATCGAGTTGAATGGTTACTCGACTCGACAGGAAACGAATCGATTCGAATGGTTACTCGACTCGACTCGTTCAGACTTGACTCGCTTAAAAAGGACTCGATTCGACTCATTTAAACTTGGCTCAAAATTAGGAAAAGGTCATTTTCTGATGAAGCTTTTGGTAAACGCTTATTAATGAAAATAAAATTTTTCCAAGCTGACCTGGCAGCTCGACCCCAGCCAGGGTCTCCGGCCCTTGGAACCCTGCTAGGGGCTACTGCCTCTAGACCGGGCTGCCAGGGGCGCTGCCCCCGGACCCTCGCTCGTTGAGGGTTCACTAACGTAGAAGTAGGAGATAGTTAGAACTAGTTAATTGATACTTATAATTGTTACACAGTTAGCCGTGCACAACTGAGAAGGGGTATTACAGTTAACTCAGAAAGAAACTAGATCCAGGTGAGTTCTAGCCTCTTCTTTTTAAATGTTATCGAGGCTGTGTGCATACTTGTAAGACTACATATATATATATATATATATATATCATGAGTGTGAATAACCATTGCAAAGAATGAAGGAATGCTTGTAAGAATTTGTCATGTGTATTTAAATTGCTTAATTATATGTGATTGTAAGAGCTAAGTAAGAGTATAATGTAAGGGTCAGAGTGACAGGCCCTTCTAATACCTGGGCAAGAAAGGAAATATCCTCGCTTCAACAAAAGGGATTAATGCATCCCTCAAAATCTCCTTGGTCGTACACAGCCTTTTATGTAAATAAACATTCTGAACAAGAAAGAGGAGTGTCAAGGTTAGTAATAAATTATAAACCTCTAAGTTAGGTATTAAAGTGGATTAGATATCCAATTCCAAACAAAAAAAAAACTTGTTAGACAGATCATATGATTCATTAATCTTTTCAAAATTTGACTTAAAATCTGGGTATTGGCAAATTCAGATTGACCAAAAGGATAGATATAAGACAGCTTTTAATGTTCCTTTTGTCCAATATGAATGGAATGTTATGCCTTTTGGGCTTAAAAATGTCCCTTCAGAATTTCAAAAAATTATGAATGATATATTCATTCTGTTTTCAAACTTTATAATTGTCTACAAAGATGATATATTAGTATTTTCAAAAGATATCGAGACTCATTTTAAACATATAAACTTGTTTAAAAATATGATCATAAAAATTGGACTGGTTATTTCTAGTCAAAAGATGATGTTATTTCAAACAAATGTTAGGTTTTTAGGACATATGATTGAAAAGGGGGAAATAGTCCCTATCAGTAGAAGTATAGAATTTGCAAATAAATTCCCTGATAAAATTATTGATAAAACCCAATTACAAAAAGGAGTTTAAATTATATCGCCCCATACTATAAAGACTTAGCTAAAGATTCGTCTATACTATATGATAGATTAAAAAAGAATCCTAAGCCTTGAGACGAAGATCATACAAAAGCAATGACAAAAATAAAACAAAGGTCTCTAATCTTCCATGCTTAACCGTTGCTAACCCAAACTGGGATAAGTTTGTAGAGACCGATGCTTCAGATATAGGTTTTTGAGGAATACTAAAACAGATTTCTCCTCGAAATAAACAGGAATATCTTGTTTGATTCTATTCAGAAAAATAGTCTGATAGCCAAAAGAATTATGCTACCATAGCTAAAGAAATTTTAGCAATATTAAAGTGTGTTCTAAAATTTCAGGATGATTTATATAACAAAAAATTTATAATAAAAACGAATTGCCAAGCGGCTAGATTCATGTTTAAAAAAGATTTTAAACATGATGTTTCTAAACAAATGTTTATCAGATGGCAATCACAGCTAGCCCCATTTGACTGAGATTTTATATAAAAAAAGAATTAATAACAGTCTTTCTGATTTTCTTTTCAGGGAATACATAAATGAGAAGAAAAACTAAAGGCCCTTTAAAGATCTCATTCAATAATATAGAACAAGATATAAATCTTCATAATCTAATTATAAGAGATCAAATGTATAGAATCCATGATATACGGCTTGATTTCGCTGTTATCTGTATAATAGAGAAAGGAGAATCAGATTTTATTATAATACAATTTATAATGCTAGAGAAAGGATAAAAATCCTAAAAGAAAAAGAGAAAATAATCTCTTTTGCTTAATTTGGTGTAATATGTAATTTCAAAGGTTAGTAAGGGGAAATATGTAAAAATCTCTGTGACATTCGTCAATTTCGGGTCTTGTTTGTATTCGTTTTTGTATTTGTTTATTATGTAAACCGACCCGATTTGTAAACCGAAGCTTATGTTATAATCAAAATGATGGATTTATGTTACAATATTGTTTCACACATGTTGGGTCTTGAAAACATCCTATTTTTATTTTTATTTATTTATTTTTTTGTTGTTTTGTGTTTTTGTCTTGATCTATTTTGCATGAAAACTCTTGTGTCTCACACCCATATTTGACCACCAACATTACCCTATATATACACCACCTTTCCTCTTCATTTTCCCTTGCTACAACTCCAAAAAAAAAAAAAAAAAAAAACTCTCTCAAACATCAAAGATTCAAGGTTATCTTCTTAAGTGTTCTTGAAGGATTTTGGTCTTTCATCTTAATTAGTTTATGTAGCCTTATTAATACTTGTTTATGGTTGTGCAACATATATATAATATACACCCCTTGTTTACCTTTGGTATTTACTTCTCTGATTCCGGTCGGTGAGGTTTCGGACTCCATAAGGCAAGGCTTCATGGAGGACTTCGTGTCCTTGATATATATACATCTATATAAATTGTTCATACATATTAATCTTGCTTATTTTAGTTTGTTGGTCATGTTTACAAGTTCCATGGTTATGGGTTTTTAAAAGTCTATGCTTCGGTTTAACCGTAAATAGCTCTAAACCGTAAACCGAACTTTGTTACTAGTTTTGTTTGTTTAAACATACTTAGTGTAGATCTAAGTTTCTAAAATCACTTTTACAAATTCTATGGTTATGGGTTTGTAGAATCTTACCTCGGTCTTAACCCGAAACACGATCCGAACCGAAAACCGAACTTTTGTTTAAAGACTTTATTGTTAACTTTTGGTATTTTTTTATTTGTACATTATTATACAAGTTCTTTAGTGTTTGGACATGTGGAAACCATCTATGAACTTGTTGTGAGATGGAAACCTAACCAAACCGATTCTTTCTCGCTTAAGACACACAGGTGTGTTTTTTTTTAGCCATCAAGACTTGTATATTTCTTTAAAAATAGTTACAAATTGATTTTTAAATATTTTCTTAAGTACTTGGAAATGTTGGATCCAACTTGATCTCATAACAAAGTTTGGACCGACAAAACCGAACACTCGCTTAACGTGCGTTGTTAGTTCTAAAACAATGGAACTACATACTTGGTTAAGTCTTATTAAATTTTATTGAGTTATCTCATAACATTCAATATTTTGGAAAGTTGACTTTGGGTTTGACCAATTATCAAGACCCGAACCGACAACCCGAACACTCGATAAAAAAAACCCGTTTTAGTATCTTTATTCCAATGGGATTTGCATTCTTGCATTTTACCCACCTTATTACTTAACATAGGTTGAGTAAATATTAAGGTTAGATACTTTAACCCGGTTTCGAGAAAACTTACATTTTTAAAGGGTTATTATTATAAATTCTTAAATAGTCACATTTTAAACCTTGAACTTTAATTATTTACATTTCTCAACATTTATTTTGTTTAAAGACCTTCAAGACAACCTTTCTAAATTCAAGACTTCTTTTCTTTTTAGGCATTGTGCGTTAAACTCGTCGTTCCGACAAATCTCCAAATTATCATCTTTCAAGTTTACCACTTGAAGGTGAGTACTTCATACCCCATTTTCCATCTTTTATTTTGGGGGTGACATTTCATACTTATTCAACAAAATGCTTTATATTTGAATCTTAAACCACAAACGTAGTTGTGTACTTTACCTAAATAATTGCTCGATTTGGTGTTCTATGCTTATATGCCTATGTGTTTATCGCTTTTGGTTGGTGGAACTATAAAATTCTAGACTATTTGGCATCCCCTTATAGCAAGGTGTCGTTAACGTAATGCAATTAACGATAACTATAAAATCCTAGACTATTTGGTATCCCCTTATAGCTAGGTGTCGCTAATGTGTTTAGCGATATCTATTTATCCAAATTACCACTTTTATTTATCGTTTCGTATGCAAGTTTTGTGGCTATCTTTATTATATACTAATATGATTAAACTTATGAATTGCTCACCGACCTTTGTGTTGACAAACTTTATTTTATGAAATGTTGCAGGTTTGCATCTTGGTTGATTTATGATTGTGAAGAAAACGACATCAAAGACCTTAGGATATTAGTAAAAATGAACAATATCAATTTGCCATATTTTGTGATATCTTGTTTATGGTTATTTTATGGATAATTGTTATGTGACATTTTCTATGTTGTTAAATGAAATGAGTTTATTAAATACTGTTACTTTAATTAGTGTCATGTGCTTATGGACAATCGTTACACCTCGGCATGTTCCGCCGCCTTTGGTCGGGGTGTGACAATCTCTTTCAAGGAATGATTACTCGAGGAAGCGAAAGAGGCTCTCCTAGGAGAGGAAGAGGCAGAGGACTCAATATTAAAAATAGGCAGGATATAGTCCTACCCAAAATGGGAATCAAGAGGCTTATAGCCTCAAACATTGCATTTAGCTCAAATGTTGCCTCCGGTTCAAATGTTGTTAATAACAACACAAATGATACAGAAATTCAAATTGATCCGAATGATCTACTATATGAGAAGATCAGGGCCATGATACAGGCCCAGAAAGAAGAGGAAGCTTCAAAAGCTCCTACTTATGCATATGTCGCTCAAGACAATGATGAAGAAGATTCTTGATTCATAACCGAGAGACAAAAGATAATATCTTTCTAAATCAAGAAGATATCGAATCTTTTGATGAACCTTGAATACTTATGCAGAAATATATAGAACCAGCTTCATATGAAACGCCGTCTTATAAACCCGACAATATTCTGAAAATATTCTACAGCTTACAGAAACTGCAGAAATATGACACTTCTATCCAGGAGAGAGAGAGAGAGAAATATGCATACTTTTAGTAAAATTTTTATAAAAAAAATTATACCTCCTCAAAAACGGGGGTTAAGTACACTAAAAGGAAGGGAATTCATATATCCCGAAATAGGTGGCAAGCAAACTTATAAGTATAACCCACTACTGGGATTATATCCATCGATTTGAGAAATGATTAATTTATGATAATACAAAAAGAAAACATTCATGGTTTATAAAAACCAGTGATAATATCTTCAAACAAGGTATACCTTGTTGCTTTCAAAAATGGTTCATTTTATATGAACCAACAGTTCAGATTCTTCCAGAACCATTTAAAGAGTTATATGTAAAATGGGCAGAAGTATCACTCAATCTTATAGAAGCAAAAGATAATAATTCTTGATTTGAGGGAATAGCCTCAATGTACTTTTTTATAGAGTTTTTTCAATTCCATGGATTTGGAAATAGAAGTGGGTATACCCTAAGGGATAATTTTTCATGCCTTAAGAGAACTTGTTATACAAATTTCTGGACAAAAATGACCAGGATAAATGTGTCTACCAAAAAAATTGAAGGTCAAGACATGGTGGACATAATCACCTCCAGAATAGAATATTATAAAACCCAGATAGTAAAAAGACAATAAAAGGAGATCACCAATCCATTCGAACATATTTCGAAAAGGTTAATAGAAGGCAGATAAGAGGGTTCAAAGTCTGAAATTATTAAGTCTTATATGGAAGAGATGAAGAAGGAATTAAAGAAACATTTTTCTACAACAAATTCCTCAAAGGCCATGTCCATTTCGTCTAATAGTCAGGGAGATTATAATGAATTCTCTAGTTTAGCAGGAGAGGCACAAGAGACAGAAGATACCACATGCCTTGATGCAGACTTGGAGAAATATCTAAGAAAACTCTAAGAGGAATTCATAGACCAACCAGGGGAATCTTCCCAAAACAAATCCAACAAAGGAAAAGAAAAGGTCCAAAATTAATAAAGCTCATTCCCTTTTCATAGTGGGAATCTCTTAGTGTTCAAATAAAGTTCTGATAAAAAGAGATAGCCTATCTTCATAATGTGATTCTCTGACATAGCACAATAATGAAGACTTTGGATGCCAATTTAAACGGTCATGCTGCTCTTACAGAACATCTTTACTTTTCTATAACTTTTGTAATTTTAATTTATTTTTATTTGTTTTGTACTTTTCCCGTGTGTTTTCCCTATAAGAAGGGTGTTAGATTTTAGTTGGAGGCACGCTAAGTTTTAGCACATTCTTTCTTTCCTTTCTGTACACTTGTATAATATCTAGAATATTAATAAAAACTTCAAGCTTTGGAGTCTTACTATTGGAGTTTTACTAAGTGTGTCATTCTTATTCAAGTAAGAAATTCTGATTCTATTATATTTGCAGTTTAAATTTATAAAAATTATGATGGGCTAAGCCCATAAAGTATTGAATCATAGCATAATAACACCCTTTTATGAAATGGTTCTAGTATTTAAGTAATAATTAAGTAAAGGTTAAAGTAATTTACTGACTAAGTTAAAATTATAAACCGGCAGTTAGTATGTAAGGAAACTTTGTCCGTATGTTTAATTTGTTATTAGGACGCCTTTTCATTCCATACAAACCACCTTGAAGGTTTATTATTTTGTAAAACAACTATATTCTTATTGACGGTTTATGGCTTTGTAAAACTTAATAAATCCATGTCTACTATGTTACTAATGGTATGTGTGTGTGTGTGTGTGTGTGTGTGTGTGTGTGTGTGTGTGTGTGTGTGTGTGTGTGTGTATAATTCCCTTGTAGATTTTATATAAGATTTTATTAGTTTTTGCTCGGTTTTATGTAGAATTTGTACACTACTAACAAATTTGTTAATGTAGCTTCCCGAACTTGATCGTGTTTGAAAAGGGGCGAAAAACGAGCTAAAATAAGGTAAAACGGAGAACTGGAAGGATCAGCAATAAAACCGGAACGAACCAGGATTGAACCGGACCGGGCCAATTAGGCCCCCCTCTTTTGGGCATGCCGCGCCACGCGACGAGAGGGCTTTGAGCTGGCCGCGCGGCATGTAGAGGCATATATTCCAGAAAATTCCACGATTTTGTCAGAATTTTGGCCCAAAACTCTATATAAACACCCTTACACTTAACCCTAAGCATACCTTGGGAACCAGAGCTAAATTTGGTGTTTCCCGGAGCTTAGGATTTCATGATTTGGCTAGTTTGAAGGCAAGGAATAAGCTGGTGAAGTGCTCCTCGATCAAGAACGAAGACTTCGGGTTTTATCACCTATTTTCTTTCGTTTTCAATTATTTTCGCCATGATTTCTTTGAACATTATTTTGTTTGATTTTATAATGATTGGCTAAACTTTATAGACTGCCTAGGTGTGATGAAACTTCGTTAAAGTTTGATTTTTGATTGAGATTTGTTTAAGTTATGGTTTTATGAACTAGAAAAAGGTTTGATTATATTGAATCGATGCATATGTGTGCTTGTGATTATTTGATGAGTTTTATTTTTCCATAGTTGCCTTGGTGATTGTTTATCATATAATAGGTTGCAATTAGGTCATCTACTGTATGTTTTTGACTAGTTTAAGATTGAATTGCAATAAGATCATAGGAATAACACTTATTAATCAAATAAACCTAAGTGTGCTGCTAATCTAAATAGCTGTAAGGTGCTAGATTATTGATAGGTCTTTGTTAGAGCTATCATAACATGTCGGACACGACACGATAAGACACGACACGATAAAACACGAACACCTGTAGTGCTATTCACAAACACGACACGATAACTAATCGTGTCATTTTTTCCAAACACGAACACGAACCTGTTTAGAAACAGGTTAACACGTTAAGACCTATTTAGAGACATGCTTAAGGATACGATACATAATACATGTGAAGTTAAACAAAAATTGCCAAAACATGCATAAAAGTCTTGAATGATACATAATCCATAACGCATTTGAAACAAAAATCCAAATCCAAAAGCAAATCATAACATCTATTAAAAACAATTACGACTTCAAACTGGTCTTTCTAACCATATCTTCAATTTTAAATCTTCACACAAAAAATTCCCAAAATTTCAAACCTAAAAACAAAAATTGCCAACTACTTTAAGTGCAATAATATATAGGAAACTAAAATTGTATAAACATTTAGAAACAATGGATTTGGTACCTTAGAATTGTTGGTTGGGTTTGAAGCACCTGACTCACCATTAATATCAAGGGCCATTATATTTTCAGTGAGCTCATTTACCTTAACTTCATTAGAACCTACAAACAGACATACAATATTAAAAATAAAAACTAAGTAAAAAACTTAATAAAAAGCAGGGAAATGGATTACGATAATCTGCATATAACCAATCTTTTGTGCTAACAAGAGCTTCAACGGTATCTTTACTAAGTGAACTTCGGTGTTGATCAGGTACTCTTCCGCTAGCACTAAAGGTAGACTCGGATGCGACTGTAGATACCGGAATGGTCAAAAAGTCTCTAGCCATCCTTGCTAGTGTGGGATATCTAAACTCATTGGCTTTCTAAAAGACCAACACATCTAGTTCCCTATTCCTGCCAATTCTAGACTCGTCCAAATACAGTTGCATTTCAGACTTGTTGTTAGTTGCAAAACGTTTACTCTGAAACTGATCAAAACCCTAAAAATGAATAATTGAATTACTAAATTAGTACGTTAACCGTTTAATAACAATATAAAACAAAAATTAGTACAAACAAACATATAAAATACCATAAGTATTGTTCTAACTCCATGCGGACAATTGTCGCTTGTATCGTCAACAGCATTGCTAGCATTTGAACAACTTGCATTATCCAAAGTTGGAGATGAACCATTACCAGCATTTAACATGGAATATTCATTAAAAGTAGAATGCACAAACTGATCAACAATTTCATATTCAGCACTTTCGGCTCCATAAATTACTCCATAACTCCAATCAATAAAATGTTATTTGAATCTAGGATCCAACACTACAGCCATAGCTAAAGTAAGACTAAAATCCGACCAATATTTCTGAAACTTTGCCATCATGAACGCTACCATTTTTTTCATATACTCATCCTTTAAACTCAAATTTTTATGCAATGTAATATAAGCCACATAAATGTAATATAAGCCACATAAATGTGTGGAGAGTATAAGTTCGCTGTAGGATACTTAGTACCCGAAAAAACATTAGTCACCTAATGAAAAACTTCAAGAAAACTACATATCTTTTGAATCGTGTCCCACTCTAATCTACTTGGACAACTCTTATAATTAGAATCACTAATTTCCAAATGGCAAAAAGCACGTCGTAATAAATGGCACTATCAAGCATTAAAAAGGTAGAATTCCATCTAGTAGGAACGTCTTGCCTTAACCCCTTTTTCGAACTTAAAGAAAGCAACTTAACACACTCCAAAAACTTTTCTTTCCTTCCTTGTGATCCTTTCACATACTTGATGCTCTCTCTGACTTTGTAAACGCATTCATCAATTTCCTTAAGCCCATCTTGCACAATCAAGTTCAGAATATGTGCACAACATCTCAAATGAAAAAATCTACCATTTGAAACAAGTGGCGACTTTGTATTCAATTGTTCTCTTAAAAGTCCAACAAATGTGTCATTACTAGATGCATTATCTAAAGTCACACAAAGTATTTTTTTTTCTATGCCCCATTCTACTAGAATTGAAAACACCTTTTCACATAAAGCAAAACCGGTATGAGGCGGTGGCATGTAAGAAAATGATAGGACTCTCTTTTACAAAATCCATTGTTATCAATAAAATGCACTGTAATTGCTAAATACCCATCAGTTGCAATAGAAGTCCATAAATCTGAAGTTAGACATAACATTCCAGGTGCTTCCTAAAGCATTTTTCTAACCTTTGCCTTTTCTCTAGTAAAAGAGTTCAATAAATCAGATCTAGCAGTATTCCTAGAAGGGACATTCACTTTGGGTTGCAAGTATGCAAACAAATCTCTAAAGCCTTTATACTCTACAAATGATAAAGGAAGTTCATGCATAACAATAGCAGCTATAAGCATGTCACGAAACTTATTATCATCATAACTAGAAGACATTAATTTCATGTCACTATTAAATTTGACCAACATCTTGATAATTACTACCAATGCAACTAGTTAGGTGTCGTTTTAGATTACCTGTACCTTGGGTGCTAACATATAACAAAACATGTCTACACTTCATGCACTTGCATTGAATCTTTCAACATATTGGTTTCTTATGAAGTTTAACAAAATACTTCCACACTATAGATCTATCCTTTCGTTGTCTTTTTGTCCTTGTTTTTTTATCATCAACATCGTCATCATCTTCTAAGTCCACAAACTCAACCTCATCATCTTCCATATGCATATTCTTTGAGTTATCACTTTCTAACTCAACTTTTTTACCATTGGAATCCATCTACAATAAAGAAAAAATACATAACAATACAACTTTAATACAATTATAAAGTTTAAACCAACACAAAAAATACACTAAATGCTACATGAATGATATATAGCACTAATACATAAGTTATGATTGTGCATAATAACTAGAAATAATTAAACTATGTCGACATGGTAGATTCAGAAACTCACTGATTATAATGATAAAGCGTATGAAGTCTAACAACCGATATGCCCTGTGTAAGTCGATGTCGCCGACTCGCCGTCGTACGGTGGCGGTCCGGTTATCTCTGATTAGGTTTTGAGAATGAATTATCAAGAGATGAAGTATGAGAAGTTCAATTTTGTTACTTTGTAAATGGCAATATATTAACTCTAAAAATAGATATTGATATTAATTAGGTAAAACAGATATTGATATTAGTTAGGTCTGGGGCACTGAACCGTCTTATCGCTACGCGGAATTGGAAAATTGAAACCGAATATCTTGACTATATATATATATATATATATATTAAATTAAATTTAAAATATTAACATGTTATTAACGTGTACTAACAGGTTAACAGGTGCTTTACCTGTTAAGACACGAATTTAAACATGTCTTAAACAGGTTGACATGTTAAAGACACGAAACCTGTTAAGGTTAAACCCAAACCTGTTAAAACCCATGTCGTGTCGTGTCGTGTCGTGTTAACAGGTTCGTGTCAGAAATTGACAGCCCTAGTCTTTGTTGACTAAGATTGTTGTATTTAGTTCTTTGTAAGGAGTCCGTCTAGGTTTGATTGGTTAACTTTGTCCGTCGATTCAATTAAATATATTAAACCGCCTTTTCAATTATGCGTTGTAAGGTAGAATTTCACATAAAGGAACTTGTTCATAATTAATTAGCTGACGATAGGGAAACATGATTTTTAAAACTGGTTTGTGTTAAAACTTATTAGAAACCCACTGGTGTCTTCTTAAGAAGGGCCAGGGGCTTTTAAGCGTCTCTTTTACAATCTCAGTTCCATAACAAGCATTTCCCGGTTAATTGACAAATGAAACTTAGGGGATTCTAGCCTAGGTAGTTTTTCATCATCATCTGATTAAAATCAACTCAATTGTCTTTCGTTTAAATTACTTGTTTTTCTTACTTAGTTTTTAATGATAGTTTAAATTTAGTATTTTAATAAAAAAAACCATTAAAACAAATATAAATAAATAGTCGTGTCAGTTAGTCGAGTCTAATTATCTAGTTAACGTAATTTAAAGAGTCTCGTAGGTTCGATATCTGGACTTACTTAGTCATACTAAAGTTAAACGATTCACTTGCCGGTTAGTAGTTTTAGTTAAGTTAAGAGTCTAGAATTATTACTTAGTATCTATATTAGTGTAGTTTTAGTTAATAATTTTACAACTACTTTTAGCACATCAATTATCCAAACAAACAAAAAACATAGATAATGAGTCTAACAAACCAAATCAAACAAAACAAACCAAAATGCCTAAAATCTTAAAAGATAACAATGAATCTATTCATTGTCATTATTACCAAATCATAATCTTTCACTTTGAAAACTTATCCAGTCTTGAGTTAAAAGTTTCACACCCTTATTTAGAATTGCATCACTTGTTGTGGGCTTGTCTTCAACACTCACTACCTTAAACTTACTTGCCGACATGCTTACTTCATCATCAACCTCAAAAATATCCACGAGTTTCCTCTTCAGTTTATCATCAGATAACGTAGTAGATCCTTTGTTATTCTTGCTTTCATCCTCAACATCCATGTTAGAACTTGGAGTTTGATTATCACCAATATCAGAAACCTGATATTAAAATAAGATCACAAAGAATAAAAATGTTGACAATTTTAAATTACGTATGTATTTTTAGAAAACAGATTACAATGATAATAAATGTACCTTAATGGAAAGAGAACCGCTTAATTGTAATTCAGAAACAGATTTTCCAACTGTAACCGAATCAGTATCGGAAAGCTGAAAATTAAAATGGTAAGGCAATAAGATTTGTTTAAAATTTTCATACAAAGATAAAACAATTTTGTTAAATAGCCTTTTCTCAATTTCTGAAATAATACCATGATCATCAGTAAGCTTGGAAATCCCATAATCTTCCAAGATGTTTCTGAAATTAAAGTTGGCAATGTCAACCTTGAAAGCAAATTTCTTGTCTAACAAACAATCTAAAATCAAATGGAAATCGACCCTTCACGACCACATTCTATAACAAAATTTAACAAAAAAAAACTTACAAAAGACGTTTGAAGAAAAAGCAACAACGCTATACAAAAATAACTTATGATAATAATTTAAATAAATAATCTCGAAAACAAATTAAATGCAAACATCATCTTCAGCTACAATCAAATCACTAGTTTGTTTCTTAATCAACAATTTAGCATCCCTATCAAATAGTGTTACACCTCGACCCAGGGCCTAGGCGTGTGACTACCAGTTGGTACATGTTTTGTAAATGTAGCAGAGTTTATGGGTTTAATTTTAGCGGAAGACTTTAAAGGTTAATATAATATTAATTTACATTGTAAAATTTACTTGGGAATTAAATACCCAAGTTATTATTTACAAAATATTGTTTTTATATTACAAGGATTTAATTAATCAAAATTGAGCCATCGAGCATGCGAGCTTCTATCTTCCTGGCGACTCTAAACCAGCAATAGGGAAAAAAATACGTCAGCTATGTGCTGGTGAATCGTTATGACTCTAAAAACATTTAAATAACAATTATAATACTGTTGGTGCATGTTTTGTAACAGATGATCTTTTGTGTTTGTTAGAATTGAGAGTAGCGGTCAAAGGGGAGTCTGTTGGTACATTTTGTGACCGTCGCTATGCAATTCTGATCAACGGAAACGAAAAACGAAGTTAGGACAAATTCGCTATAGGAGAAGTTATAACAACTTCGCCGTAGGCGAAGCTGTAACAACTCCTGCCGTAGGCGAAGCTGTAACAACTCCTGCCGTAGGCGAAGCTGTAACAACTCCTGCCGTAGGCGAAGCTGTAACAACTTCTGCCATAGGCGAAGTTAGAACAACTTCGCCTACTGGCCCAAGCCCAAGCCCGCGAAGTTGTTTCGATATATATATACGTGTCTTGTTTAGGTTTGAGTATCCAGAAAGTTAGAGAGTTTTGTGTTACAGTTCAATTGTCTAGAGAGAAACAGAGAGGGAGAGCCGTGAGGGACGACCCGAGGTAGAGCTCACCTCGGGTCGGCTGTGTTTCTGTTTATGTTCGGTATGTAACGTGGTTTTGATTATTATAAAAGATCTGCAGATTTGTTTATCCCATTCTTGTGTTTGTTCGTGTGTTTATGTATGTGTAACTGTGTTCTTCGTCTTCTACACCAATAAACGAGTCTAAGAGGATTCCGCACTCCTAAACATCGTGCGGATCTTGTATCGATCGGCGACGCCCCGGGGGGACTTACAAGTGGTATCAGAGCCTTAGGCTCTTATGCTATGGTTCGAGATCTGCGTTTTGGTGTTTCTGGCACGTTTCTGATGCGTTTTTGGCCGAACAGCCGCCGCAGGCGAAGTTATGGGGTCCAGGCGAAGTTGTCGCTTAAATTTTAGGGTTTAGGCGAAGTTATGGACAGGCGAAGTTAAGGAGAGTCGTTTGGGACGGCCCGAGGTAGAGCTCACCTCGGGTCGGCCGTCATTTGTTTTCGTGTTTGGTGTGTAACGAGTTATGATTATTATATGAAAGGATCTGCAGATTTGTTTATCCCATTCGTGTGTTTGTTCGTGTGTTTGTATGTGTGTAATCGTGTTCTTCGTCTTCTACACCATTAAACGAGTCTAGGAGGATTCCGCACTCCTAGACCTCGTGAGGATCTCGTATCGATCGGCGACGCCCCGCGCGGGAACTTACAAGTTGACTTTTAGGCGAAGTTGACTTTAGGCGAAGTTAAAAAAAAAAAAAAAAAAAAAAAAAAAAAAAAAAAAAAGAGTTTTCGTCTGTATGGCCAGGTGTACGCGATTATTGTGAGACCGAAGACGTTGTTCCGTCAACGAGTGAAACTTGTTATCTCTTGGTCTTACGTGTGAACAAATACGTGTCAACTCTGGACATGGAGTTGAGGTTGTGAATGGGATATTGATTGAAACTGGATATTGACACATATTTGGGTGTTTGTGGGCAATGAAATTGTTGTTGTTCGAGGTTGACCAACTGAAGAAAGTCAAATTGAACTGAAGGTTTTTGTCATTACTGGATTGCGGTCAGAGCATATTAGTTATGTTATTTTCAAGGCGTTCGAGAATTGGATCCTGAAACGTGATGCTTATTTATTAAAGTGAAAATTCTGGAACAAGTTGGATTTAATCGGGAATTAAAGTGTTTATGTTCTTGATCGTTATCCCTGGTGATTGAAGATGCTTCGGATTAAGTAATGGTCATGTGTGTTAGATTCTGTCAAGGTGGTTTTGTGATGAAATTGATCACTTGATGTTGAGTAGTTGAAGATTAAACCTTATCGTATGCCGATGTGTTGGTGAAGTTGTGGAGGGAGCCTAACTTCACGTGTTAGTGAAGTCAGAAGGACTCACGTGATTGGTTGAGATGATCAATTAGGCACGGGGATGCATGCATTTCAAAGACCTCAATCTATATAGTCGGAGAAGCTTACACTGAAGGGGAGATCGGATATGGAAGACGCTGGGTGATTGGTAGATTTGTGAAGCTACAAGACAGTTTCAGACACGGCTAGTTGAAGAGCAAACAGAAGATCATCAGTTAAGAGGGAGTCTGTTGGTGCATGTTTTGTAACAGATGATCTTTTGTGTTTGTTAGAATTGAGAGCAACGGTCAAAGGGGAGTCTGTTGGTACATTTTGTGACCGTCGCTATGCAATTCTGATCAGCGGAAACGAAAAACGAAGTTAGGACAACTTCGCCGTAGGCGAAGTTATAACAACTTCTGCCATAGGCGAAGTTAGCTGGGCCAAGCCCAAGCCCGCGAAGTTGTTTCGATATATATATACGTGTCTTGTTTAGGTTTGAGTATCCAGAAAGTTAGAGAGTTTTATGTTACAGTTCAATTGTCTAGAGAGAAACAGAGAGGGAGAGCCGTGAGGGACGACCCGAGGTAGAGCTCACCTCGGGTCGGCCGTGTTTCTGTTTATGTTCGGTATGTAACGTGGTTTTGATTATTATAAAAGATCTGCAGATTTGTTTATCCCATTCTTGTGTTTGTTCGTGTGTTTATGTATGTGTAACTGTGTTCTTCGTCTTCTACACCAATAAACGAGTCTAGGAGGATTCCGCACTCCTAGACATCGTGCGGATCTTGTATCGATCGGCGACGCCCCGGGGGGACTTACAAATACAAATATAGTTTTCTTGACAAGCTCAACGGAAATATTTCTATTTCCTGTGTATACAACACTGCCCTACACACACACAATTTCTCCGAGCCACATAGCCCATGCCGGAGAACTATATATGACTGTTAGCCCGTGGCCACGTAGCCTTTAACTGTTTAGGCTTGAACAGTTATGTTTGGATCCAGACACATGTGTATTTGGTCTGAGTTGTTTTATTCTCTAATTTGTATTACAACATTTTAGAGATCACCAGTTATGTTTGGATCCAGACACATGTGTATTTGGTCTGAGTTGTTTTATTCTCTAATTTGTATTACAACATTTTAGAGATCACGTAATCTCATGTAAACCTTTAACTGGCTCTATAAGACAAACAACCTGTCTCTCTTTATAGAGTATAAATATGTTTTGACTGTTTGTAAAGGTTTAACGTATTCACCGGTGTGATTGATTGATAAACCTTCTTAATTGTGAATGATTGTTAACCTATAAACGAATGGGTTTGAGTGATCACCTTGATGGTGTTCCTTGATTAGACTGCAGACCTTAAAGTCTGGTTTTAACCTTGACTAGGTTTGTGATTGTTTGAAAATCATATTTGTATTTGTGTGACGTTTGGTATAGCATGCTTTGGCCTAATAGAGTCTATCATGTTGGCAAACTTCTTCAGGTAAGTAAACGGGTCCCGCGGTTGATTGGGATCTGTATGAATTACTTACCTTAGGCAAGAAGAGTCTACTAATGATATCCCCCTTCCAGTTACTAGATGTCCGTCAAAATATAGTTTTGTATAACATTATTCTTATAGAAATAATGTTTATGGAAAACTGTTTGTGAATGCTTTGAAAATCATTTCAAGGTTAAATGGCCAACGCCTTCACTGAGTCTAAGCTATCTATAATATGATTGAAATAACATAATCTTAGGTCCTACCTTAGTGAATACACGGTAATGCTAATACTAAGGCAGAGTGATTGCTTGATAGGCAGAACCTTGCTTCTAACTTGCTAAACTGCTCAACAGGGCGTCAGAGCTCCAATACTCGCACAAATCTCGAGAAAATGGGATCTCAGAACTTCACGGCGATCGGGCACGCTTCCCAATTTTAAGTGTGTGAAAGAAATGGTGTTTTGGGATGCTTTGGCTTCAAACCCATAGCTCTCCTTTTATAGGCAAGATTTGGCTTCCATCACGTAGCGATGAAGCTTTCCTTTGGCCATCGCGTAGCGCGACGCCGCAATTGATAAGATCTTGCCACGTGTTGACACATGGTTGGACACGTGGATTCGGTTACTTAATGTGGTCATCGCGTAGCGCGATGATCCAATTTATTTTGTTCATCGCGTAGCGCGGCGCCTCCTTTTTCTTGATTTTGATGAACTACGTCGCGTAGCGCGATGAATGTTATAATTTTCCCATCGCATAGCGCGATGGGTCTAGAAAACCAAAAATTTTATTTTGTGTCCTCTAAGTTCCAGAATTGTCATTTTTAGCCCAAAACTTAAATAGGGTATTCCCAAAATGTTACAAATAGGGTTAAAGATACCAACTCCAGTGGAATCCTGCACACTTATCTTTATATTATACCTATAATAAGTTTAACATGTCGTTTAATCCAAAGTTAAAAGAAACAAACAACATGAATGAAACATATTGAGAAATGCCTTATAATGGCAAACTATAAAATACAAGTAATTGTAAACCTAGGTGTAGGAACAACACCTAATGTGTTGCATCTGGGATTTTTGCATTCATAAACTTTCCCACCTTTCACTTCGTTAACCATTAATTTACGGCTACACATGGTACAACCAATGTAATACTAATCTGTATCCGGATATATAGCTTTTATTGTTCCAAGCAAGATGACACTTTTTGGCTGGAAAAAAAATTGCAAACTAATTAATATATATTGAATAGGGCATGGCAGAAAATTAGGTAACTTTAAAAATTATAACCACTAACTTACAAATATTATTGTGCAAATATCACAAATATTATAGAAAAATGTTGCTTTCAAAAACTCTTCATCAAGAGATGCTAACAACTTCACTGGGATTGTTCTACGAATGTGGGCATCATTGCCGTTTAGCAATCCAAACAAAATGTAGATTAAATAAATTGTTATTACATAAAACTAACAAATCAAAAAAATCAAATAAAAAATATACAAAAATAAAAACAAAGAGTAATTCTTATATACCAGTTTTTGTAATCTTCAATTTCAAATAAGTTGTCATTGATAAACACACAGCTCACATCCGAGCGAAAGGAATTGGAGACATAAACTTTCTCTATAAAATTTAAAGATTAATGAGTTACATAATATATTCAAAATGAGACATATGAACCTAAATGGCATTAAAAAGGTGGTTGAACAAATTAGTCGAAAATACATTTATTATCAGAAAGTATAATACTTTATTCAATCTACCAAATTAAAGTAGAATAATTGCATGACCTTTCTCAAAAGGATCAGTTACATATTTGGACAATTGCAATGCATAATCATACTAGAGGGTGAGATAAACACAATTTCCACTAAAAAAATAAATAAATGTTAAATAACATATGACAAATAAGATATGTTAAGACAAAAGGTTAACAATATTATAACCTTAAATCAGAGATCTCCATGGTACGTTTGTTTTTCTTTCAAGTTTGGCTGTTGCTCTTGAAGATATGGATCACATGACCAATAACATCTAGAAGAAACAAATAAAATTAATTTAATATATAAAATTGTTGCTTCAATAATATAAAATAATAAAATAAATTATAAAAAAAATATTTACATGTAAAATAAGGTGTATACCTATAGTGAACTTGAAACAAATCTTTTTGTCAATTATAGAACAAAATGAAGTTAGTTTAAAACCAAACACACGACCATCAAAGTCTTGCCTTGGATTGACATGGGTGTTTGGACCCAAGACCAACTTGTTTGGGCAATAAATAACCTTGTAGTTGGAACCATTTAAACCAACGTCAGGATTCATAATTATCAGAGTGGCGTTTTCAGTCAAAAACCTTTTGAACCGAAAAATGTCTAGTTTAAAAACTGTAGCTTGCATTCGATTATCCTATCGTGAAATATTGATAGAATCATAAGAAACATGTGCAAATAAATAGGGAAAACAATATTATTTATTATAGACAAACAAAATATAAAATTCTTAGAAACTTACAGATTGATCCATGAGCACCATCTCAATCAAGAAGTCCTTGTTGGCATGTTTGTTATCCTTGAAGGACCAAAACTCTGAAAGCACTGACCTTAACTATCGATGGAGAAGTTTTGAGAACACCAATTTCATTCAACATTGTAAACCTTTGAGCATCCATTGTCAGCTGTTAAGAAAAAATGAGGACAGAAAGTAATGAAACAAATACGTTTGAATATACATTATATGAATATTGGATGAAAAATTTAAATTGTAGCAGCTAAAATGCACAAGAATGTTATGAATGTGTGGAAAGCATCTATGAATGCATGTTATATAGTAAATACGGAGTTGCTTATTTTTGTTAAACCTGCTAAGTTTAGCAACAATTTTAATTAATCATAAATATAAAATCAATTTAAATAATTGAATTGAAAATTAACAATTAAGAATAAAGAACATAATTTCTGGAAGTACCAAAAATAACAGTCAGTTTTAGAAAATACCAACCCAATCTATAGCCAATATTAAACAAAGTTATTAACTTTCAAAATTAAAGTTTTAGAAAATATTGACCCAAACTATAGCCAATTTCCAAAATTACTTTAACTATGGTCAACTTATTTGAAATTTGATTAATTAATTTAAATACAGGTTTGAAATTATATAAATTTCATAACAAACTGAGTTTGACTTTTATTATAGGATTTAATTAATTAAAAATAATAAACAAATTAATGAATCATCAGAGTAAACATTTCAAATTCATGGTTAAACAAATTATTTGATGAAAGAAAAACAAAAACTTAAGTCAAAAATCATATAATTTTTGTATTCAAAAAATACTATAAAATATATTTTTTAATTAATAATTTTAAAAAATATTAAATTAACATACCGAAAGATTGAAGACGAAGACGAATGTATGTGAAAACTATATGGTCGAACATTGCTTGAACATGGGCCAATCGAACATCGCTTTAACGGAATTCTCCATTGATATGATAAATGAGATATAGAATAAGGATGGTAATAAAATGATCAGAAAAATTGAAGAATCCCGGACATCGTTAGACGGTTGATCAAGAGCGGCGTAAGACAATTAGGGTTTGGGAGGTATGAGAAATGTGAACGGATATACTAAAATGATAATCGGGTTAAAAACATAAACGGGTCGCGTGTGTATGTTATTAGTATTAGGATTAAAATTAAATGTTTAATTATGTGGGAATTAGAAGTATGGAAGGTGGATGGCATGTAAGCTTAGGTTTTGCTTTAGTAGATTAGTTAGATTATTTAATTAAAAATAGGAGAATGACACGTGGACAAATTGGTTCTGCTTTAATAGATTAGTTTGATTATTTAAGTAAAAATTAATATTGATTTTCAAGTGAATATTACACCAACCTCATCGGAAACTTTTCTCCGTTATATTAGCATTAACAGTATTTGTGTTTTTTTTTATTTGTATTAAATTATTGGATTTTTTTATAAGTGGTAAGCCCTTATATTAAGAAGATGTAAATTTGTGTTTTAAAATTATATTTCATCCATATTTAGAACGGCCCATTATCTACGGCTCATTGTTATTCAATAAACAATCAAGTCCATAAAACAATTATTTGTTAATGACTCTTCAATATTAACTCTGTTCTTCATACGTAAGTCCTTCAACCTCAATTGTGTTTTTTAAATATTGAAACCCTGCCTTCATCTCTCATAACCTATATGTTAATTACCATTATTGCTCTGCAATAATCCTAATTACAACATACTGAAGGTCAATTTTCAATAAAATCAATAATATAGGCATTGATGGTTTTATACTTACTTAAATGTTGTTTAATTATTTCAGATAAAACGTCTTTTATTTTAAAGATATCTCGTTTAAATGTTTCATGGCTTTTAGGCTTACATGTTATTATAGTCGATTATTGCTCTTTACTAGCCCTAACAGGCTAACAACAACTTCTTGATTATCGATTTTTAGTATCTTATTGCTCTGCTTTTTAGACTGTTGATTTTTTTAAACTACAGCTTTGAAATGTTAATTTTTGGTAGATATTATTAAAAGAGTATTATTAAAATAGATATCCAGTTTCCATGTGTTCCAAAATTTTAACATTGAATGTTATTTTGTTATTTGTGATTCAATATGATTTGTTATTAATTTGTTATAAATGTTTATAAAACAGATGGATTTGCTGGCTGTGTGCATTTTCTATGACTCTTTTATCCAAAACCAGTATGCATAAAACAATTTCATTCATATAAACATATGTTACTGTGACAAAGTTCCTATAAAACACTTTTAAGATTTATCATTCTTTTGAATTCAAGTTTTTCCAAACCAATTTTGTGAGCAAATCTTTGTATTGTACCACTCAGACACGGACTGGTATGTGAAAATTCTGTTTGTTAACCAACAATACGTTTTTGGAGATGGCTGGCTACAATTTTTACAAGATAATCGATGTGTGTTTGGTGACGTTTTGGTTTTCTTTCCCACTAATGTACATGAGTGGCATTCATTTATGTTAGAGATCAACCAACTCGTAACGGCATGGTTCTTGATGCGATTGTTCATTACCCCTCTCTAAAATATCTTGTAAGCATTGGCATTTCTATTTAGATTGTTTTTCTTATTCTGTTTTTTTTTGTTAAATTTAAAGTTGTATAATTTCAATTATTTTCAATGTATTTTAGTCATTGAGGGATGATCAGATTGCATGCTACTGTAGGCCAACGCCTAGAAACAATGAAAATATTTTTTGTTTATGCGGTTGACGACATGACATGAATGCTTTGTATAAATATGGTCAAACATACTTTTCCCAAATTTGGTTTGGTTGGGCCTTGGGAAGATGTAGCGATGTACGATAACTTAGCGGTTAATGACTACGTCGTTTTTCAACGTGTTCATGGCATGAAATTCAATATATATGTTTTTGATATCCGTGGTGTTGAACGTGTAGATTTTCATGATGATTTGGTATGTTCCAGTCCTACAAACAATCCGGAAGTTGGTTATGTTCCAATAGTTATAGAACTAGACAGTGATGAAGGATCTGAAGATTTCAACCATATAGACGGTTTGATATTTTATATTTATTTTCTATATGAATTGGTTAAAATTTATATAGTTTGTTTAGTTTATATTTTAATTATATCTATAGGAGATGATGATTTCAACCATATAGACGGTTTGATATTTTATATTTATTTTCTATATGAATTGGTTAAAATTTATATAGTTTGTTTAGTTTATATTTTAATTATATCTATAGGAGATGATGATTTCAACCATATAGACGGTTTGATATTTTATATTTATTTTCTATATGAATTGGTTAATATAGTTTGTTTAGTTTATATTTTAATTATATCTATAGGAGATGATGAGCTCCTACAAGTTCCGGATGTGCCTGTGTTAGATGATGTTGACCAACATGTTGACCATAACAATACTCTCCATCTGGTTATTCAGAATAAGTTGGTATCATTTATTTAAACAAAAATTAATTTAAAAATGTTAATATTTTCTATATCACTTTATACACGTACCAAACGAATGTACATTAACAAGTTGGTTTTTTCTAGCGTTTGCCTGTTGAATTCGCACGCACGAATGGATTGGACATGAATACGAATTTAGTTTTAATAAATCCAAATGGTTTTGACGTATCCGTTGAAATGCGTATTGAACTAAATGGTCTTCACGAGAGGTATTGGGTTCATCATTGGTCATAGTTTGTTCGTGCGAATGGCCTTCAGCTTGGATCTCAGTGTATTTTCAAGTACGACTCCAACTCTCATGCTTTAATGCTTACAGACGTTATTGATTAATCTTGAATCATGATATAATTATCAATGATAATATATTTTGGATGCTTATTTAGTCGGCCCTTTTATATTCTAATTTGGTTGTTTTTTTGTTTATGCGCTTTCTTTTCTAATGATTTAGTCGGCCCTTTTATAATTTAATTTTCGGTTTTATATGTTGTTTTATTATAAAATTGTTAATCGTAAAACATAAATTCAAGAGTAAAGTGTCATTTTCGTCCTTGTAGTTTGGCAAATAATGCGAATTTAGTCCAAAAAGTTTATTTTTTGCATATGGACCATCCATGTTTCCCAATTTTTGCCAATTACATCCAAATAACTAACCCCGTTATATTTAATCGTTAAGTCAGGGATAGACATATCTTTTCAGTCTTTCTTTATATGAGTAAAGTGCCAAAATCTTCCTTGAGGTTTGGTCACATTTGCGAATTTCGTTCAAAAATATTTTTTTTCCGCAATTAGACCCTTGATGTTTATCAACCGTTGCCAATTTCGTCCAAATTGTTAACTCAATTTAAATTCAACGTTAACTCATGAATGTTACTGTCCTTTTACATGTTCATTTACATTATTATTATTATTAAACTGAGATAAACCGTTTATATGACTAAAAATAAAGAAGAATAAACTAACGGATACTATATTGAATTCAAACATTGAAATCGTGAGATGTTATATATGTCATCTAACAAATGGATACTAAATAATAATAATAATGTTAACAAACATATAAAAGGACAGTAACACCCCTGAGTTAACATTGAATTTAGACCGCGTGGATGAAATTGGCAACATTTGATAAACATCGAGAGTCTAATTGCGAAAAAATTTATTTTTGGACGAAATTTGCAAATGTGACTAAACCTCAGGGACGATTTTGGCACTTTACTCATATAATAAAGAAAAAGTGAAAAGGCATGTCTATCCCCGACTTAGCGATTAAATTTAATAGGGTTAGTTGTTTGGATGTAATTGGCAAGAGTTAGGAAACGTGGATGGTCCGTATGCAAAAAATAAACTTTTTGGACTAAATTCGTATTATTTGCCAACCACAAGGACGAAAATGGCACTTTACTCTAAGTTCAATTAAAAATTTGTCATTCACAGAATATTAATGACAACAAATTTATCATGATCAATCAATTTCAAATTTTAAAGATTTTAAGGATGATTATATCATCAAAGATCAGGTAATGAGGCTTTTGGAATAATCATGGTCTTTTGGATAAACATAAGCAAATGATATCATATTAACTAATTAAAATGTATGATATTTTATGTGTATGACTATTTTAATTTGTTAGTTTCATGGATATATTATCATTTATCTAGGGTTGGTATGTACTTGAAGAACCTTAATTATCACACGAACAACTATACGCGACTATGTCAAGAGTTATAAGCAAACATATATGTTACCATATCAAGAGTTACAAGTAGACATGGACTAAAGGTTTTGATTTTTTGATAAACAATGTAAACCGACCAATACAATTACAAATATAGTATTCAAGGAAGTTTTTGCTTATTTTTAACATATTTGTGTAATCTTAATTATGTAATTTGTGCAATTTTAATATAATTTGTAATTGTCTTAACAATATATGATCATTTTGTTGACTATGTTTAACTTAATGGTTAAAGTTTAAAATTTTCATCAATTACCAGTGTAATACATGGGCCTTAAACTAGTGCTAAATATATATAAATCCCTTGTATAGTTTTTGTTCAATTTTTATAAGAATTTGTATACTACTAATATATTTATACATTATAGGTCCAAGGACTTGTTCGTGGTTGAAAAGGGAGAAAAACGAGCTAAAACAAGCCAAACCGAAAAACCAGAGGATCAGGAAATGAACCAGACCGAACCAGGATTGAGCCGGACCGGACCAGCCAACCACCTACCCCTCTAACACGCCGTGCTGTGCGGCCAGGGAGACAGATGGTGGTCGCGCGGCGCCTCCAACCCAGATTTCCAAAACGTTTCTCGTTTTTTACCAGTTCTGGCTCAGAAAACCTATATCAACACCCCAAAACTTAACCCTAAGCATACCCTGCGAACACCAGCCAACTTGGACGAAATTATTAGGGCTCGGTACCCTCTTTCCTCGAGTATTATTAGGGCTCGGTACCCTCTTTCCTCGAGTATTATTAGGGCTCGGTACCCTTCTTCCTCGAATATTAGTAGGGTTCGGTTCCCTAGTTCTCGAATATTAGTAGGGTTCGATTCCCTCTTCGTTACCATACAACCATACATCATACCTCGAGTATTATTAGGGCTCGGTACCCTTTTCGTAACCATACAACCATACATTATCATTTCTTTCTTCTATTATCTCTATCATGTTCATACACATAAACATACATAACATACTTACCTTATACATAGCGTTACAACCTGACAGTACGTGCAATATCCGAAGATCGTTCACGTACCATCAAGCAATCATTCATACATTTCACATTATCCACATAAGGCATACACTTATCTCTTAGGATAAGTGTATTAACAAACATGTTGAGTATGCACACAGCCCCGAAAACATAACACATAAATGGGGCTAGAAACTCACCTGAACACGGTTACGTTCTCCGTTGATCGTAATCCCTTTCTTCAGTTGTGCACGGCTGACTGTATAACAAGTATACATATCAATTTAACTATCACTACTTATAACATCTTTCTAGTCTTAATTACTACCCACAACGAACGGGGGTCCGGGGGCAGCGCCCCTGGCAGCGGGGTCTAGGGGCGGCAGCCCCTAGCAGGGTCCAAGGGGCAGAGCCCCTGGCTGGGGTCGAGCTGCCAGGTCAGCTTGGAAAAATTTTATTTCCATTAACTGTCTTAACACATTTTCATTAGATTTTAAATTTATTTTCTAAACGAACTTGGCTTTAGGCGAAGTTAAACCTCAGGCGAACTTAGCTTTAGGCGAAGTTAAACCTCAGGCGAACTTAGCTTTAGGCGAAGTTAAACCTCAGGCGAACTTATCATCAGGCAAACTTAAACCTCAGGCGAACTTGTCATCAGGCGAACTTGGCTTGCAGGCGAAGTTCATCAGGCGAACTTAGCTTGCAGGCGAAGTTCATCGCTTGAAGGCGAAGTTGCCCAGATGAAGGCGAAGTTGCCCAGATGTCCGCTGTTTCGGTTTCTGATCAACATTTCGGGCGATTTTAACACCCTTGTTAAGGTTCAATACCACCCACTACACTTCCCGACCATTTTCGGTCGTTTATACACTAAAAGCTCGGATCTTTAAACTTCCAAGATCAAGAATCATACCTTTTGAGCTTGTTTGGATCTCGTTTATCTTGGTATCACCACTAATCTTTCTCTCTTACCCGGACCTCGCTCGATCCTTCCTTCTTTCTCGGCCCGGCCGGCGGCGGTTTTGGGTGTGCTTGGTGTGTGTGTATGTGTGTGTTTAGGAGAGTGGGGGAAAATGAAGATATTTTGGGATTTTGGGGGTATTTATATCCCTGAAATCCCATTCTCATTTAACCCATCTCAATTAATCCAAGTCCAATACCCGCTCCTTCCCCGACATTAATCAATTACGCGAAATCACTAAACATAACTTCCTTTATTCATCATTAAAATTTTAGGATGTTACATCACGTCTTACTTGTTTCGGTAAGTATAAAAGGGCATAGATTAGGGTGGATAACAATACTTGCAAACAAACAGATTTATCCTATACGCGAATTCTGATAAGTGGACAACTATGTAGTTTTCAGAGCTTAAAGTTGATGAATATATCGGCAGTTGCGATTAATGTGTTTGATAAATTTAAATATTGAAAATAAAAGTTCAAGAGTTGTGGGCTTAATTTGTTTATCTCGGTTATGATCCTGTGCAAAATCCATTTTGGGGGACGAAAAATGTTTAATTGTGGGGATATTTGATATGGGCTAAATTATATATAAATATTACAAATATTTTCTACACTTCAAGTAGTTTATTGGATTACTTTTCATTCAATTTTACTCATATTTGGTTCATATTCGAATCTTATAAGTTTATAGTATAAACATGCTTAAATAACATATTTATATAAAGATCTAGGGAAATAGTAACAAGAAAAAAACTTAAAATTGGCATTTTTAATTGTCAACTACTTTTAAAAAAAATAAATTGTTTTATTGTAATCTGATTTAAATGTCTAACGAGTTTTGTCAAACAATTATTGAGATGTAAATTAATTGATATATTAATTGTTTGATATAGTTTTTTGGTGAATTTCTTTTGGCAACGTAGGTGAATGAACGAGAGGCCCACATGTAACTTCAAAGTCTTAATTAAACTGAAAGATTATGGGCTTATTAAGAATAAAGAGAAAAATAATAAAAGGGGTTTGTTAGTTAATCTTGAGGGAGGAGCTAGGTCACGTGAATAAAAGGGACCACCCCTAGTGGTGACTGGAGAGAATCATGTAAGACTATAGAAAAGGGGATGAAAGGTCTTGCCCTACTTAAGCCTTATGTTTAGTTTGATCATAAAAATTAAAATTTTATAGAAATCTGAATAGACTAATCATTGCGATGCTTGGGTAGGTTTAACGTTAAGATATGCCTAAGTAGCCTGTGATATAAACATAAATCCCATACATCTAGTTTAAGTTGTTAACACTTCATAGGCGTATGGTTTTATAACCTTAAATCCTATATTGATGGGATGCTTCAGGGTTTGGAGACCATGGGTCTGTATGCCGTATATCATCTGGGTATTCATATCTCATAAGTGGATTTATGGATATTAAAAGAGCTTAAAGAGTAAACCTGCAGTTTTCTACCAAACATAAGTCATTAAACTTGATTATCTCGACTTCAAAGTACAAATACACTACTGACTTGATCATCCATGCTGTTAGTCATATGGGGTCCCCTTTCTCGCGTCCTATTACCATTAAGAAACGAACCACAAGGGGCATGTCATATGTAAGCCCTACAAAAGAATTCGTGCATATTTGCCTGTGGATATGGACTTTGGGGTATTTCTTGATAACGGGGGTATGTCATGTAATGGGGAATACTTACTAGTTAGTTACTTAATACATAACTTAATCATATCTAATGGCTGCTTTGTAACATCTCGGATTTTTCGTATATGTATTTGTTTATATTTAAACCGATTCAGGAATATAATTCGGATCTTTTAAACTATTTAAAACTTATATTTATTTGGTATTTAACTTGGTTTAATTTATTTTATAATTTCATAACTTTCAATCATGCCAAATAGTCCATAGAAACTCTTAAAATCGCTTAAAATGGCTAAAATGCATTTTCGAGAACTACAGGGACTAATTTGCTAATTCTTTACTTTTTTTTATTAAATTAACAAAACTTAAACTCCAAGAAATGTTATTGCAGATCCCAAGTCGTTTTCTTGTTGTCCAAGCCGAATTATTTTAGTTATTGTACCCGATTTTCTCATTAACAGCTTATTTGTTTCCTAATCGAGTTGATTACTTCATAAACAAGTTATAATTCATTATACTTAATCAAAATACATCTCTAAACCCCGAAAACATCAGCCACCATCCCCTAATCTCAAAATCCACCTTTTTCTTTATCAATTTCATAAAGATTGTTCAAGTTCTTTCATCTACGGTTTGACTTTGATGTTCAAGACCACGTTAACCTCGATTATCTCTTGTTCAATTCATCGTTTGGGTAAGTTGTCTTGATGAAAAATCTTGGTTTTTATCTAAATAACAAAAGCCCTCAATCAATTTTACTGATTGATGGGGTTTTACCCGTTTAAGGGCATAAAAGTCAAATTTAATGATTTTTCAATTACTATATCTTCTGATCGGAATTAGCTTTCAGTCCAGAAGACTTTTAGTTTTATCTAGAGATTTTGAGTCTACTGATTAAAACTCGACTTCTGAATCGCTGTTCGGATTCTGGTCAGTACCAGCTCGCTTATTTACTGAAATCTCATAACCGGAGTTCTAGATATCCGTTTGGATTGATTCCAGCGGCTATGTTCTTGGTTTTGACTCTATTTTATTTTGTATAAGTCTCAGATCTGGTTGGATCAGAAAACTTGTCACATTAACTTTGCTTGTTTATTTTATCTCCCGGTTTATTCGCTTAATCGTCAAGGTGAGTAATCACTCCCCTATTTTACTGTTTTTCAATTATTTTGGGGACATATGCGTATTATCTCATATTTTTATATTATATATACACAACTAAAAAACATAAAATATTGTGTGTTATCAATTAAATGTTAATTGCTATTTGTTTGACTGTTTACTTTATCGCATTAGGGGAGGTCCATCATAATCATATTAAAGTATGATCATACGTCGTCTTAGTAGCCAAAGCCCGATTCGCATGGCGATGGGAAACCGACACCCACATTTGTATATGCTAGTCATAGTAACCAATGCCCGATACGCAAGGCAGCGGTCAACTGACACAACTATTTACTCATTGTTTGAGTGATTTATACTCACAATATCAGTTTTGCTCATTTTATTTATATATTATTATTATTAGTGTTAAAACTGATGACTTTTCTCACTCAACCTCATGTTGACAAATCTATATTATTTTGGTTATTTGATAAACTTTGTGTACTTGATTGAAATTTTGAAATAAATAAAAAATTAGATATTGTCATTTTTAAATTGTATGATTGTACCTTGTGAACTATAAACCAACGGCTCGCGCCCCGGCATTTCCGTCTTAGGTTAGGGTATGACATGCTAGGTAGACCTTGAGGCTTAAGGTTAGGTGGATAAACAATATTCTTGATCGTCTTTAGTTATCCTTATAAATGGTATAACATGTTTTGATCAACTAGATATAAGGTTTAGTCAAGTTGGGGTGGCATGGATCCCGAAAAACCGTATTAAATTATTCTTAATTGGGGGTCCCACTAGATCATATAAACTGATAAAATCTTATTTGTCGCATATTGTCTAAAAACCTCGGTAAATATTAAAGGGCATGGGTTATGGTGAACAACAATACTAGCAAACAAACGGATTTATCCTATTACGCGAATTCCGATAAGTGGACAACTATCTAGTTGTCAGAGCTTAAAGTGGATAAATATATCGACGGTTTATCTTGGTTATGATCCTATACAAAATACTTTTTCATGGACGAAAAATATTTAAGTGCGGGGAAATTTGATATAGGCTAAATTATATATAGATATTACAAATATTTTCTACACTTCAAGTAGTTTATTGGATTACTTTTCATTCAATTTTACTCATAATTGGTTCATATTTGAATCTTATAAGTTTATAGTATAAACGTGCTTAAATAAAACATTTATATAAAGATCTAGAGAAAATAGTAACTAGAGTTGACAAAAAGTTAAAATCGACATTTTTAATTGTCAAATACTTTTTAAAAAAATAAATTATTTTATTATAATCTGATTAAATGTCCAACGAGTTTTGTCAAATAATTATTAAGCTGTAAATTAATTGATATATTAATTGTTTGATATAGTTTTTGGTGGAATTTTTTTTTTCTTTTTGGCAGCGTAGGTGAATGAATGAGAGGCCCGCATGTAACTTCAAAGTCTCAATCAAACTAAAAGATCATGGGCATAACAAGAGTAGAGAGTAAAATAATAAAAGGGGTTTGTTGGTTAATCTTGAAGGAGGAGCTAGGTCACGTGAATAGAAGGGGCCACTCCTGGTGGCAACTAGAGAGAATTGAAAAAAGAAAAAAAAAGGGTTTTAACCCTACTGCTACTCGAACAGAAAGTGAATAAAATAGAGAAGAAAACTAGCAGCCAAGCACAATCGTCAAGCCACTCCATGTTGCATCAGAAAGAATTAAAGAAGCAAGTAGGCGCACATCTCAATTAATTTAAGCTCATAGGCTAGCTGCTCAACTATTTTAATTTCTTTTTCGATGAACCGTGATATTTATTTTATTTTTGCTTCGTTGATATTATGATTGGCTAAACTGTTATATTGTCTGGGTTTGGATGAATACTTTTTTAGACTCGTTTTATTTTTGGTTTTGGATTATTTATTGATTGGTTCATGCTTTGGTAAAGTTTTTTTTGTATTTGTTTGTGATGCATATGCATATTTGTTATTAATTTATGATCAATTTATTGTTTCATATGCATCTTTGTGAATTTCTTTCATGTACAAATGCATATCAGGTTTTCTACCGTGTGTTTACAACAAGTTTTTGGTATATTGTTAACGTATTCCATAAGAACGGTAATTGAGAGTTGAGAGATACCTGATATTCTGTCACTTGAGAGACCGGGAGGTAATTAAATGTATCTGCTTTGGTCTTTTACGGGTTTGGGTAGTGATTGCACATGAGTGAGTTACGCTAGACTTCATTAGATTCTTACAGATCCGAATTATAACCGAATTCAACAAGAATACCCCTTTACGCCTTTAGGTGTTTTGTGTTTAGAGAGGCCGAGAGGTAATTTAATCTTTGGGTACCTTGGTATAGTTAGGTAAGGTGAGACCGGGAGGTGATCTAAACCATTAGACCGTTGAGCTTTACATGATATTTAGGGTTCTTAGGTATTGTTAGTGAGACCGGGAGGTGATCTAGCATATTTCAGTTATTCCTTTAAGTTTCTTATTTTTAGAATCCGGTTACCAATCATAAATCCAATTTTGAGAGTTTACAAGTTGACTAATAAGATTCCTTGCCTTGGTAGTTGTTTCCTCTATATAAGTTCCAAACCTATTTGTCTGTGTCTAGTTTCTGTGTTAGCTTTAGTTTAAGTATTCTTTAGTTTATCCACCTATATATTAATGCAACACATTCTTTTCACATGTCATTCAACTAGACCTTCCACATAGGTGCCAAGTGTATAAATTGTCATTTTTACAATTTCTATTTAATGAATGATAAAATGAAAAATATGTTGTTGATGGGAATTGAACTCACTACCTTAATTTTAAAATGTTTATGGCTTACCAACTCAACTAGAATGAATTGATGTTAACTTTCTCTTTTTCTTAATTGTTATAGATTCACAACCTACCATTTTGATTTTTTTTAAAATACAAATACAAAATATTCTTACTAATATATGTATTTTTAAAAGGAAAATTGGAAATAAATAATCCCACCTTTTGTGTATTGCCGATAATAATCCCACCTTTAAAAATCACTAGCAACGGTCCCACCTTTTAACTATTTTTGTCTCGCTGGTCCTCCGTTAAAAAATACTTAACGTTGTTATGTTTTTTCCCTAGTTTCAAAGCGATGTTTTAAGGCTTTTGATCGGAAGAACGATATGAGCCGACTGATGTAAAACTTATCTCGAAACGGTGATTCAAATGGCTTGATTTTTGTTAATTGGAAATTCAAGCACCCGAATTGAAACTTTGTTTCGTCGTTTGGATCACCATTTCGAGATAAGTTTTACATCGGTCAACTCATATCGTTCTTCCGATCAAAAGCCCTAAAACATCACTTTGAAACTAGGGAAAAAACATAACGACGTTAAGTAGTTTTTAACGAATGACCATTGTGACAAAAATAGTTGAAAGGTGGAACCATTGGTAGTGATTTTTAAATGTGAGATTATTATCGGCCAATACACAAAAGGTGGGATTATTTATTTCCAATTTTCCTTTAGAAAAAAAATTATTTATATCTTATAAATCCATAACGTATGTTATTATGTATATTATTAAATTTATTTTTTTTTTTACTTTTTAACCACCCGTATATCACACGAGCTATATCCTAGTAACTAATAATTAAAAACACAAAAATCAATTAAATCTATTTATTTAAGTTATTAGTCAGAGTCTAGTTTAATTGTTGTTAGTGTCTTGTGGGTTCGATATCTGGACTTCATTAGGCTTTACTATAGTCGATACGTACACTTGTCTATCTAGTGGTCTAGCATTATGAGTCTAGACTTATAAATTTAAAACTAAAGTATCTAGGTTAGGTTAGGTTTTTATAGACCACATTTTACACATCAACCATCAACAAAAGTCAAGGTCAATCATTATCAAAAGTTGGCTTATACTTAAAAGATCCAGTTTTTTCACATGGCCAGCTTTATGTCACTTTGTCAAGAGTGAAGAGTAGAGCCGGTGTTAAATTAGTCATATTTGACAAAGAATCACAGCTTACAAATAAAGCAACAAACGTTGTTTACAAGGTGATTTTTGAAAACTTAATGTAAGAAAAACTAAACCTGGTATGTATTTGTAAGCTTAGCTTTCAATTAATATTATAAATTTTGTTACTAATATGTTTTTTTAATTTTTCAAGTCTAATGACCCATTTATGTTGAAGTATTACTTATAAACTGTGTTGTTTTTTTATAAAATTTTTATTTTTTATGTTATAGAAATAGTTTAATTCTTTCGTAATATTTTCTGTGTATCGAATGTGAATATGTTATTTGATTTAAAATAAGGATGTCATCCTAAAATATAAAAATCAAGTCGGATGAGGTAAAAGTTTTTTATATAAACATCTAAATTTTATAAACATTGCTTCTCTCTTAAAATTATAAATTTCTGATGTAAATTTAAAAAAATCCAAGTATTGTCTTGATATCACTAAAATATTGCTTATCTTTTAAATTTACATTTTTTTTTCCAGTTTTTAATGTAAATTTTATCTAAATTAAAATGTAATTTAATAACAAATCTAAAAAATAGGGTTAGTTATCTATGTCTATACTATATATAAAGCATGAGTGATGAACCTTTTAAATTTTGAGAGGTACTAAACTTGTTGCTTTAAGTACAAACTATAATGCATAAGATTTAGACATGTTAGGGGCAATTTAGTCTTTTGACAATTTTGTCTTTTAGCAAAATAATATATGGTTATTGAAAAATAATTACAAGTTTGTTCCTTTAACTTTAATCACATTTTGTTTACTTATAGAATAGTTATATATACCCTTTATTTTAAACCAACTACTTCCACGACGTTTAAATGTTTATAATTTTTTCACTCGTTAATATTTTTTTAACAAACATTATACCATAAAAACGAGTATTTTATTCTCTTTAATTTGAGTATGGTATTGCTATACTTTTTTCATTTTAAAAACATAACGTGTTACGTGATTGCCATTATGGACCGGAAAACGGGTCGGGCGGGTTCTGTTGTTCTGGTAATGGGTCTAAAAAGTTAAGGTTGGAAAGGGCTGATAAAAAAAAGTTAATTTGGTTTGGGTCGGATTAGGACGGGTTTCTGGTCAAAAGGGGTCAAGTCAAAACGGATTTCGAGTTAATACAGTGTCAGGCGGAACGAGTTACGGGTCAAGACGCTTTCAATGTAGCGCACGTGCGCACACCTAATTATGCGCGTATGGTCGTTGTGTGATGTGCTTACTAACACCAGTTAAGCTTCCTATGCCGCATAACGAGCATACTGTCGTCGGGTTACGCAAATACTGTTGTGAAGTCACGCACGTACTGAAACAGTTACAGCGTCACGCGTTCGATGTCATGTTTGTATGCATACCCCGCCGCATTGCGCGGGCACCCAGCTAGTTAACAAAAGTCTATTAGATAGATATAATCATTAGACTTCTTGGTACCATAAACCGTCGATTACATTATTATTAATAAAACTGATTTTCAAAATCCAATTTAAATACCAAAAGTTTTCCAATCACTCCAACCGATCTTAATCTGCAACAATGGCCAACATTTTTGCTTGAAAATTTTCTAGATGTTTGAGCAAATATAAATTTGTGTTTATCGATCTATCTACCATACACAAGGATTACATCCAATTGGTTTTGTTATTCAGTAATCTGTTTCAACACCAAATTCATGCCATCGGCATTAGGAAACACTTTCCATCTGAGGAAGAAGTTAATCTGATCAATATAATACATGAAAAACTTGAAGAACATGATCAAGAGGTTGTCCCTTTTGTACATGTTAGGGAATGGTTTTATTATCCTAATCAGAATAAGGTTATTATCAAGTATTTGAATGGAAAATAGAATAGTTTGAAGCCTAAATTACTTTTGGAATCGAATGATCTGGTTCTGTTGAGAGACTAGGATATTTTGAAGCTTGCTAATGGAAGAAAGGAATTAGCATATTTTGAATTGGAACATGAAGTTAGTAATAAGGTTAAATGGTTATTAGGATGTGTGAACTATGAATCTGATTTTGATGATCTCTACAAGATTTTGATTATGAAGATGAAGCATAAGGTAACACACCTTCAATAACTTGGTTAAATTATTTATGAGATTCCATTTATAATGTTTAGTGGTTGAAGAAAATTGAGTTACTAGTATACTTTTAATACATAAGAATACATGTAATATACATAAAAGTATTGTAAATTTTGTTTTTTTATTTTTAATAAATTTTTATTTCTACGTTTTGGTGATATATTATTAATTCAGTATATTAGCTTAAGTAATTATAGATAATTTAATGCAGTGTAGATGATATGTTTGTTACAACATGTATTTACTTGTCTTTCGTATTTTTTGTTAAAGTTAACACATATAATAGATATGTAAAGCTGTTTATATTATATAAGTATTGTTTATTCTAGAATGATAGCATTAAGTTACGCAAGTATGTGTTTTCGATTGACTGACGGATTAAATAATCCTATAGATATTACAGTTGTATTTAACAACTTTATTAATGTTGAATTGAAACTCATATTCAAATAGGTTAAGATTTTAGTTGTATATTTAATTAGGCTGCTATGGTTTATTTTGTTTTTCAGGTTGTGAAGTAAAATAACTTTCTTTTGATGGAATGTTAAAGAACTTGATGGTGGACTAATATAATTAGAGCATGTTTATGTCTTCGCTTGGTTTTTTGTTTGTGTAAGTATTAACTCTTTATGTAGGCAATATAAATGTTTAATATTTTGGTAAAAAAACTTATGTTAAATATTTTTGTGTTGGTTTAATATGTTCTCTACATTTAGATGGTTTGTTTATATGTTTTTCACATGTGTGTAACATAGGCCACTATCCTAGTTTTAAAAATAAAAAAGGGAAAAATGTATATGAAAGTTGATATAATAAAATGATATCATTTTTTATTTTTTTCATATGCTTTCACATTTATTAGTATGACATTTTAAAAAGAAAAAAGAAAAACGTGTAAAATGTTGAACAAAAACGTTATTTACTTGGACGGAACCAAGCTTGCTTAGCATATTAATATGAAAATTGTCGTGAAACAAATAGAGATAGAACACAAAATCGGTAACATGTTGGTTACCGTATTGCCATTATATTTCGATAATATATGGTTTTTATGGACACTCACTTTCGGTCTTTCCTTACCTTGTTTACACAAAGTTTGTTTGGGTGACATAAGATATATTTTTTGACGAACCCAAAAAGAAAGAAATTTGTGTTTTGTACGTTTAAAATTTTGTAGATTGTGTATATAAATATCTAATTGAAATTTCTTTTCAATAAGCTACTTTTTAATAAAAAAAAACAATTAACACTTTTTAAATAACCCACATCTAAATAGATATTTGATTACTTCCATTGTATAAAATCTAACAAAAATATGATTAATGATGAAAAGTTTCTTCAACAATTTATTTGTTCAAAAATATATTGGTCACAAAAACATGTTGATTTTACTCAAATTAAGTCGAGTATAGTGCCGTCATCATGTTCGGCATATAAATTTTCTTCTCTGGTTAGTTTTTAGACCAACATAATCATTAACAAAGTTTTATTTCCTTTAGCTATAAAACTCATTACCGGAAAACTTAGAACTCCACTAATACCTTGTTAATCACGTTTTTATAGGACAAGTAGTATTTAAGATATTATGATTAAAAATAATGGAAACAAGATCTGTACACGTTTGTACGATACCTCTATTAGAGAAGAATGATGTGTTTATCACTATCGCCTTTTGAATACATTTATATCCAACTAAAAAGCAAAGGTAAATAAAACTCATTACTTACAAAAATGGACATTTTGAGCAAAATTAAGATACATAGATGACCAAATTATAAGGATTAAATTAGTTATATTAACCGTATACGCGATTAGAGATGTACAAATTGGTGTTTTATTCCAAACCGGTTTGGGTTTAAAATCGGTCCAGCTTAGCCATCTCCTGGTCAAAACTGGTTTGCGCCAAACCAGTCTAGGTTACAATCAAGTTTGGGACATAAAAAATGGTTTTTTTACTATTGGTTCGGGTTATAAACCTGGTTTCAATGAATGAGAATACAAATTGGTGTCAAACCTGCGTGTTGGGTCGGGTTACAAACCGGTTTGGCTCAAATTGGTTTTCAACCAGGTTTGGGCCGTGTTGAAAACCGGTTTACCTGGCCCAAACTAGTTTTCTTTACACCTCTATATGTGATTATGTGAAGAAAGCCCAAAGTAACAAAGTTGGACCGGGCTATTGAGAAATCAGCCCATAATTGACTAGCTTTGAAAGCCCTAGAAATTGGTGAGTTGTCCACGTCCCTCAAAAGGGTGATCTAAAGAGGAAAGCCTGAAATTATACGTTATCTTCCAAAACAACTTCAATTGTGTAAAAAGTCATTGCAATTTATCCAAAAATAAAGGGGTTCCAAAAAGTGAAAGTTGAATATATTAAAACAATAGTATTTTAGTAATATACTTTTATATAATATATATATATATACACACACTAATAATAATAACAACGACAACAACAACAACAATAATAATAATAATAATAATAATAATAATAATAATAATAATAAATAGTTATAAGTATTCAACAAATTTACAAAACTTATTGGCTGAACCGTTCAATATATTTTTTTTTGTGTATGATTATAAAATATAAAACTATATTTCTTTTTGCTTTGAATGATTATAAAAACTATGTTTCATTTTCATGTGATAACGGTAAAAAAACAAGAATAATGGGGATAAAATGTTCGATACTCATTTTTTTTAAATGTATTTTATAAGTATCCTACACTCAAATTTCACCGATTTACAAGTATTTTGGAAAATAGTACATGTAAAATAATTCTAAATATAGATACATTTAGCAATACCTTTTTTATTCTTATAAGTATCCTACACATGTACGTAGGTAACCATGATTGAACATCAAACTGATTGTTCTTTCATTTTCTCGATACAACTATTTTATTTTGCTTTTTAAATGTTGACGTATTTCCTCTTTTAAAAAGAGAAATCAATACTTTTGACCAAGACCATACATTTTGAAAACCATATTATATTAATAATAAAATTCTTAATTTTAAAATAAGTTTTTTTTTAAATAATAATAGCACATAAAGTTATTTGAATTTAAAAGGTTGATGCGAATGGAGGTTTATTCACTTTTTGCATTTTAAGCTATTTGTAACTTTCTATTACTTACAGTCATGTCATCGTCTAAATCTTAACCATTGAATTGGTGAGATCAACGACTATATCACCTCATACGCTTAGCATAAAAAGTTTGTTTTTACTTGATCAGTTTTATTTTTGACGAGATATTTATATAATAATTATTAAAAAGGAGGTGTAATGATTGATTGAATGAGGGCCTGTCTAAGCAAAGAGATAATAAGTCCATTATAGAGTGAATCATTAATGAAATCTTGACGATGACCTTTTAAATAAAGAAGGATGGATAGATGGGACTCAACAATTAAGGAGATAAAAGATGCATTATTTGGTGGAAATAAAAGGAGCAGATTGATTAAATAGAAAGCTTTATTCGTGTTGGTTTCTTTTGTTCCCAATTTGCTTAGAAAGTTACTTGTATATGTGTGTAGATTACAAATAATGGCTAATCAAGTTGCCATAATAGTACCATTGGAAGGACATTTGTGTCTTTTGGTTGATGTTTTGTCTGCCTGTTTAAATTTTATAAACCAAAAGTACTCATATATGAACAATTGAACATAATTGACAGATGATTTAAGCACCAATGAGGAGAATGATATCCTACGTTAAAGTTTGACTTGTACTCAACTTAAATTTGTTGTAGCAAGCTATTTTGCACCCACAAGTCACACCACCAACAAAATCTTATATAAAAGTTATTGCAAATGTTATTTCACCTTTGAAGAGAATATATAAACGTAGTGTATATACTAACCAAACCAAAACGCTAAGAGGAAATATCTAAAGATAATTATCATCTAAGCTTACCAACAACGATGCTGACCGATGCTCAAAGTTGTGTTAATTCCTCCAAAATTGACTAGCGTTTAGAAATGACAATAGGACGAGTTTATTGGTAACCATAGTCTCGTATTTAATTGTAAAACCAAATCTTATGCGCAACCTAATACATGTCAGGTATCAAGTATTCATGTTGTTGGGATTTCCAAATGCATTTCTTACAATTGTAATTTTTTATATAAGTCTATTACCTAAAGAATTAAGAAGTGTAAAAATTAAAACTAAAAATAGAAAATAAAGATAAATAACAAAATGTTTACCAATCGACATGGTTCGGGTAAACATGTACATATGTTTCGAGTGATCATGCCGTGTATCACATAATATCATACTCGTCTCATACCCATAAAAAATTTTTAAAACTACCCATACGTGAATACCGCTTGTGAATGTGTCAAGTTTTAGGTTCTCCAGTTGAGTTCGGCTTCGTCGACCATCCCGACTAACGCCTATTATCTCCTTCAAAATTTAGATATACCTCTATTATTACCCTAATACCCTTGTGTTAGATCTCACACTCATGCCCTTTGCACTCGGCAAGGAAGTGCAACAAAGTTGGATGCTCGGTGCATATGCAAAAAACACCCATAAACATGTCATGTTAATTATCATATCAGATTTCATCTAATTCTTCAAAAACACTCGCTTTCTCTCTGATTTTTACATCCTTCCCACACAAACATCTTTTCATTTCCAAATCATAATCACCTTTTACAAGCATTTTGTATCACTAAAATACTTTTAAAATCAATTAAGCTATTAAAAAAAATTAACTATCTTATGACATTAATTAAAAAACACTTAGCTAGCTAGTAAACTAATTTATACATATAAGATTACCTGTTTCACCCTTTCAGCATATATACCCATTTGCAAGTTTAGTAATTATACTAAGTTGTTTGCTAAACACGTACTTAAAAAAAAAACAAAAAACAAAAAAAACTAACACATTACATAATAGGTTTAGTCATTCTAGATGAATACATAGAAAGAATCGTATTGGATTCGTCCATATACTTTATAACATGCATACCTTACTTCATCTTTGTATTGGCCGACTAATGAATCAAGAATACTTACTCGATGTGGATGATTTCTTATACATGTTGGACAACACCTTAAAACAATCATCAATAGTTTCAATGATGATGTTGTGCGAAACATTCATAGCCAAAGATAACCTGGTCCATTAAATATTTCTCTATCCGTACGTTATGGTCTCTAGTGTTTGAAGGCATACGAGTTGTTAAGAAATCTTTGGCCTAATCGAATATCCATAAACAATTGCAAGGCGAATTGTGAATGCAAGAATATCAATAGCAAGTTAATATAACATGGCTCGCCCTAGCTACCATCTGAGCTGACCCAACCTTAAGCCTTGACGGTCCGCTCTCACCAAAACAGATACATAATCAGATTAATTCCGTAACTCAACAGTAAATGTTAAAATGGTTAATTACAAATAGTGGCAATATTTCTATTTTAATCAAGAATGTCAATGCAATAAAAGAACAATGTAACCAGTATCCTATTATTCAAATTACATGAACAGTTATCACTTATCAGCTACAATCTAAGTTCATTCCAAAAACCAAGCTAAGGAGACAGGAAAGCAGCAATAACCAAAGCAGATTGCAATATGTTCACTCACATATATTAAGAAATGACAGCCAATATGCCACAAGCTGACAGAATATGCTAAGAAGATACTTTTCTTACCCACTCTCACCTTGAATTAACAAATAGCTATCTTCAGCTCCCTCTTTATATCACAATCACAATCACTCTCAATTCTACCCACGCAAAAAGTGGATTGTTTACCATTTTCCTAACACTAATTGCTTGTTAATGTCAGTGTATGCCCATTATGAGAGCTTAGGTCGCCTAACCTCGGCCTCAGTTCGTTTAATTTAAGAGTTAGGAGGGCTCGAGCTCAACTGGTTTATTATATATCAACTATTTAAATATTTTACTATTGTATTTACATGCATCTATAAATGTATACTTATAATTATAATATTTATATATAACATACTATATATAATTTGGTTATTTTTATCATAACTTTAATTGTGCATGTGATATTTAAAAGGCGGTGTGTGTGTATATATATATATATGTATATATATATATAGGAGAAGTATAAAATGAAAACCCACTTAGAGTTGTGAAAACCCTATGTAATATTGTTTTTTTTTTTGTCATACACGTAATATGTGTTGTTACATTTAATACAAAACATCGAAAAATCAAAAAAATATTGTTTTGCTATTTTTTAACATTTTTTCACTAATTTTTATATGTGTTTTCAGGTGAGAGAAAATGTTATATATATGTTTACATTTTTTATTAATTTTAATTGTGTACCACAAGATTTAAACTTTAATTAAAAACATGTGGTTGAGAATGGGTTTCTATAGTTTTCACAACTCAAGTGGTTTTTTATTTTAACCTAACCCTCTATATATATATAACAGGCACGTTTAGGCTCGTGGGACTATTCAAACTCCAAAAATGAAGCTTGGGGCCGGTCAAGATCATTTATTAAATCAGATCCAGTATAGGCTCGGCTTATCCTCAAGCTCATTTAAGCTTGACTCGATTCGAGATTGTACTGGTGTCAAGCAACTCACGAGTAGCTTGGCTCATTTAAACTATTGCACATGCCCAATCCATGTGCATGTTCATAATCGTATAATTAGTGATGTAAAGTATGTGCCTTTGATAAAGAGTTTAATCAGGATTTGTTTGAATTATAATTACAAGAGTTGTTTTGGAGTCGGCTCTCTCCAAGAAAGTAGTCTCTCTATCCTCTTCGTTAAGGGTGTGGTTTGCGGTTTGCCTTGCCTACATTCAATCATTTCCATATCTTACCAATAAGTTCATGATTTAAGTTATTGAGACAACAATGCCATGAACAAAATATTGAAAATAGGACCACATATAGAGGTGCACAGATCGAGATTTATCTAAAAACCATATCGAGGTAAGGAATCAGTTCCAGGTATGGTCGTGTTTTTTACCGGGTTTTTATCAATTTTTGGTCAGGTCGAGTCCAGGTTTTGACCAGGCAGAGGTGGAACTGCTTCTGTTGGTTCCGGTTCAGTTACAGGTATGGTTTCCTTGAGAAACTAGAACTGGTTTATACTTGCAGGTCGGGTAGGACAGGTTTGGTTCCCGGTTTTATACCCAACTCTACCACGTAGGTTCCTCTACTTTAATTGAGCCGGTTTCAGCGGTAAGTTTGTATTGGGCTTACTAGTGGCTATATGCCTCATTCTTGGCCTTTCTGCAGAAAAGAAATTGATAACCAAACCAAATGGAGGCCTTTAATGTTGTTAATACGGTTGTGTTGTGATTATGAACTTGATTTGAATCATAAAAATCCGTTAGAGATTAGAATCGACTAAAGTTAAAGCCCTTCTATACATTGAAAAGGCATAGGATCTTCATACACCACCATGGATCTTCACACACCGCTTTTCGCCTATACGGCTCGTATAGGGCTACTATACGGGTTGTATAGGACCTGAAATGTTGAAGACCTACACGGCTTGTATAGGTATACGGGTCCGTATAGGCTAAAAAAGATGTTTTTTGAATCCCCTCTATACAACCCGTATAGTCGTATACGAGCCGTATAGACCTGTATAGTCACCATAGGGATGGGGTAAGAAGATCGCATCCCATTGAAAATGATAACTCAATTGCTTGTACCATTTAAATTATAATTTAGGTCCACAAACACCTCTCAAACCTTGCCCTAAAAGTCTAGAAAACCATATCTAATGCTCTCATCGGGGAGCCCTATGCTTAACAGAGAGAAAGGAGCGTGAAGAGACGGAATTAAACATTAGGGGCCACCTATGAAACTCCTAACGCTCGCCACCTATGAAACTCCTGATGCAAAGGAGAGAAATTCTGGCCTTTGAGACGCCTGCGCTGCGGATGCTTTAAGCGATGTGCCCAAAGAGGAATGGAGATATGAGTTTTAAGTTCTCTTTCCTCTCCATCCTCATATAGATCACCTTTTTTGATTTATGTTCTTGTTTTGGATTGATGATTTGACTTAAACGTCATAGGAGACTTAATATCTCATGGGTGATGCATCCATGAACATAGTGTTAACATTGTTTACCAAAGGTTAAAGCTCCACAAAGAAAATATTGCGCTCAACGAACTAGTTTTTGAAAGAGGTGTGGTGGTGGTAGAACCATATTCAAGGACAAAGTGCAGCCTTGAAATCTTGCAAGTGATCTAAAGAACTTTGTGAGAAAATGGAAGTCCAGAGAGCTAGAGGTTGGCATAAAACCGGTTCCGGACCCAACCGGGAACTAGTTCCGGGTCGTACCCGGTGGGACCTAAACATGTGGATGGTCCTACCCAGTTCCGTATATATTTTCGAAAATCGGTTCTTACGCATTTCCTACCTGAATCCGTTCTGGAGCCAATATACCTAAGTAGGAACCGAAACCGGTTCCTACCATCGGAGTTCACCAAAACCGATTATAGCATTGGTAACAGCTATTTCTGCCCTATTTTATGTTGGAACCCGTTTTGACTGTTGGAACCGGTTTCCGAACTGTTTATGACTAAGCGTTCAGGCACTCTTAAGTTACATTGGTGATTGAGCTAGAGAGGCGTCAACCAAAAAAACAATGAAGTCATTGGGAGTCTTGATCCTACAATTGAGAAGAAACTCTAGATCTCTCACATGAATCTTTGGAATACAAGATGCACGGTTAAAGGGATCCTAGACTTATGTCGTGAAACCAAAGCAAGAAGTTTGGTGTGCTTTACAATCATCCTTGGAAAATTCAGCCTATGTCCAAAGAGACTCGAATCCACATGTTCGTTCCTTTTAAGGTAACTTTCGTCTATTTTAGTTTTTTAACAGCCCCATATGAAGTTATAAAGTAAGTAAAAACTACATCAAAATGGGTAGATATTTGATGTACTCAAAAGTCTCAAGAGTATACAATAGCTTGACATAGGTCCCAATACACCAGACCAGTCTTGTCACCACCATCTACCAGTAGTCGCTACTGTCACCTCCACTACCTGCCGGTCATTGCCACCAACACCGCCTGCACCAATACCACAACCACAACCGCCACCAATACCTGCTGCCTAACCAGGATATAAACTAAGCTTATCGGGTGTACCCTTTTAATATTTTTCATAAGACAACCTAAGGTTCAACCTAAGCCCATTTGGTAACCTCTTTAACCGAACCAACTGACAGAACAGGTTTTAGCTGATTACATGGCCCAACACTATTACCGTCTCTTCAAAAGCTAAGCTAAGGTGAAATCAATAAATATATGTCACCGGTGCAAGTTTAAATCCATCGTCAACAAGGATTCGGACCAAACTTGACCAAACAGAGAGTCTAAATCAAGCAATGTCACCATGACAACATATGCATCTCTCCAACAATCACATGTATCAAATCAGGCTAAACTTATGTTTTCAACCCACTCTAACAAAAACTAGCATGCACTATGCAGGCAAACATTACGTCAATTAGGGTGCATTGATTAACGGAGAATTTACAAACTAAATGCAAATTATCATATTAATATTTAAGAAAAACAAAGTAACATCCATAAAAAGTGACAAAATCAAATTGAAATGCAGTACAAATTCATATAACTTTTGTTGAATTACACAAACACAACACAATTCTTTACCTGAAACCACACTAGTTCTTAGTGAAAGCAAGACTTCACTTGGGAAAGTAACCTCTCCGGTACGCCACAATAATCTACATACCAGACCATAACAGAATATGTATAGATATTTATCATAATAAACGACAAATATTCTAAAAAGAATATTGACCTTTTATACTTTAGTTTGCTCGGCTTTTAATAACATCAAGCCCCATCTCACTAGCATCGGTTGCTTGCAACTCCACCTGAATACCGTAAAGTTCTCTCTTGAACCTGTCCTTTGAGATTGCATAAATCATCTTGTTCCTCACACGTGCAGTATCCGGTGACCTTTAAACAAACACTCATTACATCAAAACCTTAGACTAACAAGGATATTATTACTATCATTATTATTATTATTAATATTGTTATTACCAAGCAATGAAGAAGACCTGCTCTTTTAGACGCCTTCTGGGGTCAAAAAGTCATAATCAAAGATAGCATATCGACACTCGTTCTCAGGAAGGCATGCTGTGAACTCATCATAAGTTTGTGCTGGTACTCCAACTTTTTCAACCATCACCTGCTTTTGCTTCTCTTTAATCTTGTAAATGATGAAGCGGTGGGTCCTTTTTGCCTTCAAATCCATGAACTTTAGCTTGCACTCATCGTGCACAGCCATCCCTGATGCTGCATTAGCCTACACATTTCACGAATTATAAACGCATCACCAAAACAGTCAGGTATAAACTTAGGGCTGGAAACAAACTGAACATTCGTTTGGGGGGGAGTTCGTTTATGTCCGTTAAACTGTTCACGAACAAGTTCGTTTCTTTAATGAACAAACACGAACAAAAAATTTTGATTTTGCGGATCATCAACACATTACTATAACAGTCAAGTATGTTTAAGCATTTCAACCAAACACTTCTTATAGACTTAAGCGAACTGTTAGGCAGGAAGTTCGTTTATGTTTGTTAACTGTTCACAAACAATTTCATTTCTTTACTGAACAAACACGAACAAAAAAATTTGTTCGGTTAGGTGTTCATGAACCATTCACTTGTTAGTAAAAGCTTAAAGAACGAGCATAAGCAAGGCGTTATTTGGTTCATTTACAGCCGTACTTACAGTTAACAAAATGATCCTGACAATTCACCAACACACACATAATATCTAACACACATTACACCAAGAAATCAACTACTGAAAGTTCCATCATCAGATCAATAGTAAATCAAAGATTAGTATTTAGTAAGCCATAAACACCCGATGATTTGACTACATGTGTAACAACATTGGATAAATGATAGCTAAATACAGTCAAATATTAATGCATCATTAATTCGCTGGCACCATTCAGTTCCGCCAGTAAAATATCACTTAACATCTCTAAAAAGTATCAGACAAGAGCTTCACAAAAATCTGTTTATAGCAAATATTCGACACCGACGAAATATCATATACATTAAGTGATTAAGCAAACATCAGATCAAGCACTCAACATCTTCCATCAATATACATCTTCAGTTTAGACATGATTCGTATTCAAAATCTCAAATCAGATCAAACTCGACATCGGTTCTAATTCATTTTAAAAAACAAACCAAAATTTCCACCGAAACACAACTCGATCAACTGCACAAAGTCATAGAGTCGATTCTAAGTAAATTAAACCTCTGATCTAGCTCAATTAATCATCATATTAGCTCCAAGCATAAATAAAACGTAAATCACACGTAATCGCAAAATCGATCAGTAGAAACTAAGATCGAAGCTATCCGCATCAACAGATTCAACAAAATCAGCAAATTGCGTACAGATCGAGATAAATATCTTGAATCAAACAAATTTACAGATAATAATAATAACAATATGTGAAGAGATTAGTGAATAGAAGTGTGTGTGTGTGTCATACCATTGATTCAGGAGTTGATTGATGGATGGAGAAAATCTAGGGCTCCGATTGAGAGGTATTATTTTGCGGTGAACGAGAAGCAAGCCGTGTTTATCTGCCTTTTATATTTTCATTTTTATTTTCGGATGATGAATGATATTTTATTAATGTGTACGAATTATAGACGAGACCTTGATGTTTTATCACCTTTTCATTTTAAACCCTGAAATGCTACCAATTACCGTTGCTTTATGATTTATCGCCTTCATTTATGTGATGTTTATAGTATTGGTTAATGATGAGTACTTGTTATTATAGATAAATGTACTTTAGTATTGACTAGAACATGTGGTTGGTGGTAAGCAATAATGGCATGTGGTGCTGGTTAAAAAAGTGTGTGCTATATGGTATCTGATACTTGGTTTTTATGTGTTATTTATGTATCTGATAGGTAAATTATACCGATTCTTCAACTATTTTTGAATAGTGGCACTAGTAAAAAGAATTGTGGGCATTGGGAACATGATAAAAGAGTGAAGAAAAACAAAAGGCAAAGATGAACGGATACATTAGTTGATTCTTCAATGATATATTGATAAGGTTTTATCCGTTAACATATTTGTTTTATAGTGTTTTACTAAAAAAACGAAGTTTTTGTTACACTTAGTTCTACTAATATATAAATGTGGGGAACATGCAGCGACAAACCTAATCAGTGATGCATGCAATGATTAGCCCAAATAGTAATCATTTTGATGTCACATGACGCCGCTAAAATAGTTTAGGAAAAATTTCCAAAATAGGTTTGTGGAAGAGAGAGAGTTTGAAAATATGCCGTGAATTTTGAAAGTTTCATTAATAATCCGTCGAAAACCGTCGGCGTCGTGACACTGGTTTTGCCGCCGATGGATTTCGGCACCCAATAAAAGATTGGCAAGCTTACGTAAAGCACCTGACCTACCCCGATGGTTTTGTAATCAAATCTATTCGCACCGATACTTATGGTATGAAAATCATCTCCACGTGATGTTTGGTCCTGTTTTCATCTCCTCCGTTAGTTAGTTTCTTTTTTTTTTTTAATCGAAATCCATGTTTTTTTTAAATTCATCTGACCAGATGAATTTCAAGTGAATTTTGTCTTTTGGCATAATACCCATAACAATCTTCACTTTCATCTTCTTTATCTTCGTCTTCACATAATCTACCACACATCCTCCCTTCGCCAACGCCATCATCCATCTCCTTCCCCGACGAACTCCAAGAGCTCAACCTTTTCCAGCGAGCCACCACCACCGCTGGTTATATGGATTTGATTGGTGGTGACGATGGCTCGCCGGTAAAGGTTAAGCTCTTAGAGTTCGTCGAGGAAGGAGATGGGTGGCGGCGGCAGTGGAGGGAGGATGTGTGGTAGATTATGTGAAGATGAAGAAGATGAAGATTGTTGTGGGTATTATGTCAAAAGACAAATTTCACTTGAAATTCATCCAGTCAGATGAATTTCAGAAAAACACATATTTCGACTATTTTTAAAACTCACGGAGGAGATTGTTTTTGCGGTGATGATTTTCAGACCAAAAGTATCGGCACGAATAGATTTGATTACACAACCATCGAGGGATAGGTTAGGTGCTTTACACCTGTCAATCTTTTATTGGGTGCCAAAATCCATCGGCGGCAAAACTAATGTCACGACGCTGACTGTTTTTAACGGATTATTAATGGAACTTTCAAAATTCATGACCTATTTTCAAACTCCCTATTCCAGAAGCCTATTTTAAGAATTTTCCAAATAGTTTATCTACTGTAATGCATCCTCTATTTATTTTTTATGTTGTATTTACTTATCCAATAGTTATATAGTATTTATTGAGTGATACATGTAAAACTATGGTCCATCACTCGTAACATGATAAGAAAAAAAGTAAGCAATAAAAATAAAAAATTAAACACTGAAATAAATCAATAATGAAATGGCTGGTTTTTCCATGATACTAAAGGAGTTTTTTTAAGATTTTATTTAACGTATTTTTTATAGTGTTTTGACTTTGTAATTTGTGTTTAGTGCAATGCTGTTATAATTTCAATCGCTAGTCATGTGCCCTCTAGTATCTAGCAAAGAAGATAATTGTTGACAAGATAAATATAAATGTACCATGTTGTCTAATGTTAACAGAACATATTCTTGTGTTCATTTCAATTGCTAGCTATGTGCTCTATGATATCTAACAAGGAAGCATTTTTGAATAGTGAGTTATTTGCACTCTAGTGTCTAGAAAAGAAATGATTGTAAACAAGATAAAATATGAACGTACAATGTTGCCTATGTTATTTGTGTGCTCATTTCAATTGCTAGCTAACGGCACCTCTGGTGTCTAGCGAATATGCATTTTTCATCACGTCTTTTAATGGATTTCTTAACATAAAAATATCGTTGTATATATTAATGGTGCCGTCATGTCGAAATAATTTTCCTCTTTGTGTGATATGATTTGAGTCAAGCTCATTTGTCTATTTGCTTATGTTGCTTTTACTAGAAAAAAAGATGACTATACATAAATTTAAGAGGTATTGGTTTTTAATACTTTCAAGTTGCACCCGTTGCCTAATAACACTTCCAACTTTCTCTTTGTCACCCATCACTCCCAAGTTTGACCCTATTTGTTTATGTCACTCCCTCGCTAATGAAACACTAATGACGTTAGTGGAGATGCTGACGTCGACTTTTTTAATTGAATTGGTCTGCTTATGTGTCATATGTGGGTCCCATATAGCCACTTCATCTTCTTCATCCAATTAACCATAGTCACCAACCTTCACCACCCACCATCCTCCACCACCACCACTTTAGAGAAGATCGTAACTTAAATCTTCATGTGTTTTCTTCGCCTTCCTCATCACATACCAAGAACACCTGCACCCATCTTCATCTTCCTCATCACATACCTCCATCAATACTCAATGGATTCGAGTGATTCTTGAGCCTAAAGTGCTTAGTTTTCCAAGGATAACAAAACACACCAGTTAGTTTCCTCAATTTCCCATTGGACTTTCGAATCCTGTAATCTAGGGTTTCGGGGGTTTTTTTTTTCAACTTGAGACTCCACAATCAATTGCCAGAAATTGAAGGGTTTCACACAAGTTCCGACCGAAATAGTTTAGTTAACTGGAAACGATCCCAAACTCATCAGAACATATCAGCCTTGCCGGATAATCGTGGTTTGCCGGATATAGGCTCCCCGGAACAACATTTACGGCTGGAAAGAGCATGTCCATCGCTGGAACCCTAAGTTTATCACTTTTAATGGCTGTTACAACAACTTTCCTACCACTAATGCCTAAATATCAACGAAACCCCAACCACTGCTGCCGATAGGTTCGTTGGAGAGTTGTAATCATTCAGACCTAAGTTGATTCATGAATAACCGATCAGGTCTAGAGCACCAGTAGCTCTCCATGTACCTAGAGTGCCATAGGAGTAGGGTCATTTGCCGTCACCGGAGAATCTCCAGAAAGGTGGATTATGTTCTTTAATGTCGCTTATGTGTTTAGTGTGTTTAGGATTTATTTTTAATTTTTTATAGGGTAAATTCCACATAAACAGGCCAGATCAAGCACGTAACGTCCACATCAGCATCTCCACTAACGACGTTAGTGTTCCGTTAGCGAGGGAGTGATAGAAACAAATAAGGTCAAAGTTGGAAGTGATGGGTGACAAAGTGAAAGTTGAGAGTGCTATCAGCCAAATGATGAAACTTGGGTGTTTGAATTTTCAATTAACAAAAAACAAGTCATCTGAATCATCATTTTAAGATAAATTTTACATAAGTCGACTCGTGTCTTTCTTCCGTCCAAAAGCCCTAAAACATCGGTTTGAAATTCGGAAAAATATTTAACGACGTTAAGTGTTTTTTAACGGGTGTCCATTGAAAGAAAAAGAGTCACATGGTTAGACCGTTGGCAGGGATTTTTGAAAATGAGATTATTATCAGTCAATACACAAAAGATGCGATTATTTATTTTCAATTTGCTTAATAGAAATGTTTTATCAAAACAAAATCAAGATTAAACAAATTTAGGACCGAAAGAGCCAAACTTTTAAACAGTCAGGGTCAACTTTGATTAATGTCAACTTTCTGTCTTTGCCACCAACAGTGTTTAATTGTTCATTCTGCGTTGAATGTCCGCAAAGTTTAAAGAACGAGGAAACCAATTATCACATGACACGTGTGTTTCATCATGTTCGATTTATTGCCACGAGAATGAAATAAAGTTGTGATAGAAATGTCCAACTCTTTAGCCAACTGGCCCAACTGTATAACCAGGGTGGATAGAAAACCCAAATTTTTAAAGTGATAATTAGACAATTAGTTATGGCAGCCAAATATATATATATACACTAGATTTTATCCTTCTTATTAGGAGGTTATTTTACATTATTTGTTTTTTAATATTTATATATGTATATTTGGATTTTATTTTATTTATTGTAAAAAAGTTAATAATTAATATATTTGAGGTTTGATGATGAAATGGTTTCACAAATAAATGATAGCTATCTGGGTTTGGTGATACCCATTACCCATTTATTTTCTTTATTATAAAATTGTTTCTTAATTATAAATAATATCTTTTTTTAAATAAAATAGGATATTAATTTTTAGTATATCCCTATTTTATAGGATTTTCATATCAAATATTTGATGAGATTATTTTTTAATATAATGAGATGTTATAACCCGTTTAAGAGCTATCTGGGTTTGGTGAGACCTTTACCCGTGAATTCGGGTAAAATACTTGAGAAGCCTTAATTTAAAAATAAAGCAATCTGATGGCTTGAGAGAATGGTTGTTTTACACTTTTCGTTTTTTAATATTTATTTTTTGGATTTTAACTTTTCTTTATTGTAAGAAAATTAATAATATACTTAGGGTTTGATGATAAAAGGGTTTGATAAATAAATGATATGTTATAACCCGTTTAAAAGATATCTGGATTTGGTGACCGATGACCCGCTTATATTTTTTACTATAAAATTGTTTATTAATTATAAATAATATCTTTTTCTTTTAAAATTATTAAATTTTAGTATATCCCTATTTTATAGGATTTTCATATCAAATAATTGGTAAGATTAATTTTTAATTTAATGAGATATTATAACCCGTTTAAGAGCTATCTGGTTTTGGTAAGACCCATACCCATGAATTTGGGTTAAATCAATGAGAGGTCTCCATTTAAAAATCAAGCAATCTGGTGGCTTCCATAAAAGAGGAGAGCGACCACATCGCGACACGTAGGATTTTAAGGGTTTCGTTTATATATATTATAGATACATACCCATATATTTAAGGCAGATTGGAAATAAATAATCCAACCTTTTATATACTGGTCTATAATAATTCTAAATTTAAAAACCACTACTAACGGAATGGTCTTCCGTTAAAAAACACTTAACGTCGTTAAGTTTTTTCCGAGTTTCAAACCGTTGTCTTTGGGCTTTTGATTGGAAGAAAAATACTAGTCGACTAATGTAAAAGTTATTTCGAAACGGTGATTCAAAATGACTTGATTTTTGCTAATTAGAAATTCAAACACCCGAACTGAAACACTGTTTTGTTGTTTGGATCACCGTTTCAACATAAGTTTTACATCAGTTGCCTTATATCCCTCTTCCGATCAAAAGCCCTAAAACATCGGTTTGAAACTCGGAAAAAACTTAACGGCATTAAATGTTTTTTAACGGAGGAACACTGAGACAAAAATAGTTGAAACGTTGAGCTGTTGGTGATAATTTTTAAAGATGGAATTATTATCGATCAATATACAAAAAGTTGGATTATTTATTTTCAATTTACGTATATTTACTGGCCACCATAAACATTGTGAGAACTACTTCACTTTGAAAGTTGAAACAATACCATCAAAAAATCTTTGTGATACCCATATATGTAATAAAACCTCAAATGATAGAAAAAAAATCATTGTCTTGTAGTGGACAATTATTAAAGAAATTGTATTTTACAAACGTGTTCGCGTCATATGACTTATCCTTTTGGAGATGGGTATTTATTAGGTCATGTGTAGCGTGGACTATAAGTAAAATGTGGCATCTAGTAAGTAAAAAGACAATTTTTGTTTTACGGGTGTAACGGTTTTGTAGTTCTATCACTTCATCACGTCATTTGTTTTTTATTTTCATTTTATGATTAAATTAAACAAATAAAAACTCATTAATTTATAAAAATTCTTTAATTAATTAAATAGAAGAATACATTAAAATAAAAAATAAAAGCACACCAAAAAATATAAAAATACTAATTTAAGACTCGTCTTCGCTTTAATCATATTTTTGATCGTTTTCGTCCTCTTCTTTATATTCGTCTTCAACGGGATGATTATCCCAAACGTGTTGAACCAAATCCGCCTTAAGTTAGTTATATATCTCACTTGATGTGAGCTCGTGATTGTTTCGTGTTCGTTGTTCTTCGGTTGGTTTAGAAATTGTTCTAGAACGCTCCCTGGTATATAGTGTTGGCATATTGCTTTGCCATTGTCTTATAAAATCATATTATGAAATATGATACATGTATACATGGCATCGCTCATTTTTGCCAACGACCATACACAACATGAGTTTTTCACATAATGCCAACGCTTATTTAGAACCCCGAAACACCTCTCAATATCCTTTCGTGCGGACTCTTGCTTCTTTTGAAAATATTCTCTTTTTCCTTCGATCGGGTCTTGAAACGTCTTGACGATGATCAAGTACTCTGGAATATCCCATCTCCCAGATAGTATCCGTGACGATAGTAGGTAGCGTTGGCATAAAATGGTAAGACCGGTATGCTACAACTAATGTAATACTCTAGCATGGGCGACGACTTGAGAACGTTTATGTCGTTGTTGGACCCGACAGAACCAAAGTAGGCCGACCAAACCCAAAGGTCCCGTGAACAAATGGCTTGAAGACTAACCGTTGGTACTCCATGGTCACCATGGGTGTATTGACTTCACCATGCTGTTGGACAGTTACCCCATTCCAATGCATGCAATCTATACTCCCGATCATGCCGGGAAAAGAATGTTTACTTTCGTGTACATCGCATACGTGACTTAGGTCATTCGTTGTTGGAATCCTCAGATAACGACTGCCGTATAATTGTATTATTTCTATAGAAATAAATGATCAAAACAATTTAAATTAAAAACAAATAGGTTAAAACTAATTAATCTAGACAATTTAAAATAATTAATTAAAACAAATAGGTTAAAAAATAATTAGTTTAAACAATTTAAAATAATTTATTAAAACAAGTTGGTTAAAAATTAATTAATTTAAACAATTTACACTATTAATTAAAACAAGTAAGTTAAAAAATAATTAATTTAAACAATTTCATTTTACCGATGCAAAAATTCTCTAACGAGTCTTGCGTCATTATCTCCGCCATCTTTAAATACTCGTCGTTGATGTTAGTCGTGTTTCCGTATGTAAGGATGCGTATCGACAAAGTACACTTTTGAATGACGGCGAATCCTAAATATCCTCTTGCGTCGCATTTTTGTTGAAAATACGGATACTCCCGCTCCAAATCTTCTGCAATGTGCAAAAATAAACGTCTAGACATCCGAAAACGACGTTCAAACTTAGCATCATCGTATCTAGGCATGTAGTAGTCTTTCATCAAACGATCGTTCGCATCTGCACGGTCTCGAATCATATACGATCACCTACGGCGCGGCCGAGAACTAGTAGAGCCGAAGCTATCTTATTGCCACGACTAGAAATGCACTCATGATCTCACCTTCCTGCTCCGTCGTCTCTTGCATGATCTGATCCATCTTCTTCATATTCTCAATAAATTGTTCCATCATGTCAGAAGTATTTGTTGAATCCATTTTGGTGAAAATGATTTTTGGAGGTTGAGTTGGTATATGAAAATGGTGAAAATGGTTTTTGGAGGTTGAGTTGGTATATGAAACAGTGAAAATAGTTGAATTGGTTGGCTATTTATATTAATTTTGTGTATTAATATTTTTTTATGTAGATGACCATTGAACGGTCCAAAAAATAAAATAATAATATTATTCAACTCAAAGTAGCTACAAATGTATGCCCCCCCTCTCTCTGTCGCACCTCTTATCGCCCGCGGGGAGGGGAAGCGATGTTATCTCTAAAAATCGCTCTTGTCGCCCCACTACACGTTGTCTAAGGAAACAACATTTTTTCTATGTTTTTTTATATATACCCAAAGGAACGTGGCGGATTTAATCATCTCTATTTGTTGTTAAAAGTTCTGCAATTCCTTGCCTTCCCAATGAACGATATATAAGTCGATAATGTTACAGGAAACGAATAGTAATATTCTTGTATGGGCAATAGGACGTGCAAATACCTTTAGTTTGTCGAGTATTTCCATGGTCAAGCCAGCCTGCGTGATCGGTAGGTTGCACCAAGAGAAGATTAATACTTCGTTACCCCAACCGCATGTAAGTGTGGCCATCTGTTTCCAAGACTAGTTCACAAGTTATACAAATCAAATTTAAGTTGATACATGCGTTTTGTCTGTTGGTAATATGTTTATTGCGGCTCATCACACGAAAAAAATGATATTTAGCAGAATCCATTTGATCATTCATGTTTATAAATTTTCTGAACATTCGTTTTTCAGTTGTGAGTGAACCGAGAAAGTTGCAAAGATATGTCCGATTCGTTTTCACATGTCATTTCATCATATAGTTTACAGCGCTGATGTAGCCCCAGATGTTCCCAATTTTCAATCAACGGTCTATTCCAATTATGACTTATAGTTGTCTCTTTATATTTTGTATTGTTTACCCAACGCCTGAATCTTGATTAAAAATATTTGGCATTTCTCTTCAATTGGACCCCGGGAAGTCTAGTGATTTAGCCAAAAATATGTTCCCTACATCTACCAATATTTTCTTCATGAGGCTGGATATAAAGTGATTAAAACCTGTCAATTCCGATTCAATTGATATATTTTCCCAAACTTACATTATATTTTGCTTGAAATGTATACTTTTCTGGTTCTGTCACTGCAAGGTATTAAATGAATGACATACGCCCATAAAGTATTAGGATTGGACTTGTATGCCCACCACCATGTTATGACTTATGAGCATAACTAAATTGGCTTCCTTGTTGCTACCCATCTTGAGACCTACAAGTTTTTTTTGTGCGATCCAACATATTTTCCGATTTTGGTTGTAACTACCCCATATGAATCTTGTTCTAATTCAATCAAGTGCTCAGCAACTTGCATATGAGCTTTAAAGAGTGAAAACTAGTAAATCACTAAGCTGCCTTGAATTGATAATGTGGTAAAAGATTTGATTGGTATTTGCTGGCTTTCCAGTTTATTGAAGAATTTATATTGGAGTATATCATCAAGCTACTTAAATCACGTGTCTTGTTTGTCAACATTGTTCGAGTATATCATTTGCGCACTCTTATTTATATAAATCTTTCACTTTCAATTTCGTTACATGTAGGTTTTATATAACCATTTATGTAGTAGTATTATAAATGTTCACAATAATTCATAAAATAATTTCGTAAAACACATATGCTACATGATTCTCAACGAGTAACTCATTGGAATTTATCGTTCTTGTCATTGCTTTCTTCTATCATATCTAACAAACGTAAAGCAATTGGGATTTCTCTAAATCATGATCAACATCACTAAGAAGACTATGTTGTCATTATAGTTTTGGACTTTTTTGGTCATTATTATTGCTTTCATATCTCTGATTTCCTTAAAATAAGGGTTAAGTTGAATAATTCAATATATTTTATTTATATGTTATTATTAATGCTTACGTATTTAGCAAACATCAGGGTCCATAGCTCAGTGGTCGAGCATTTGACAGCATATCAGGAGGTCATCGATTCGAACCCGGTTGGGTTCTTTTTATAATTGCTTTATTTTAATGTATTTTTTTCTATCAAAATCAACATACGCCCTACATTCTCCTTTTTTCACATTCTACGTTTACTTTTGTTGACCATGGCTGCTTTACCGAATCATCATCATCATCATCATCATCATCGTACTCAGTATATCCCACCAATAGCAAAGCTATGGTAGGGTCTGAGGAGGGTAAGATGTAGACAGCCTTACCTCTACCCCATGGGGATAGAGAGGCTGCTTCCGGTGAGACCCCCGGCTCGACAGTAGTTTTGCATCAAGCCTTGGACATATTACATAAGACACATAGCACTCAATCATCGGGACGCCGGCTGATTGGTGCATGTACCCTTGTCTTTCGGCTATCAACGCCACCACATGATGCCTGATTAACCTTCCATCACTTTTAACTTTATTTTCACAAAATTAGTAAAATAACGTCAAAATTAGTGCAATTTTACTTTTGCCCACCCGAGGGTTCACACATATATACATTATATGCGCGCACCGCAAGCAGGGCACAAATTAAGATTGACCGAATGATTGAACAAATTAAGATTGACCCCTCAACAATTAATCACTATTTTTTAAACTTTTTTTACATTTACAACGACTATTCTTAATAAAGTGTTTACTTTGTTATTATTTTTAACTACATTTTTTCTGAGTTTACTTATGAATCGGTGACGAGTTTTCAACCGTCCCCAATTATATGACTCTTCAGGATTCGATTCGGGAAGCCCTCCAAGACGTTGGCGCTGAGGCTCTAACCAACGACCTCTCCTAGAAAAAACAACTAGGCTACCACTAAAGCCGAAAATTCGTTGTGTTTGATTTATATTAGACTGCGTGTTGTCATTGAATTTATCCAATAATCTTGTGACATACAATGCTGACTGGATGCTTGTCGAAGCCACTGCTGAAGCCACCTGGGCCTGTTGTGGTTCAGACGAACGGTGGCTTCAGCGAATTTTCTGATTTATTTAATTAATTTTTTTTTTCTAAATTTGGAAACCAACTAATTTTAAATTAAAATAAGAATATTGAAAGCAACAAAAAACACTAGTCTAGTACGAGAACATCAGGACGTCTAGCCCACAAATGCTCGACCAACTCATGACGAAGCTTTCCGTGGACCTCGCGGTTCTTGATATATATGACGTTTTGGAGTTTTACATCATCAGTGATTGTCGATTCGGGTCGTGAGATATCACCTTGGTAGTTTTGACAAATAGCCATACCTTGTTCCTCAAGAAGCATGTTATGAAGAATTATACAAGTGTAGACGACATTCATTATTTTCTCCATTGACCAAATCTATAGTGGCCTCGAAAATAACAGTATCTACTCGGATATAACAGTTTACAATCTACCTTGTGTGATTCCTGTTGAAGCATATACTCAAGGGGCGGGAAATTTTTTTATAGAACTCCAAACGCCCTTTCAAAATCTTTTCGTGTCAATTCTTACCTTTTCATAAAGTACTTCCGTTTGTCTTTAATTGATGATGCATAAGCTTGAACAAACGTAGACCATTCGTTGTTAATGCCATTAACAAGGTAATAGCCATGCATGAATTGTTTCCCATTCGCATAAAGCAATTGAATGGCTCAACCCCGCCAATAATGTCATCGAATATCGGTGACTGTTCGATAACATTTATGTCGTTATTTGACCCAGCAACACCTCAAAACGCATGCTAGAACCAAACACTTACTATGAATGCAACAGTTACTGTTACGGTAAAGTGTTAATGTCAAGAGTGCCACATTTATTTAAAGTTTTAAACAAAACAACCTGACAAAAAACAACTATTAAATCTTATACAGCAGAAATAATCAAATGTATACCAAAAATACAAATAAAAATAAACCCATCTAGGCATAAGAGCAAAAATTCAAACGAACCAACAGAGCAAACGGGGTCAAAATTGCCGCCACCTTCTGGTTTCGTTGTATCCTCACAAGTCACAACCACTTTAAACATATGCTGCAGATAACCTTGCATCAATATTTCAATAATAATCAAATTATTCAAATAAAACAATTAACAAAGTTTTACACTAAAAATGTGAGATTTAACAAGTATTACCTCCTAAGAAGTAACGAAAACCTTGGACTGCCAAAAGAACTCCTCAGACTGCAACAACTCATTCCTTAATTTCTTCATGAAAGCCTCCAAAACAAATGTATGTTCATCTACAATATCACATGACACTGCATCTTCTGCAAACTTGACTGCAGATATTTGAGATAACTGAAAGTTTTCTGCAACTCGTTGCAATTTTCGTGCAATATCTTCCTTTCCGATCATCACAAGACAACCCAACAAAGATTTGAGCTCGCATTTTGCTCCAGCTGTGACGCTCATCCCCTTCATATGCTCTACTAATGCCATTTCCTCGTCCGGGCTAAAAAATGTTTAATCATTAGATATAAAAATAGAGTACAGGTAGATGAACAAAAGAAAATATTAGTGGCAAGATTGGTGGCCTATCACGAGCAATAGTATCATTATCATAAAAAAAAATAGATATTTAATATACTACATAAAAATTATATAAATAATAGCTTTTTTAAGCTCACAAGCCAGCTCGATAAGCGAAGCTCAAGCTCAGGCTCGTTTACTAAACAGGCTTATTTTTAGGCTCAGGCTCGTTTAAGCTCAGCTAGGCTCAAGCTTTCAGCGAGCCAATCTCGAGTAGCTCGCAAGCGGAATGGCTCATTTACATAATATTTATATCTTTTTTGTAAATAGGTAGTGTGAAAACAGGCAAACTTCATATGGGCCAAGTTGAATTTATCTAAAATACTATATGTTTTATAATAACTAAGGCGGCAAATGCTATTAAAAAAAATTTATTATTTCTATAACAGTACAAGTTTTTGGATAAAATGATCTCGGAAGTCGGATGTTTTTTATGCATGGTCTATTAGCCTGTTTGACACACTAGACTCATCTGTTATCTTTCAGCTATTTTTTCCTATAGTCACACAAAACGCAAACCCAACTTGACCCTTTTGATTTGAGTAAACGGGCCGACATTGTCACATCTGAAAAATATACAAAAACAAAACTGAGGTAAAACCAATACCTGCCAGCACGAATTTTTCCTTTTTTCTTTTGACGTCTAATCCCTCTTTTGCTAGTGCCACTTGAACTCATGGAAGCAGCTGAACCTTTTCTTGTTCTGGTCATCAATAATATAATATCATAATTAACTAACATACAAATTGGTCATATGCATACATACATATACATATATATATGTATATATGTCTGTATGTATATGTGTATGTGTGTGTATATATAATATCATAATTAATTAACATACAAATTGGTCATATATATACATATACACATAGATGCATAGGGGTGGGTTAAAGTAAAAAGAGAGTTTTCTAGGAAGAGTAAGAATAAATCTAGGGCCTTGGATTAGGATCTAGTGGTTGTGATTAATAGTTTTCAAAATAGCAAATAGTTTCCTAAGATCTTGGGTTTAGGCTACATGGTTTTCTAGATGGGCTCACATAGTTTCCTAACTTCAAATTTTATGCCCTTCCTACCATTCTTAGGAAACTATTTATTTTTATTTTAGCCCTTTTCTATATGCATATACATAAATATATACATATATATGTATATACCTATATTTATATATGTGTGTATGCATATCTTACCCAGTGGTGTAAGCACTCATTCCACTGAAACTACTACTAGCCTCCGAAACCGCATCATCATCCAATTCATTTATCGAGCTCTCCTCAGCCCGAAGCTTAGCAGCAAGCAATAGCCGCCTCTGCCGAACTGCCAGATACCGCGCCAAATACTTACCAATTTTTTCCAACCCTTCCTCATATTCCACTATCAACCCAGCCCCACATTCAACCGCACCAACTTTCACATCCAAAACCAACTCCTCAATCCCATGCATCAAACCAATCCTCAAAGCCTCTTCCCATTCCCGTGCTTTAATTAAACAATTAATCCCGGTTTTAACATCATTACAGTAATCAAAAGCAATCTTGGCAGCTTCACTCGGTTTCCCAATAGTTTGAAGCTCTTCACAAAGCTCATACGCAATTTGAGTAATTTCTTCTTTTTGTAATTTCATAATACCCGCAACGGTTAGTACACCACCCCAATTGTTAGATGATCGGTAAGATTTGAAAGCTTTTTCTAGATTGTTGCAACATAAATATGATGTAGCAGCATCTTCAAAGCATTTGATATTGGTTAAATGATCTCTCCATGCTTCTAAGACTTGTTTCTTTTTGGTGGGGTCGGTTATTAGTTGAAGTGCTTGAGGGAAAAGTTGTGGGTTGGTTTTTATGAGGTTAATACAGTCTTCAAAATAAGTGTCACCTGCGGTAACGATGTGTTGGAGTGCTTTCTCAAATCTCTGTAATTTGAGGTCAATTTTATACCTGTTAAGACACGCATTGCAAAAACAACCGCATAATTAAATAAGTCGGAAGACGTGTTACTTATAGTTCTTTCCTGTATAAAAAGCAACACATGAAAAATTAATATGTTATTATGTTATATGGCCATTTCGGACCAACCTAACTCATGCCAAAGTTAGCTGTTTTGAGGGCCCAAGAAAAATGGTTTGGTGAACGCTCAATGAACAGTTCAGAGGGCCGTTCGTTTATTTAATAAGCGTATGGTCATGAACAAACAAATTTGTTCATTAAGTTATAAACGAACAAACAGGAATACATGTCTCATTCATTCATTTATGTTCATGAACGTCATTTACATTCGTTCATTTAAACTCGTTTATGTTTATTTAAGTTACGTAGCTTACGTTCGTTAATATATTCCATAATAACTTAGTCTCGTTTTAATACTTTTTAGGCTCAACGCATTGTTCTTCATGTCACTTTAAACTAAATTTAGCTCAGTTATGTTCGTTCATCTATGTTCCCTTATATTCATTCATGAACCGTCGTTTATACTGTTAATGAACGAACATAAACGAACACGAACATGTTCATTTTCTTAACGAATGAACACAAACAAGAATGACATGTTCGTTTATTTTTATTGTTTGAATTCCGATAGTTGTTCGGTTAAAGTTAAACGACCGAAGCGAGCATGCCCTATTCGTGTTCGTTCAGTTCGTTTACAATCATGAAGAGATTAAAAATATTTAGTCAAGTTTTGGTTCATGGTGCATCAATACCTCATTATATGAACTGGCAAGACTTCAAGTTCTTGAAGAAATGGTAAAAATTCCTTAGGGTCCTGTTGTGAGTTCAAGGCAACAATAGCTGCAAGATTCAAGTCATAAAGACCCAAAGCAGCTTCAAAAACCGCCTCACTTTCTGAAAGCCACAACAAATGTTTCAAAGATTCCTCAGATGATGGGACCCGCTTTCTTTTCGGGCCACTACAATCCGATAACTCCATCTCACGAATTACGTTAACCCGCTCCAAAGCTTCTTCCAAATATGGCGGGTCACTTCGGGCCAAAGTAGTTAAAATACAAAGCTCTCGAGATGGACTTTCAGTTATTTGCTCTTCTAGAGCTTTCCTTATAGCCAGTAAAACAGAGTTGACCTTGTTTTGATCATCAAGAGCCGTACCTTTTTCCTCATTTGTATAAGTGATATACCCTTTATATAAAGTTTCCATCACATTTTCATTCTTTAAAGAACAAACGAATTCAGTAATGTAGGTCAGGTTATCTACTTGTTTTACAAACTCAGTAGCTAATTTAAGAAAATCATGCAAGCCCATGTGATCGACAATAATATTAAAATCAATCCTGTGCCGTCTTACCATTAATAGAGAATCCCTAAAACGCCCTTGAACCAAAGCGTTAACGATTGATTCTAGAACAAACTTTCTTGGATAAATGCTTTCTAAATTACCACGTATCGTTTGTATAATAACCGCAGATTCATCTCCATGCACAACTCCCAAGATTTTAGAACCTTTTCCCATATTTGTATAAACTTCTTTCCTTCTTCTGCGTTCTTTCTGGTTATTACAATAGGTAAAAAGTTGCCATATTTGACCTCAGTTTGACCGAGCATGATATCACGTATCTCAAAAATAAACAACAAGTCCTGCTTCGTTGCGAGAATCAAATGTGTTATTGTATGACTGGTGGAATTTGAGTACAACGAAAAGCTGCAACAATTGTTACATAAAACGGTCTGATTCACATGCAATTTCCCGCTGGTATCGAGCCCGAACATTAGAAACGAGTCGGAATTCACCGGCCCGAAATCTTCAACGGGCCCCACACTCATCCACGGGCAAGAAGATGAAAACCGCAAATCGTTGCGCTCGTGAAGGGGATAATCAGTTTCGTACTCGAGAATATTCCCACCATTTAACTGAATAAACGCTGAACGTTTTTTAACTGGGTTAGAAACGAGCCCGGTCACCACGCTCTCGATAAAAAGTTTGTTAACATCATTTGCATCGAATCCCGAGCATGCTATCGAGCCCGGAATATGATCCTCAGAGCATGAAACTTCAAGTTCCTGAATATAGTACTTTGAAAACTCCTCATTTTTATAAGCAGGCTCAACTATAACACCGAGAAGCACGTGAGTCGACCCACGTGAGATGAATGAAAGATGCAAGATCATTAGTAATACACAGCTCAACATGAAATACTTCATCTTCTAGATCTTGCCACGTGTCAACTCCAGGAAGCTCCACAACAGACAAACTGCCATCTGCCAAAGATGCTGCCAACATGTTCTTAGAATTCTTAGACCAAAAAGCTGTTTCTCTGACCGAACAAGGAAACCGAAGCTGAAATAGATACATAGGTGGTGGGATTAACGATAAAGAAAGAGGGGTTACTAAGATCTTTGACCCGTCAATAACTAACGCAACGGAATTATCAGTAACTGATGAAATCCAGATAAAGTTATGAACTTTGATTAAGCCTTCAAGTGTCCAGCTTATTAAACTTAGAGGCTTTACCGGGTCCCACATGAATCTAACTTCATCCTGTTTTAAGTACCTGATTTCTTGTTTTAAATACCAATGGTTGTTGCTGAAAAACCATATCTTGATCGAGTCATAAGCTTTTGCTCTAACAATGGCTGCAAGCAAATCTGAATTACAGTTCCATTTTAGATTCTCAATAGTTGCATCAACTTCTTCAATTGCAGTAAATGAGCTTCTTTCTAACCCGTTTTTCTCGAAAAATATTATTTTTTTATCGGAAACAGTGGCGATTTTTGCTCCAGATGGCATCCATTCTGCAATTTCTCCCATGGAAGCCTTCGGTTCTGAGACTGAATGCATGTTGCCTGTGTCTCGTTCCCATATTTTAAGCTTTTTATTTGAAAAACTTTGTGTCGAGCTTATTGTAGCAAAGAATTTTCTGTCACCTCGCCAGGTGGCGGGACTTCCAGGTTTACATTCTGAGTGCAGGCATTGATCACCTGAGAGTAACTTCAGAACTTGTATCAAATTTTTAATCAAGAAATAACAGAATGCAAAATTTGGTCATGTAAATGTTAATGCATTATTTTAAAAACTTATATTTTGCGTGTGTGTGTAGCCATTTTAGCACAAACTCATCTACAAAGCAGCTTTTCTTTTGACCAATTTTTACTCAAAAACAATGTTTTTAGCTAATTTAGGGGCTTTTATATTGAAACATATCTCCTTGTTCTCGTGCTTTAACAAAATGAATGACAAATGTACCTAATATAATATTAATAATCACTAGAGGCGATTCTTGTATCATTTATCAAGATAGTAAAACAATTTCTTGAACTTTATGTTTTAGATAGCTACGCCATAAAAGATAAACTTGAGAAACTGTGGTAAAAGTCCTTACGTGAGTCAGCATCTTCAATATGATCCTCAAGTGGTGTCTCATACAACAAGTCCCAGTCATGAGTCATTACCAACATTTGGCCTATGCCAGTAATAATACAAAGCAAATCTCCATCAGGGCTCGGTGAAATAGAGTTAACACCACCTTCCACTCTGCCAACAACCTCCATTGCACCATCATCCACATTAAACAGTAACAAATCACCACTTGAAGTTCCAATAATGAGTGATTCTTTCTCCATGAGATACTCCATGGAAGTAATAGAATCACCAGCATCTAGATCAACAGCCCCAATCACAGTAGTTGATCCCCTTGATCCTTCATTCTGCAAATTTCACCTTTGTTTTAGATTCTGAACAGCGTATTGTAGTCACTGCTTTAAATATTCGATTAGTTGCCAACTAATCGGTGATTAATCCTAATCGTGCTACTGATTCGATTTCACCTAATTGGACCACCAAATCGGTCAAAGCTCCCCAAAATCGGACCTTGGGTTTAACCCATTAACCCGAGTTCCGACCCGATCCATGAACTAATATGTTATTATCATATATATAGAAGAGTGTTCAAATGAGAACCAAAATGATGTCGAGAAGCACGGAACCTCACTATATAACCGCTCGCAGTTCTACCAATTCGCAACATAAAACTGGATCTAAATAAAATGCATCCCTACTAACCGCTAGTCAGCACCCACGGCGTGACTAATGCCTAGCGAGTTCTACAACACTGGCTATATTCTTTCAAATAAAATGTTTGATTAGATCATATTGCAGTTAGATGATTTGTATCACCAACACCTAGCACTCTGCATTCAAATTTAAAACCCTAAAAAAGCAAGTATCTCTGAATTTCAATTCAATAATGCAAATTTAGGTCATTGAGACATTAACTAAAAAATAAAAAATCAGGAAGGTGTTAGTGTTAGGGGTTACTTGAGATGAAGAGGTGTAGAGGCGGTTATCGGAAGAAACTAAGAATAAGCGATTCTGTTCGATGTCGAAAGCCGTTGAACGAATCACTTCATTTTGGGAGTGTAATTGGAGGCTAGATGAGAGCTAACATGACAGCTTCAGATTCTTCATGTTGTATACAGAATTGATCAAATCAAAGCAGTGTGTTCAGGAGGTTTGAGTTTAATGGGGAAAGACAGATGGAGTAGTGGTTTAATGGGGGAGCCCTAGAATGAGGAGGGCTTTTAAAGGGTTTAGTTTAAACGAACCCGAGCTCCAGCCCTCTCATGTTTTCTCAAACTCGAAACTCAAACTTGTTTATGATTTATTAGTTAACTAGTCGGGGCACATCGGTAAATTCTACGCGTTGTCGATCTCGGGCGTTGAGACGGTAAATCGACGCAAATTCCTTCGGTGTCGATTACGTACTTTATATATCGGAACTAAATAAAAAAAGTATAAAAAGTTGTGGTTGACCAATGGGGTGGTGATGGTTGGTAAAACCCGGGCATTAGTAAAAACTGAGCATTGTCAATCTCGGACGTTGAGGTGGCAAGTCTAAGCCAATTCGGTTGATCTCCTTTGCGCTTGTTACGGTAATTAGAACTAAATAAAAAACAAATTTGGCATTTGGCAGTTTTCTTTGCGTTCGTTACCGCCCTGGAACTAAAACAAAATATGTTGAGTTTAGGCGAATTTGGTCTGCAACCGTCACGTTTGTTACGATACTGGAACTAAAACAAAAAAGAAAAACCAAATTGGCATTCGATCGATTTTCGTTATTTTTGTTATGTTACCGGAACTAAAAAACAAGTGGTGGTGTAAAATCGTTATCTACACGTTCATTTCATTTGAAAACATGAAATCACCATCATCATCACAACCACCTTCACTTAACATCCCCTCTTTTGTAGTGAGTACCTTTCGTGAACTATTATAAAAACCCTCGTGTTGCGATAGGGGCTTAAATTGTGCCAAGTATCACCAATCTACACCACTGCCATTGACCACCAACACTGGAAAAGCTCGTATAAAAAAGAAATAAATAAAAGAAACTAAACATAAAAAACAATAACTAAGTTAAAGCAACACAGAACGAAAAGTACACGTAAAAAAGGTGAACCAAACACGCAAAACACATAAAACATAGAAAACATAATTAAATTAATCTAGGACACGCGGGTTATGGAGGAGCCGTTAAATGGGAAAAATATGTGTAAACACGTTGAACAACACACCTACGTTGTGACGTTTTAACTCGGAAAATCTTGACCTAAATGTAAAAAAAAAAATTTGTAAAAGATGAAAAGTACATGGACCAAAGTTGAGGGTGAAAATGAGTTGAGTTTATATTGTAAATGATATAAAAGTACGAGGGTTAAAAAGTAAAAAAGGTTTAAGTAAAAAAGAAAAGAACTAAAAGTAAGTACAATCATTTAAGCATAAGTTGCAACTATCTATGCAACCTTTAGTTGCTAATTGTGTGTGTGAATATACTTTATATTTTATATTTTGAGTAAAACTTAAACGTGTCTAAGCTCAGCTAAAACTCGTTTAGTACTTTAAACGAGCCAAAACTCAACTCGAGCTCTGCTGTAAAGTATTAACTTAATACATAGAACTCCAATATAGATAAAACATAAAAAATACACAATGCTCGTTAAGGCTTAATGAGCCTAAACGAGCTTCCAATACAATGCTTGAGCTCACTCAATGACTATACGAGCTGCATTTGAGGCTCGAGCTCGAAAAAGCTTGACTCGGCTCATTTCTCCGATTGAGTAGCTCGCAAATAGTTCGGCTCGTTGAACCAATTATTGTAGTCATAACAATGGCCTTTTATTTTATATTGATATGGTGAATAAATATCTTTTATTTATGTAGGTATTTAAATACTCACGTATCATTCATTTTGATGCATAAAGCTATCAATAATTACAACGACAAAGTGTGAATTTGATAGATAATTTTATGAAATAGACACAAAGTGATTAAAAACCTACAGATTGTGTTATTGTTTTGTCTTGAAGATTTAAAATGAAATTCAGATGAATTATATCGTATATTAAAGGATAGTGAATTGCTACAGTAAACTTTTGCCATTCACATTTTTAACCCGTTGTGTTTTAAGAAATATGTTTTGACTCCTGAATCACATATAAAAGAAGTATTTTCTACGACGTAATGCTATTTTTGAGGCCTAAAGTACAACTTTTTTTTTTCAATGAAAGATTATTTTGTGGGATACGTGGCTTTTTTTAACTACTCAGTTCTCATACTAGGTTAAAACCTGTGTAACACAGATGTTGGATTAGAAAAAAAGAAACATAAACCAATCAAATATTTTGATAATTTGAAAACGAAAATAAGAAACTTTATTAATGCAAAGCATAAATCATTAATCATAAACCAAAATTATAGCATGTCAAATGTCAAACCAACAACAACAACAACAATAATAATAATAATAATAATAATAATAAGTTAAAAGCTAACTACATAAACATGTTTACCCCTAAAACATAATTGAAATCTCAAAATAAAACTAACTCAAATTTTGATTTATTATTATTGCAAATCATTATTCATAAATCATTAAAAATTCTGAAATGTTAAAGCAACCAAACAACCAATCATGAAACATACCAATAAAAAAATCCATAAACGCAAATGTATTTACCGAAAAACATGACCGGCAACCTCAAAAAGAAAAGAAAAACAAATACTGTTTTTAAAGTGACGACAACACATCTATTTTTTCTTTTTAGAATTAATAGATTGTTGTTATATCCAAAATTGTTACACAGAACCTGTTTTTCGTTGGATTTATTACCTAAATTTGCAACAGGCGGATCATCAACGTCATAGATACTCCAAGTTTTCTCTTTAAATTGAATGCTGGAGAACTCTGACGGTTTGTTTCACCATTTGAAATTGGATTTATGCTATTCTCACCAGTAAATGATATAATTTCCTTGAAAATAATATGATAATAAATATGTTATGATTGTTTCATATGATAGATATAAGAAGATAGTGTTAAAAGGTTTCAAATGTTTACCTTGTTATTAACCATGTCTTCGGATTGACAATCTCTGCTGGTAACCAGGTTTTCAGAAATCTCATCCTGCAAAGAAATAAAAAAAATAAAGTAAAACTATAATTAAAATAAATAAATAAATAAACGTGATAAGTTTTAAAATAAAATTAATACCAGGTTAGTGTTAAAACTTTTTTTTCCAAACAGTTCACTATGACTCTTCCATGGCCTTAACCGACTCAGTAACAATTTCTGGAATAGCACTATGAAGAACCTGGTAGACCTCGTCAGCGATGGCCACACGCATTGAAGGATCTAACACGGGATCATCCCCCTCCTCATGAACCGGGGTCTCTTCCTGCTCAGGATTCGGGTTCTCTCTCTCAGTCTCAACACGCGGCCTACGACCACCAACGCTGGGACGACCTCTTCTAGCCGCACGAGTATTGGCTATATCTTATCCCTACAAAGACAGAATTTTAACACAAACAAGCACAAGTAGCATTTAGAACATGGATAGTAATGGTAAACTGCTAATAATGTTGATCAAGTGTGATTAGTCGTTTACTTCACCCGTCCGTCCTAACCACCCCCTGTTCTTAACCATATTAGCAATCTATCTAACACTTAAACAATTTATGCACACAAAAGCAAACCTAATACTTATAATAACAAAAGGTTACCTCTTGGCGTGCAGCTGCTCGCGGTTGGCATTTCTAGTCCTTCCCTTAACAGTTCGAGTCCAAGCATCAAATGATGCCCGGATCCCTCAGAAGTGGTTGAGGTACTTGATTTTATTAAAAAAGATGGAAAGAGCGTGCAACAACGATTTAATGCGAAAGATATTTTATCATATTTTAAGAGTCTTGAATTTGTGTTTTATATATACTTGTTGGACGATATTTTAGGCCTCATAATGTTCTATCTAAACATCTCAAAAAAATAAGTCAAGACTTATTAGAAGCGTTTGATAAAGTAAAATAAGAGGATATAATAGCTTGATTTCAAGTTTTCAGAAACCGAAGAAGAGAAATTTATAACACATGTGTTTAAATTTATTTATTATCGTCTTTCTATTTTTATTTCATTTACATTGTATGAAATACGATAATATTTTTTTAACGTCATCCCTGAAATTTTGGTTTAGATCCGTCACTGGGTTAGAGAGCGGTATTAAATTCATTGGAAATTGACTTTATGTATTTTCAGGCTGTTGTTGAGAAAATTCCGGTTCATCACCTGTTGCAGTGCTTCATGCATTTGTTGGTGACCGTTTGGTAATTTTTTGTTCAATTAATTAAAGTATTGTATTCTTCTTATATAACTGTTTTATATGATCATTTGTATAAATAGTAAACATTTTGTTAATGACCGATTCGAGATGGTCAATCTCCCGATAGATACCCGTAAAGTGGGTTAGGTTTCAAGAACAAGAAAGAGAAGAAGAGACTGAAGTTGAAACAATTTTCTGATTAGTTTCTTATTCTTTTTTTCAAACAAAGATTACAATATATAGGAAAACCAAATACATAATAATAGAAAAAAATAAACAATAAGGAAACATAACTATAATACATTAAGGAAACTAAATAAAAGATAAACTTAATTAATAAGTTAAACTTAAATAATATTTATGATCGTATCAATTTCCCGCCCTTCAAAACGTTCTTGTACTCAAGAACGGAAAGCATTTTCCATGGTGGTCGCCATTCAAGTCGGACTACCTCAAGTGGGGCGGTCTCGATCACTCGCCACGGCGGCCGCCACTCGCTTCTTCCAGTTGCGTATGCTAACGAGTTCATTAGTTTTTCTATAGATACCGATTTCATGACTTGATTCAACCAAGATGGAACCACGTATTGTGTTGTTTTTGGCACCGGTTCAGGTGTGTTTGTTGTTTTCCGTTTTGGACTCGGTTTAAGAATGGATGTAGAAGTTATTATGTGGGTTTTTGGGATGCTTTTGAATTAGGTGATGGTGTAAATGGAGCTACTAAGGTTACTTTTGTTGGTGAGTTTGAAACAACAATTGTTTTGGGGTCTGGTGGTGAGTAGATAGGATATGTGGCCATAAGGCAGTAATCGAGCTTTGGGGATGGTGCAGAATTTGAAAAGGTTACGGGCGGTGATGGTGGTGCTAGGATTAGAGGTGTAAGGGCTGGTTTTGGGTCAGTTATCGCTAAGGAGGTGTCGGAAAATTTAGCAAGGGTGGCGGTAAGGTTAGCTTTGATTTGGTTCATTGTGGTAGTGAGGGAGTCAAACCACAACTTGGCTAAGGCGGCTTGTTGGGCGGCGATTGATTTTTGCCGAATCAATAACCAATCTATTTTGTTGACCATTGCCTTGATGAGGTCTTCACGCAATGAAAGAGGCATGAGGACGATGAATGAAAGCACCAATGATAGTAACCTGTTGAGTGGGTTAGGCTCCAAGAACAAGAAAGATAAGAAGAGACCGAAGTCGAAACAGTTTTCTGATTAATTTTCTTATTCTTTCTCTCAAACGAAGATTACAGTATACAGGAAAACTAGAGACATAATAATAGCCGGAAAAAATAAACAATAAGGAAACCTAATTATAATACAATAAGGAAACTAAATAAAAGATAAACTTAATTAATATGTTAAACTTAAATAATATGTATGATCTGTAGCGTTTTCAAAGGAGTTATCTGTGAAGGGTGGACTAAACAAACCTGTGGCCTTAAGTATTCATGATGATGAGAGTGTTGAATCAAATCCTGAAATTCTTATGGAAGTTTCTGCGATTTGCGATAGGTATTGCCTTCATGATCAGGATGATCATTTCTGGAAAAATTATAATTTGTCCGCTGGTGATAAATGCGTGTTCTTGTTTAAAGATGAGGAAGGTAAGTTGTTGCTTATTCAAGTTTTAAAGAGATTTGAATGAATAGTTTAATTTCTCTGCGGTTGTGTTATATCTAAACATTATAAACTTTTGCTTCTTTAAGTTATTGGGTATGGTTGATGTTTAGACAATGGTTATTACTGTTTTTAGTTTATGTGTATGTACATTTTATTTTGTTTATTACTTTGAACATGTTTTAATGGTTATTTGGTTTTATCATATATGATTTGTAGAACTTGGTACACATTTCTTTTCAACTTATAAACCATGTCTTTATTAATTTTAATATACTATTTTATAAAAGCTAACTTACGGTTAACGTTTAGATTACATCGAAACAGAAGGCAAGCGGGCAACAAGCTGCGTCGTTACCCCTTTTTGAATCGCAAAACCCAATCTTTTAAAAACTATATTTGCTGATCTTGGAGTCATAACATTACTATGCATGACCCGTTGAACACGGGTAAGTAGCTTCACAGCTCCAGACGCGAGGAAACCAAAAGTGTCAAAAGTAAAAGGAATAAATACATGTTGGTTGTCAAGACACGCCTTTTCATGTTTTGCCACCTTACCTGAAGCAGCTTTTAATGCGGCTTGACCGACTGCGAAACCACTACTCCCTAAGCCCACCAAAGGAGAAACCCCTGTAAAATCCACACACACGTGTTTCCTTCCTATCCATCCAAACACCAAAATGTCAGCATGTCGAAGAGATGATCTTCCCTCCGACAGGTCAGTCAGGAAATTCACAGGTGCTTCTTTCTTAACAAAAATTCCAGCTCGCCTGAATATATCAAAGAGCACATCCCTAACCAGATCGTGTCGGTACTTGAACCCCGGGAGCTCTTTACAGTGCACCGCGTGCTCCCCATATGAGTCTAAACACGCCTTACGACAAACAGGATATATCTCATCAACTGGAAATAGAGGAATCATGAGGCGATACTTAAGGATACTACGATACTCCACTATACTGGCCTAACACATCTATAGGGATAGCAAGAAGAAAATCTTAAGCATGTGGTGCTTGTAGACACTCAAAAATGGCTTTTTGTCTACTTGTCATGTTAAAGTGTGACTCCATGTCGTGAACAATTTTACTAAAAAGAGCGCTTGCCAATGCATGCTGGGCTTTAGAGGGGGCGATCTCTTTGTTAGAGAAACTGCTAAAATCGACGCTTGGAATCATATCACGAAGACAAGCCAGAGCACAAGAATAATCAGAATCCATCCCACATATACCACTGTCTCGCAAAATGTGATCCTAAAGCACCCACGATTGGGCTCTCGAGGCCACAAACGCATAAGAGGAAGCCTCTACTACCGAATACAACCCCAAACCCCCATTCTTAATGGGTAAGGAAGCATGTCACCATTGGACGTCTCCAAAGAAAGGACCTCCACAAACTAAAATGTCCTCGATCGCCTCACGCAATCCCTTATCGAAAAACACCGCTGCCTCCATCATGTGTACAGGTTGGCATGTTCTCAAACCGAAGAAAAGTTTAGCAATATCCATACATGATCAAAGTAAAAGTAACTCACTCTGCGGGTCACCAAGTTTTGGGAGAAGACGCATCAAATCAACAGCATTAGTAGCTCTCTTCTTTGCCAAACCCTTAATAAACTCGGTGTCTTTACTAACAGCTCCCCCAATAAGCTTCACCCCTAATAATGGTCTCCCGATGTCAGCAGGGAATAAACCATCACGAGACTTCGTACCATCACAAGAAGGCCAAAATAGCTCAGTTTTCTTAATATTCAGTTCAAGACCCAAAGTTGGACCCGCCACCTTAATGATATCCAGCACTTTAGCCACCTCCATTGAATCTCCAATGACTGTCCCATCATCAAGATACCAGGCATGAAGAAGAAGCTTGCAATTGTCTCGAATCTGATGCACAAGGGGGTGTAAAACAAGGGAAAAAAGAAGTGGTCCCAATGGGTCTCCTTGTTGAACCCCCGTGGTGGACCAAATATTATCATCCCCAAGATATAGTCTTGATGGCTGCCCATATAAAAATTTCACCCACAAGGAAATAGAAGGGCATCTGATCCTTACCTCATGAAGTAAAGCTAATCTATCCACCATATTAAATGCATTAGAAAAATCAACTGTAAGCATTGCAAGAGACCCATCAGTGTGGCGCTCACTCAATACCCTGTTGGCGCTATGTAATATGGCCTCCACACCACCCGACATGTAACACCCCGACCAAAGGCGGATTATACATCGGGGCGCCACATATTGTTTCATTACTCGTGACACTATTGGGTGTCAATATTTAATAAATACATTCATTCGCGCACGCGCAGGGTAAACACAAGATAACATAAATCATCATAAATCAATATATTATAAATCATAATATTCGAACAGCAAAAACTTGTCTTGATACATTTTAATCTAGGTCCAAAATAAAGAAAACTTCCTATGTGTCCACAAGCTCCAAAACAGCTACTGCAAACCTGAACATGTGTTAAAATAAACGTCAAACACTTGCGTGTTGGTGAGAAATCAAGTTTAGTACAATACATAGATAACAATAAATCTGCGCGCAACATGTGTATGTCTGGTTTTCAACAAGGGTGTAATCTGATCGGGACCAACTCTAAGATTCATAGACTGCCAGTGCTCACAATTGAGCTCACAAACAAGACAAACTGTGCATGTGCAAACAAAAGAGAAAATCATAAACGATAGTTCTCCCGTGTTCATCTAATGGTACCATGAGAACTGCGGAATAGACCGACAAGACGGTTAATGATCCACACATACAAATAAACAGCCAAGTCTACGTCCTCAACACATGGGATACTGCGCGACTAAAGTTCATAAACAGTTTAAGACTCTAAGTTTGTATGAACACATGAACATCCCAAAACATTAAAAGCAAAAAGGGATTAGGTACGAGATTACTCACTTGATAAACGATGCGGTGTAAGATAAAGCAAGAACCAACTTTAAACAAGCACAAGTTAACCTATAAATAAGATTATTGTTTTAATGATTTGTTTTAAGTCTTGATTATAAGTTTGCATAATTAATAAGTAAGTTATTATATATAATATATATTACCGGAAAAGCAGGGCAGAACAGGAAGGAAGACGGAGGCAAGAGAGGAGGCGGCAGAAGGACAATCGGCAGAGAGCAAAGGAAGAGAGATAATAAGTGTTTGTGTGTGTAGTGTTAAGAAAAATAAGATTATTATTTATAGGGAAACCCTAGGAGACATGAATCCAGAAAAAGGGGAAAAGATTCCAAGACAAACAGAACAAGACAAAACAAAAGATAACAAAAGATATCAAAAGCAAGTTCAGAAAGTAAAAGATATCAAAAGATATGGCAGCAGGGAAAAAGAGAAAAAGGCTGACAGGGAACAGTAAAAAGGCATGGGCGGTTCAGATAAAGGTACTGGTCAAGCATGGAAAAAGCAGATCTCAAAAGATAATGTCAGTCACTTTTTCTGCCAACCAATGGGGTTGGTGCGCATGCTGCGCCGAAAGTAACTTTTCAGACATAAAGCAGATTAGGTCAACGGCTCAAAAGATAAGACATCACAAAAGCAAACGGCTAGATTAAACAGAAGAAAACTCAAAGGGTTTAGCGCGAGAAGGCTAAGGCGCGCCGCGGGAAGAATCACATTTCTTAGCGCGCCGCGGGAGGAACTATAATTCCTAGCGCGCCGCGGGAAGAACTATAATTCTTCGCGCGTCGAGGGATGAACTACGATTCTTAGCGCGCTGCGAGAAGAACTACAAATCCTTAGCGCGTCGCGGGAAGAACTACCGTTCTTCGCGCGCTGCGAGAAGAATTACAATTCTTAGCGCGCTGCGAGAAGAGTTCGTCTCGCGCATCGCTGGAACAGATGGTCTTCACGCAGGCTTCCTTGAAAGAAGTCTGGCGCGTGGAGCTGCGCAGACAACCTTAGGCGGGAAGAAACAAAGGACAAGGAAAGAGTTGGAAGAAAGAGGGAAACAAGGCTTAAGGGCGGGACGGCGACAAGAAAGAGAGAGAAAGAGGCGGGAAGGAAAATATATTATTATTATTAAAAGTAAAATATAAGTATAAATAAATATTAAATCACAAAAGAAAGAGATCGGATCAGAGAAACGGGTACCTGGGTCGGGTCGGATCAGGGCAGATGTCACAGTCTCCCCTACTTTAAGAAATTTCGTCCCGAAATTTATCTCGAAGTAGGTTGCGCAGAGAACAGGTGCGGGTACTTGATCTTCATTTGATCTTCCCTTTCCCATGTAAACTCGGCTCCGCGCTTGGACTCCCAGCGAACTTTCACGATAGGGATGCGACTGCGCTTGGTTTGCTTAACCTCGCGATCCATAATCTCAACAGGCTTCTCAACGAAATGCATAGTTTTATCAACTTGAACTTCATCAAGTGGAATGTGAAGGTTCTCGTCAGCTAAACACTTCTTGAGATTGGATACATGGAACGTTGGATGCACATTACTGAGCGCGGGCGGCAGGTCAAGTCTGTAGGCAACTTTTCCTACACGCGCGAGAATCTTAAATGGTCCAACATATCGAGGAGCAAGCTTACCTTTCTTCCCAAAGCGGACAACACCCTTCCAGAGCGACACTTTGAGGAGAACAAGATCACCAACTTGAAATTCGAGAGGCTTTCGCCTGCGATCTGCGTAACTCTTCTGTCGGCTTCTAGCAGTCAGCAGATGATCACGGATCTTGGCGATTTTATCGGTTGTCTCTTGAACAAGTTCGGGTCCTGTGATTTGAGCTTCTCCCACTTCGCTCCAACAAATCGGGGAGCGGCACTTACGACCGTAAAGTGCTTCAAATGGGGCCATACCAATACTGGAATGATAGCTGTTATTATAAGAGAACTCGATCAAAGGCAGGTGCGAATCCCAATTACCTCCAAAATCAAGAACACTAGATCGGAGCATATCCTCAAGAGTTTGAATAGTTCGCTCAGACTGACCGTCAGTCTGGGGATGATATGCCGTACTCATGTCCAAGCGAGTTCCTAGCGCAGATTGGAGAGATTTCCAAAAGCGAGATATAAAACGGCCATCGCGATCGGATATGATGCTCAAAGGAGTACCATGGCGGCAGACAATTTCCTTGACATAAAGCTGCGCGAGTTGCTCAACACGGTAGTTTTCACGAATGGGCAGAAAGTGAGCAGACTTAGTCAAACGATCCACTATTACCCAAATGCTATCATGTTTGCTTGCTGTCAAAGGTAACTTGGTAATAAAGTCCATCGCTACACATTCCCATTTCCACGTAGGAATTTCTGGTTGTTCGAGCAAACCAGATGGGCGTTGGTGTTCAGCTTTTACTTTAGAACAAGTCAGGCATCTAGCTACGAACACAGCAATATCCTTTTTCATACCGGGCCACCAATAAGTAATGCGCAAATCCTTGTACATCTTATCAGCGCCAGGATGAATAGAATACCGAGATTTATGCGCTTCACTCAGGATATCAGCGCGAAGATTCTCATCAAAGGGAATCCAGATGCGATTAAGATAACAGAGAATTCCACTCAGATTGGGCACAAAATGCGCTTCCGCGCCACACGCTAACTCGGCGCGAAGGTTACCATTACTGATGGATGCGCGCTGCGCGTCACGAATACGCGATTCAAGGTTGTTTTGGATCGGCGCAAAGTGAAGATGCGTGCGCGGCAAGATACAGTTAAGCTGGCAGGGTTTTCGGCTGAGCGCATCGGCTACCACATTAGCCTTACCAGGATGATACCGGATCTCACAATCGTAATCGCTGATGAGTTCGTTCCATCGGCGTTGCCTCATGTTAAGTTCCTTCTGATCAAAGATATGCTGAAGGCTTTTATGGTCAGTGTAGAGGATACACTTAGTACCATAAAGGTAGTGTCTCCAGATCTTCAAGGCAAATACCACTGCGCCTAGTTCGAGGTCGTGAGTTGTATAATTCGTTTCATGAACCTTGAGTTGCCTTGATGCGTAAGCGATAACCTTGCCTCGTTGCATAAGAACACAACCGAGACCTTGGTTGGATGCATCGCAATACACGACAAAATCATCATTACCCTCAGGTAGCGCAAGAACAGGAGCTTCACACAACAAACGCTTGAGCGATAGAAAGGCTTCTTCTTGCTTCGAGCCCCAAATATACGGTTTACCTTTGTGCGTTAGAGCTGTTAAAGGCAAAGCGATCTTCGAGAAGTTCGAAATGAAGCGCCGGTAATAACCAGCTAAGCCCAGAAAGGAGCGGATCTCAGAAGGAGTGGATGGCGTAATCCAGTTCTTGATTGCTTCAATTTTGGATGGGTCGACATGAATACCCATCTCGTTAACAACATGGCCAAGAAACTGTACTTCATCCGACCAAAATTCACACTTGGAAAGCTTAGCATAGAGTTGCTCAGCTCTAAGCTTCTGCAACACCAACCGAAGATGTTGCTCATGCTCGGCCTTGGTCTTAGAATACACCAGAACATCATCGATAAACACAATCACGAATTTATCCAAGAAAGGCCTACACACCCGATTCATTAGATCCATGAAAACGGCGGGTGCGTTGGTTAAACCGAAGGACATGACCAAGAATTCAAAATGGCCATAACGAGTTCGAAAAGCAGTCTTCGGAACATCTTCATCGCGGATGCGCAACTGGTGATAGCCAGAGCGGAGATCAATCTTGGAAAAACAAGAGGCACCTTGGAGTTGATCAAAGAGGTCGTCAATACGCGGTAAGGGATACCGGTTTTTAATGGTGAGTTTGTTCAACTCGCGGTAATCAATACACATGCGAAACGATCCATCTTTCTTTTTAACGAACAACACCGGAGCACCCCAGGGCGAAGAGCTAGGGCGAATGAATCCTTTAGCAGTCAACTCTTGAAGTTGGCTTGCCAATTCTTGCATCTCAGCGGGCGCAAGACGGTAAGGAGATTTAGCTACGGGGGAAGCACCAGGGACAAGATCAATACGAAACTCGACTTCACGAGCGGGAGGGATACCAGGAAGATCATCAGGAAAAACTTCAGGAAAATCACGCACAACAGGGATATCGCGAAGCTTCTTCTTTTCAGCAGGTTTAACCACATGGGCTAGAAATGCAATACACTTCTTCCGCATGAGCCTACGGGCTTCGGCGCAAGACATAAGCTTAAGACCGCGGGAGGGTTTCTCGCCGTAGATGTGAAGATCACCATTTTCTCGAGGAATGCGAATCATCTTCTTGGCGCAAATAACTTCGGCGCGATTATGCGAAAGCCAGTCCATACCAATGATAACATCAAAGCTTCCAAGAGGCATGGGGATGAGGTCGATCAGAAAATCGTTTTCGTTAAGGTTAAGCGTGCAATCTTTAATCACTGAGTTTATTAAAACAGTTTCGCCATTAGCCAATTCAACTGAAAAATTTTCTTTTAAGTTATCGCGCGGTCGCGCAAGCTTCTGCTCAAACGCGCGAGAAATAAAACTTCGATCGGCGCCAGTATCAAAAAGTACAGAAGCATAAAATCCGTTAAGCAGAAATGTACCATTAACTACGTCATTATTCGCTTGCGCTTGGTGCGCGGTTATATTAAAAGCTCGTCCACGTGTCGCCTGGTTCGAAATCTGGTTCACCGGATTCGCTTGCGTGATTTGCACTTGTAGTCTCGGGCACGCGTTCCGGAAATGACTGGGATCACCGCAGTTAAAGCACGATCTGGGTCGTGGGTTTTGGTAGGTTGGTTGAGGGTTTTGCGGGTAGACTGGTGGTGTTGGCGCAATTGGATTGGCGGGAAGGACTCTACAGTTTTCTGCAATGTGACCAGCGCGGCCACATCGGGTACAAAGTCGACATGGGACTTGAGGTGGGTGGTGAAGTCTACAGGTTGGGCAAAAGGGGTGGTTTCCTGTGTAAGGTTTCTTAGGTGGCGGGGCAGGGAGTGCTGAATTGGTCAAGGCATAGTTGTGGACTATAGGGGGAGTTGGGTAGGCTGACAGAGGGTTAGGCGCATAAACTGGAGGTTGGTATGCGGGTTGCTGGACTATGGGTGGGCTGGTAAGCGCGTAAGCTTGTCTGCGCCTACGTTTCTGGTTATGGTTTGAGGGTTCTGGTTTGGTTTCTGCGGGTTCAGGGGCAGTTTTGGTGAGTTTGGTCTTTTCTGTTCCCCGCAGGAACAGGGTTCCTGCTCTGACATGGTTGTCGCTGAGTACAGCGGCCAACTCGATGGCGTCAGAGAGGGTTACTGGGTTTCTGGCCCATACAGAATCTTGAATTTCCATGGGGAGACCCCCAAGGAATTTCTCTATGGCTCGGCGGGAAGGGGTAACAAGGTGAGGGACAAGCAGGCTTAGTTCATGGAAGCGCGTCGCGTACTCGCGCGCTTCACCGCTGTATTGCTTAAGATTCCAAAATTCTTCCTCCAGGCGCTTAACTTCGTTGGGAGGGCAGAATTCTCGCGTCAGAATTTCCTTAAATTCCTCCCAGAGCATGCTAGAAGCAGCTTCTGCGCCACGCGCATGAGCTACTCCATTCCACCATGTAAGCGCTCTAGATTCCAGGACACTGGAAGCATACAAGGTTCGTCTGTCTGAGGGGCATTGGGTGTGTTTTCTATTTTCTCAAGCCACTGGAGCATCACGGTGGCTCCTTCAAGACCTGTGAACTTTGGAGGGTTACCCGCGTTAAAGGACTTAATGTTGTAACCAGAGGTGTTGGTATTGTTTTGGCTCAAAGCTTGGGCTATTGCGGCGGCCATTTCCTGAGAACGTTGCTGAGAACGTCTGCGCGCGGCTTCCTTCTTCTTGAGATGGCGACGAGATAGCGGAGGCATTCTATAAAAGTTTTAATTTTAGTTAATATCTTGGTTTTAGCGCAAAGTATAACCTCGAAAAGCTTGGTTTCACGGAGTCAGTTACTGTCAAAAGTTAAAGTAAAATAAATGACCCTAAATGCAGACTTAATAAAGGTAACGAATTCGAATCAAGAATCGACAATTCATGTATCACCATGACTTTCCGAATTCCCAATTTAAAATATACGAGCAAACGAGTATTGGAGATTGACGATTCATGTATCACCATGACTTTTCAATCTTCAATATAAAATGTACAAGAAAATGAGTATTGGAGGTTGACAATTCATGCATCACCATGACTTTTCAAGTCTCCAACCTCAGAACATAATCGTAAATGGAAATTGAAAATCAACTATTCATGTATCACCATGACTTTTCGGATTTTCAAATCCAACAAACGAATATGTAAATAAAATCAGTAAAAATCGAAATTCAACAAAAATCGAAATATCGCGAAATAAAACATAAAATCATATACTGCGCAAGCGCGAGCATATTCATAAATAACGAGTAATTAACAATAAGCGCGCAAACATGAGATTTCTCTCATGCGCGAGAAGGGACTCTTAGGTATTCTAGGCCGTTACGTCTAACCACCTATCCTAAAGTCAACGAGCTCTGATACCAATCTGTAACACCCCGACCAAAGGCGGATTATACATCGGGGCGCCACATATTGTTTCATTACTCGTGACACTATTGGGTGTCAATATTTAATAAATACATTCATTCGCGCACGCGCAGGGTAAACACAAGATAACATAAATCATCATAAATCAATATATTATAAATCATAATATTCGAACAGCAAAAACTTGTCTTGATACATTTTAATCTAGGTCCAAAATAAAGAAAACTTCCTATGTGTCCACAAGCTCCAAAACAGCTACTGCAAACCTGAACATGTGTTAAAATAAACGTCAAACACTTGCGTGTTGGTGAGAAATCAAGTTTAGTACAATACATAGATAACAATAAATCTGCGCGCAACATGTGTATGTCTGGTTTTCAACAAGGGTGTAATCTGATCGGGACCAACTCTAAGATTCATAGACTGCCAGTGCTCACAATTGAGCTCACAAACAAGACAAACTGTGCATGTGCAAACAAAAGAGAAAATCATAAACGATAGTTCTCCCGTGTTCATCTAATGGTACCATGAGAACTGCGGAATAGACCGACAAGACGGTTAATGATCCACACATACAAATAAACAGCCAAGTCTACGTCCTCAACACATGGGATACTGCGCGACTAAAGTTCATAAACAGTTTAAGACTCTAAGTTTGTATGAACACATGAACATCCCAAAACATTAAAAGCAAAAAGGGATTAGGTACGAGATTACTCACTTGATAAACGATGCGGTGTAAGATAAAGCAAGAACCAACTTTAAACAAGCACAAGTTAACCTATAAATAAGATTATTGTTTTAATGATTTGTTTTAAGTCTTGATTATAAGTTTGCATAATTAATAAGTAAGTTATTATATATAATATATATTACCGGAAAAGCAGGGCAGAACAGGAAGGAAGACGGAGGCAAGAGAGGAGGCGGCAGAAGGACAATCGGCAGAGAGCAAAGGAAGAGAGATAATAAGTGTTTGTGTGTGTAGTGTTAAGAAAAATAAGATTATTATTTATAGGGAAACCCTAGGAGACATGAATCCAGAAAAAGGGGAAAAGATTCCAAGACAAACAGAACAAGACAAAACAAAAGATAACAAAAGATATCAAAAGCAAGTTTAGAAAGTAAAAGATATCAAAAGATATGGCAGCAGGGAAAAAGAGAAAAAGGCTGACAGGGAACAGTAAAAAGGCATGGGCGGTTCAGATAAAGGTACTGGTCAAGCATGGAAAAAGCAGATCTCAAAAGATAATGTCAGTCACTTTTTCTGCCAACCAATGGGGTTGGTGCGCATGCTGCGCCGAAAGTAACTTTTCAGACATAAAGCAGATTAGGTCAACGGCTCAAAAGATAAGACATCACAAAAGCAAACGGCTAGATTAAACAGAAGAAAACTCAAAGGGTTTAGCGCGAGAAGGCTAAGGCGCGCCGCGGGAAGAATCACATTTCTTAGCGCGCCGCGGGAGGAACTATAATTCCTAGCGCGCCGCGGGAAGAACTATAATTCTTCGCGCGTCGAGGGATGAACTACGATTCTTAGCGCGCTGCGAGAAGAACTACAAATCCTTAGCGCGTCGCGGGAAGAACTACCGTTCTTCGCGCGCTGCGAGAAGAATTACAATTCTTAGCGCGCTGCGAGAAGAGTTCGTCTCGCGCATCGCTGGAACAGATGGTCTTCACGCAGGCTTCCTTGAAAGAAGTCTGGCGCGTGGAGCTGCGCAGACAACCTTAGGCGGGAAGAAACAAAGGACAAGGAAAGAGTTGGAAGAAAGAGGGAAACAAGGCTTAAGGGCGGGACGGCGACAAGAAAGAGAGAGAAAGAGGCGGGAAGGAAAATATATTATTATTATTAAAAGTAAAATATAAGTATAAATAAATATTAAATCACAAAAGAAAGAGATCGGATCAGAGAAACGGGTACCTGGGTCGGGTCGGATCAGGGCAGATGTCACACGACACACCAACCCTAAACTGAAAATCATTAAGGTATTTGGTCATTTCTTTGCCAACCCCTTTCATAGCCACCTTAGAAACCAAATGCCTCCATATAGTACCCACTGCAATAGGTCGAATCCCGTTGTCGGGTTTTAAAAGCAGTGTAAGAGGAGCAGACGCGACAAACTCTGCTAAAGTAGATGGACATCTCCCTCCTAACCATAAATTAACCACTGCAGTGATAGCACATATGAGGTCAGTGGCAATAGTCGACCCTTCTCCACAAAGAGCATCCAAAATATGTTGCGCTCTCAAACCGTCCCTCCCACACGAAGTTCCTTTGGGAAACGATTTAATGCAACCAAGGACACTATCAACCTCCACCACAAGAGGAGGCTCGGAATAAGTCATGTTCGGCATAGCCGGCGGTTTCTTGTACGGGTGTTTAGCCTCTAAAGCCTTTGTGGTATCAGAATTGTATGGTGCAACACCAGATGAGCATAACACCTTTACTGCAGTAGTAAAGTGACTGTCCGCAACTTTTCGAAGACACTGTTTAACTTTATTGTTGACAAGATCCCCTTCCTTTTGAATATCCATGTCACCTTCGCCTAAGGACCTCGAACCAGAACCATTTAACAGATTTTTAATTAACATGGTAATACCGTCTACTTTCCCCCATATGGCTAAAGAATTCATTATTGAATGATGTTGCATGGCTTTCCTATTCCCGGACCAGCTTTCGTGCCTATTTTTGGGTCTGAACACCTGTAAAGTGCAACAAGGAAGAAGTAACAGCCTAACCCACGCATCAACAGAATCAGGTTGAGCAACCACCTTATAGAGTGTTGTTTTCAAAGCTTGCGAAAAGGCCATCCGACAACTAAGAGGGATACTTTTGACGGTAACGATAGGTGCCTTAAGTACACGATCAAGGAGGGAGACATCCAACACGAAGGACTCATGAACAGTTGTCTCGGGGCCCTTGATAAAAGGTTTCGAAATCCCAATAATGTGTGTATCCGAGTCAATTACACGATCATTAAACTTCACAATGCCATCAGGGTGATGACAAGCACGTTTCAAACTCTGAAGGTTCATGCAATCCCCACACAACCATTGATCCAACACCTTCAATGTTTCATCCACTTTCAAAAACAAGCCATGGTCTGTAGAGATCACCTCCCGCAACACACTTTTACGTTCTTCTTTAGTAAGGTGCACACTCTTGAGATGAGAGATCAAACGAGAAATCCCCTTATTTCCTGCTTCACCATTCGAACAACAATGAAACGCACGGAACGGGCACGGCCATGAGCCGTTCAAAGTAGAAGAATGAGTTGTCATAAAATATGACAAAATGATACTAAAACTTAAAAAGACATTTCATCGAACACTTGACGCGCAGTTATAAAAAAACCCCATTTCACATGATTGGAGGAAGACGATAGGATATTGTTGATAAGAGTGTCTTGTTAATGGCTTCATAGTCGTAAAATATACTATGCAAATATTTTAAAACACTAACATATATGCTAAAATTTTGCTCACATTTATATTCATATAACATCATTAATTGTTTGTTTAAAACTATAAATTATTGGTAAGCCACAATATTCGTGAGCACTCACTTAATCAGAGTCGATGAACAATGAACATGCTGTGTTAAATTTCGTAGTTATGTATTGATGATCGAATATAAAAATTTCAAAAGTTTTATCTTTCTCGTTTATATTTAATAATTTAATATATATAAAAAAAGAATATATTGAAAAGACGGACGGAAAGTGGAAGTAAATCATCATATGATTTATTCTGTTTCCTTTTAAAATTCGAACGTCCCTTCAAATCGATTTGTTTATCCGGCCGGGATAGAAATTCAATCTCAGATTCTTCTCTATTGGGGTTTAACATGTTGGGCAATGAATCGGGTTGTTGGATGAAATGCCGTCATGCTTTCACAGTTAGAGGCTACTCGCTCGCTAAAGGAATGGGTGCCGGTAGATACATAGCAAGCGACACTTTCAGGGCAGGCGGATACGATTGGGCAATCAGGTTTTACCCGGATGGACAGAATCTGGACGATAACTCGGTTTATGTTCGGTGTTCATAGCTTTGCTCAGTGAAGATGAGATTCCCGTGTGAGGGCGTTGTTTGAGCTTATGCTGTTGGATCAAAGCGGCAAAGGAAAGCATAAAGTTCATATGCACGGATTACCTCTTACTCTAGAGGGCGTAAGAAGTATGTGGTATGATCACATTCTTCTTCCAATTAGAATCATCGATCGATATTATGTTATGCTATGTTACTTATAAATTGTTACCAGGGGTTTCCAACGTTTGTTGACAAGGGCAGCATTGGAAACATCCGATTATCTAAAGGATGATGGCCTCTCAATGCATTGCTCAGTTGCCGTTTGCGTCGAGGGATCCCAGAATGTAGCCCCATGTGACACGGGACTAAATCTCAAGTACCTGCTGGAAACTGAAATGGGCTGCGATGTTGTTCTTCGTGTTGGTGGCCAGACTTCCAAGGCCCACAAATCCATACTCGCGGCTCGGTCGACTGTATTTAGAGCCCAGTTTTTTGGAAACATGGCGGGTGGTGGTGATCAAGTAACGGTGGAGGACATTGAACCCTCCGTTTTTAAGGTAACGAAAATTTTCTGATTGATTTATTTTCAATTAATTAATTAATATGTTTTTGCATGGCAGGCTATGCTTTTGTTTATTTACTCAGATACACTTACAGATCCATTGCCAACAAGCATTCTTCAACATGTGTTTACTGCTGCTGATCAATTTGGTCTAGATGGGTTAAAACATTTGTGTGAAGCAAAATTACATGAACAAGTTAATGTTGATACAGTTGCAACAGTTTTATCTTTTGCTGATCTTCACCGTTGTTCTCAACTTAAGCTCATTTGTCAGGAATTTGTATGTGAAAACCCACAAGGTGGGTGTTGACTTCTTTAAAAGAAAAGCATAGTCTTCTTTAAATGAGTATATGACCTTTGAGGTGGATTTGTTGCGGTATGCAATCGCTGAGAAGACCCGATCCGGATGGATTGTTCACCATATCCATGGCTGGGACCAGCCGCATACGACTCCATCTCCACTAAATTTTAGTATTTTTATTAATTGTTGTGAGGAAGTTAGAATCTAAGTTGAACGTTTGTTGATAAATTTTGATGTTGTATTTTTGTTTGTAGGGGTGATGAACAAAGAAGGGCCAAATTATGTCCTAGACATAGTTAAATCATTGGCTAGGGAGTATGAAGTTGCACATTGAATTCCATAAGTATTTCATTTTATTGTTTAATTTTAGTATATTTTACCATTTAATATACTTCTGTTTTTCTTTCTGAACTTTATGGAATCTGTTATTTTGATCTCTGGATGTTTGAGGTCGTTATAATTTAATTCCTAGATATTTGAAATCCTACAATGTATGAATTTTTATAAATTACCCTGTCTATATTGCTAATGATTTAGAGGAAATTCAATCAATTAACACCAACTTATAAGAACTCAAAGAAATAGAATTGATCAACAATCAACAAAACTGGGTTACAAGGAATCAAGAACGAACGAAAATGGATAAGAAACGAAAGAGAATTTACTGAACTAGTTTACGCAAACTAGAACCCTAACTTCTATACTACTCGAGACCAGTGGTCAATAAATAAGATATCAGACACAATGTTAAGTTCGACCATGACCTTTAACCTATTAGACACTTTCAGCCTAATCCTCTTCACCAGTATAAACTATCTTTCATGTAATTACCAAAAAGCCCCTATACTCTAGTTGTTCGAGAAGACCTTAACTGTTCGTGACATAGACCTTATCTATTCTGTTCGAGTTAAATGATTAAACTGTTCGAGTTATTTGAACTTTGCACCACATCTAACAATCTCCACCTTGGTGCAGAAATCAAATTCAACACTTATCTTCCAACATGAATCAGATCTAAGCTTAGATCAAACTTTGTTCCAGTAACAAATTTTGTAAGAAAATCTGCTTGCTTGCATTTTCTTGAGTATCAACATACTCCACCAACACCTCCTTGGCTTGTATAACTTCCCTTATGAAATGCAGCTTCACATTTATGTGTTTTCTCCTTTCATGAAACATTGGGTTCTTGAACAAATGTATAGCACTTTGATTGTCACAAAGTACCAATGTCTTTTCCACTTTTACCTCTAGTTCACTAACAAACCCTTTAAGCCATATAGCCTCTTGAATTGCCTCAGTCAATGCTATGTACTCAAGACTCAATTATTGATAATGCAACAACTTTTTGCAATGTAGATTTCCAACTTACCAAGCTTCCCTATACTTTTAAAACATAACCTGTGATAGATCTACCCTTATCAAGATCCTTTGCAAAATCAGTATCTGCATATCCTTTTTATCATCACATCTGGATTACTTTCTTTCGCAAACAATAATCCAACTCCTTTTGTACCATTTAGGTATCTTAATATCCATTTTACAACCTCCCAATGTTTTTTTCCTTGATTACTTAAGAACTTGCTTACTATGCCAACTACATAAGCTAAATCAGGTCTGGTACAAACCATCAAATACATTAAACTCCCTACTACACTTGAATTTGGGACACTCACCATTTCTGCTATTTAATCATCAGTCTTAACAAATTGAATTGTTGACCAATATGAGTTAACACCGATTTAGTGTTAAGCATAGAATAAGAGTTAAGTACCTTTCCCCAATAAGACTTTGAGATAACTTGATAATCCTGTTAGCCCTATACTTGGTTATTTCCATACCAAGCATCTTCTTAGCACTGCCTAACTCCTTCATATCAAATTCCTTTTGTAATAAGGCCTTGGTTGCACTTAACACTTCGTTGTCCTTACATGCCAAAAGCATGTCATCAACATAAGAAGCAAATACACCAACTCCCCTCATGTGTATTCTCTATAATAGACACAGCTATCATACAAACTTCTTTTAAATCCATAATTTACCATATATTCATCAAATCTCTTATACCATTGCCTAGGAGACTGTTTTAATCCATAAAGTGATTTCTTCAACAAACACACTTTATCTTCATTACCCTCCATCTCAATCCCAACTGGTTAAGCCAAGTACATCTTCTCTTCTAATAATTTTTCATGTGAAAAGGCAATGTTTACATTTAACTGCTCAAACTCATAGTCATTAACAGGAATGACAATAATACCCTTATAGATTAATGCTTTACCACATGAGAAAATATCTTGTTGTAATCCACTCCTACTCTTTGAGTGAATCCCTTAGCTACTAATTTGGCTTTGAATCTAGGTGCTTCAATCTCCGGAAACCTTCTTTCCACTTATAGACCCACTTGCAGCTCACTAGTTTCTGATCTTTTGGCCTTTCCACCAATTCCCAAGTGTCATTCTCATGTAATGTGTAATGATTACGTCTCTAATTTCATAGCATCAATCCATTTTTCTTTAAGATAAGATTGCACTGCTTCTTTATAAGGCAGTGGCTCTCACACACTTTCAATCTCCACAGCATTCAAGAACACACACTTTCAAACTCTGCATCATTCAAGACAAAAGCGGATATGCCTTCATTTGTTCTATACCTTGCAGGAGGACAATGTTTCTTCTTGTTCTGGATACTGTAAACTCTGAGTATTGTTCCTGGTACTTGAGCTTGTGCTTATACTTGGTTCACTTCTAGAAGCTTCAGATTGATCAGCTAATTCTTCACTGTAACACCCAACCTAAGGCGGGATATGTCGGAGTGATATATTGATTGTTCGGAAGCTCAATGACACTAATTAAATTGGCAAATGAATTTATTTATATTATGAAACCAATTCATCGCATTACAATAATTCGAATAATGCAAACAACAATCTAAACAAAACATCCAGACGAATTTAGTTAACTAGATATCCTATAGACCAAACTAGGTGAGCTTCAAATCCTGAGCAACATTAACCTGCAGCATGTATAAAATATAATTTTGATCAACACGAATGTTGGTGAGCAATCATAAAATTTTATATAGTAATTATTGTAAAAATGCGAATCATGTATCAAGTGAGAATCCAAAATAAATGAAATGCATAGACTGATAAATAGACTGTAGACTATTCCCGTCAGATTTAGCACAAACCCAAACTACTGTTAGGATTAAACGCACACACGAAACTGAACACACACACGAAAGCAGTAAACGAACACGAGGATTTAACGTGGTTCGGTCTAAACTGACCTACGTCCACGGGTGGCAACTAGGTATATCTTTATTGAGTGACAAATATTACAAGTACATAATGTTGTTTATATAGAGACTGAACCCTTATTATGCAAGAAATCTAAACCGGGCCGGGCTTGGGCCCGACCGCCCACACCCGTCTCCTCTTTTGACTTCATATAATAAACCGGGCCAACAAGGCCTACGAACCCAACAATCTCCCACTCGGAGGCCTTGAGTACTCTCGTCTGCACTCCTGATTGTACTTCTGTAATCTGAACATTAAACTTCTTCTAGTTGCCACCGCCTTCTCATCAATTAACCTGAAGGCCCGTTGAAGCTCCCCGGAGCTCCAACACGTCAGTCATGGCTGAAACTGCCCCTGACCCGTTCTCTGTCCCTACCGGCTCCCACTGTAACGAACTACCGGATCCTGAGATAACCTGAGAACAAACACTCTCCATATTCAGCAAGTAATTCATTGGAGAGACTTTTACAGCTGGAATACTGGTTTTCTTAATCCATTGTCGACCTGGAACTGTAACTGAAACACGACCTGTGCTCCCACTGTCACGATGTCCCCCAACTGATTTAACCTTCCTAGCTCGTTCATCCTGAATCTTCACTTTGGCTCTGGGTTTGTTACTTGCAAAACGAACCTTCTTCTGCCCACGAGATTCTGTGAACCGGATTTTGTCTTTCACCAAAACTGGATCCACTCCTTTCGGTGACATATCGACCATATACAACGAACCCATTTTCTTGCCACGAGCAACCACAAGATTCCCTTTGACTACTTTCCACTGCCCATTCCCGAACTTAACATCGTGCCCTTGGTCATCCAACTGCCCAACTGAAATCAAACGTTTCTTCAAACTTGGAATAACCCTCACGTCTTTCAAAGTCAAGAAGTACCGGCTGAAGTTATCAAATCAACGTCTCCCATACCCGTAACCTCTAAAATATCATCATTCGCTAGTCGAACCTTTCCAAAATCCCCAAATTTAAGATTCTTCATCGTTTCACTACAGTGAGTGGCATGAAACGATGCACCAGAATCCATCACCCAAGCATCAACGCTACTCTCAACACTACAAACCAAAGCCTCATCACTACTGACCCCGTCATCTATGTCGTCTTCTGTAACGTTCACCTCTTTCTTACCATTCGGACACTGATTCCTGAAGTGTCCTTTCTCTTTACAACCCCAACATTCAATATCCTTACGAGTCTTAGACTGACTCCTCTTCCTGCTCCCACTGCCTCGCTGTTTTCTCCTGCCTCTACCTTCTGTGACTAACATATTGCCTGATGATTCACCTGAACTTCTGCGTCTTGAATCTTCTCCCAGAATCAGATCTCGAATCCCATCGAAAGTAATATTTGTAGACGAACTACAAACTGCAGTCACTGTTTGCGACCAACTGTCGGGCAAAGAGGATAATAACAAGAGACCTTGAACTTCATCATCAAACTTAATGTCAACTGACACTAAGCGGGACAAGATAGAATTAAGATTATTGATATGAGTTGTAACTGACCCACCCTCTTTCATTCTTGTTGTCACTAGCTCTCGGATAAGATAGACTTTATTCGCTGCCGAAGGCTTCTCATACATGTTGGATAGTGCGTCCATCATACCACGGGCTGTGGTTTCTTTCATGACGTTAAACGCCACATCTTCCGACAACGACAATGTAATACAAGCCCTAGCTTTCTTGTCTAACTTCTTCCAATCTGCTTCTGACAGCTTTTCTGGTTTTTCATCCTCAAGCACTACATCCAAGTCTTTCTGACAAAGTAGTGCCTCAATCTGCATCTTCCACCAACCGAACTTCTGTCCGTCAAACTTCTGTATCGAAAACTTTCCGTCTTCTGCCATAACAATGACTAAAACGAAAAACTGGATAAAAAACAGAGACAGACACAGCAACACGAGCCTGAACTTAACGACTGTTCAACTGAACTCTGTTAAACAATCAACCTATTTAACGTGCAGCGGAATAACGAACTGTAAATCAGAAACCGAAACTTTAAACTGAAACGATAAACCTGACAAACGTGGTTGGCACTGGTTCTAAGTTTCTTTAAATTTCTTCTGACTTGAAACTGTTCTTCAACGAAAACAGGATCTTGATTCGCTGGTTCTTTGCTCGTACTTTGCAAAGTAGGATCTCGACTCGCAAAACTTCTGCCTTCTTTTATTGGTGTGAACACAAGCAAAGTAATCAAATATATTACTTTCTGCCTTGACAATGAAACACAGCAACCAAAAAAATATATACATACTGTGTCCTTTTGTCTTTTTCTGTTGTGAAAACCAATATATGAAGCCAATTGCAAAGGTGGGTGGCGGCTATGTTATCTGCCTATGTATAATCTCACGTAGCACCAAATTCCCAAACACCTTATTTTTACGAAACCCCAAAAAAAAACTAGCGCTGACCTTTTCAACCTTCCGGTCGATCGCTGGATACGTCGGCTAGCTGCCAACACCGAAAACCTAGATCGACAACCTGAATTTGACCTGTGGCAACTGGTGGCAGCGAAACCCTAGCAGCAGTTAGCGGTAACGCGGCGGAACCCTAGCCCCGATCACTGGTGCGGCGGCGACACGCGGAACTGGTTCACCGTGTTCTTCGTGTGATCCGAACCTAAACTCTAGATACCACTTGTTAGGATTAAACGCACACACGAAACTGAACACACACACGAAAGCAGTAAACGAACACGAGGATTTAACGTGGTTCGGTCTAAACTGACCTACGTCCACGGGTGGCAACTAGGTATATCTTTATTGAGTGACAAATATTACAAGTACATAATGTTGTTTATATAGAGACTGAACTAGGGTTAGTAAATTATTATGCAAGAAATCTAAACCGGGCCGGGCTTGGGCCCGACCGCCCACACCCGTCTCCTCTTTTGACTTCATATAATAAACCGGGCCAACAAGGCCTACGAACCCAACAAACTACTAAAGTTGTGTTTGCGTTAAGACTTTCCATCATTACAACAAAAAACCCGTAAACAATTAACATGTAGAAAGTAACATATAGAGCATAACAATTTATGACAAGACAACACACTTTGACTATAGCATGAATCATAACTAAATTGTAAATCATGAAATAATTATTAGAAAGTTTTGAATGATACATGCCAGACACCAAAAATAATGAAAAAGATAAAAAGGGGTATGTGTCACACCCCGATCAAATGCGCAATATGCCGGGCGTAACTTAGATTGTGCAAAAGTTCAAGACACTAATTTAAAAGTGACAATAATTATTATTTTATTTCATAATACTCAAGTACACAAACACATGATTATGAATTGTGGTCAACCCAAATAATAAAGAAGCACATAGTCATATAACAATAAATCAATAATAAGCAACTAACACAAATACATGATTATGAATTGTGGTTGAGGACTCGATGATATAAACATGAGGTTGTGTACGCAATGTTACTCCCAAAATAAAAGGTAAAAAGGGGTGTATAAGACTCACCTTAGAAGTAGGCGTGCAAACAAAATAAGAACTTGAAGTATAAGCAAGCCAACATGATCGTAACAACCAAACATCCCTAAATGATAAAATAAACTAACTTTAGTGAAATATTACTTACACCATAAAATGGTAAAACATGTATAGAGTTTTAGTTATGTTTGGGGTTTTAAACTTCTTTTAGAAAAATATATATTTACTCTATAATTCATCACTTTTAAAGTTCATCATTAAACTAATTTTTTTTACTTAACAATTCTTATTAATAAATTTGACTAACAAAATTGGCTCGATCAAGAATATGCGATCCTATTTAATTAAGGTGATAGTAACGAGTTTAAACGAGTGTTCAGTTAGAGTTAGGTCTGAATATCGATATGAGATCGTATTCGGGACCGAAACGACCAATATAAATTATAACTGATAAAAACATGAAAAGTCAGATCATTAAAGCGAGTTTAGTTCGTTAAGTCGTTAAAACCCAAATTTAGACTTGACGTGAACCCTAAAACTAAATGATTGCAATTAGACATTGAAACACATCAATCAAATTTTATTGAGAAAGGGGTTTCCATCCATAGGTTTTTAATTACATAAAACTAGTAACAGTTTACTCGGAATTAAAGTAGAAAAGAATAATAGACTCAAGATTACTTTTGAAAGACAAAATGGCCAAGAACACCAATTAGGGTGATTAGATTAAAGAAGAGGGTTGAGCAACGATTAAAGGCTGATAAGCATTGCTTATATAGGCCTCCATAATCTTGGAGAAGAAGAAAATGTTTATCAAGAGCATTAATTGAAAATTCCCGAAAACATCAAAATGTTAACGAAAATAACGGAACTCTTGTTCCCAACTCCAAGTGTTTGGTTGAATATGCTAGGATTTATGCTAAGGCATATTCAAATCGTTTCAAAATAAAAATACACGAAATCGGTGTAACAGGTCAGTTACCTCCGCACCATAATATTGTCCGCTTTAGCTGGGGCGTGCCACCATCGCCTCACGGATTTTCTTTTGGTTGCCTAGGTGAAGACTTCCCAGGAGGTCATCCATCTAGATAGTACTCCCACATGAGCACGCTTAACTGTGTAGTTCTCCTCTCATCACTACCATTAAGCGCCCAAAACGCGTTATGATAGGAAAGGTATCCAACTTCTTATAGAGAATGCTTTGTTCTCCTCCCCAACCAATGTGGGATGTCATAATCCACCCTCTTAGGGGTTCAGCATCCTCGCGAGACCTGGCACTACCGGTCCTGACTCTGATATCATCTATAAAAGCCCAGCTACTACCACACATAATATTGTCCACTTTGGCAAGGGCGTACCACCATCGCCTCACGGATTTGTTTTTGGTTGCACAAGTGGAGACTTCCTAGGAGGTCACCCATCCTAATACTACTTCCACCTGAGCATGTTTAACTGTGGAGTTCTCCTCTCATCCACTACCATTAAGCGCCCAAATGCGTTATGATGGGGAAAGTACCCACCCCCTTATAAAGAAGGCTTGTGTCTCCTTCCCAACCGATGTGAGATGTTACAATCCACCCCCCTTAGGGGTCCACCGCCCTCACCGGGAATGATACATAAAAGATTAGCATGGCCCTTGCGCAAGGATGGCACGCCTAAACCAAGGACGATGAGTCCAAAAAGAGGTGTTTGTAACACCCTAGGAGAATCACACATCGACCGTGGACATGATAGATTATTGGTACATAAGTGAATGCCCTACCTCTTAAATCACCAACGCGCTTTGGGCTTAATGTTAGTGGACGAGAGGAGAAATCCACAGTTAATCGTGCTCAGGTGGGAGCAGTAGTAGGTTGGGTGACCTTTGGGGAAGTCTTAATCAGGGCAACCAAAAACAAATTCGTGATCTCTTTGTGGGAAAAGCGGACAATTTGATGGTACGAGGGGCCGTATGTTACAATGCGGAAGTCTTAATCTGGGCAACCAAAAACAAATTCGTGATCTCTTCGTAGGCAAAACGGACAATATTGGTGGTGCGAGGGACCGTGTGTTAAAATGATTAAAATTGACTTATAAAGAAAACAATGCCATACGTCATGGGGGGAATCAACCTAAGTCTCCGTGACACGCGAAGGTGTTGGCTAAGATTGGAAATCTTGATCCCTCATGCTTCGCGAGGGATAAATTTTCACCCGCAGTGAAGCACAGGGAGAAGATGATTAATTTTTGACACTTTAAGCCCCTGAACTTTGGTTTAACGAGTACACATGACATAATAATACAATACGCTAATAAATACTAATAAATGTGCTTTTATTATTGATCAAGGATCTGAATTACAAGCCCTGTTCAGGTAAACATATACAAATTCAAAATTTGACGAATGTCACATTATGATATACTCACCTTAAAAACAAAAGCGATGACAATGAGTAAAACAAACTCTTAAACGAGGTGACTGACGTAACTCAGTTCAACGGAAAATTCTAGGCAAAGTATCTTATCTTGAACATGGACCCTAGAATATTGAATTGGTAAACTTGAACCTCGAAACACCTTAAATCAATGGATTTGATTGGGGTGTTTCGAGTTAAGTATGATAAGGAACTAATAACAATTACAAATTACCCAGAAATTGAGTGGAAGATGAATATTGAAGGTTAGGTTTGAGTTTTAAGAATCCACGGTTGATTCGTCTGTTCATGATTTAGTCGGTGATATGATTGCGTTAATGCTCGAATACGTTAGCTGTATGTAGTGTGTGTGTTGAGAAAATTTTTGGACAGAGTAACGAGGCAATTCATGAAAGAATAAGAACTCTGTTAATTAGAATAAGTTACAAGAGGTATATATAGGCTATGGGTCATTCGTTAGACATGCCTAATGAATGAGCCTCCCATTTGCTAAGTCATTCGTTATACATATCATAACGAATGACACTACGTATGTTAACTCTCATTCATTAAACACCTTTAACGAATGAGGTCCAAAACACACAGGTCTCTTTCACTATCATAACATGGCGAATGAGCCTTACATACATTTACCAAAATACCCCTATACATTAAACTAATATCCAAATGCGTTAAACAAAGACCGAGACGACAAAACAATGTATCAACAAACCCCCCTCGTCTTGAGCTTTGTTGTCTTGATACATTAAATTTTCTGGTCTTTCAATCTGCACAGCTATGAATTCCAAATACAAGACATACTCAAATGACTCGTTGGGATTGCATAGCCAGCTCATTATCTTTACTATGTGCCCATCCGATCTGACTATAAAATAAAATATCGTTGTTAGACTCAGACAGATTGACCAGCCACATCAGATCGATTATCCGAATAAACTCTATCCTCAAACCAGAATCCAATACGATTACTTCTTCACCAGTCTTGTCATCGTAGTACCACTGACTGAATCTCTTATAAAGGCTTTGCGGAAAAGTCTTTAAAGGGACTTTCTTCAATGTTCACGGCGCTTTACATTAAGCACCAATTTCCTCCAGCTGATGCGCGTCGATCTCATCAACATATTTCCTGGTCGGCACATGTGGCTTGAAGAACTTAAAACCATACCTTACCTCGTGCAAAAGAGGATGACAGAAGCATCCCGTCAATTGATTATCCCCACGGTTCATAAATGGTTTGTTTTCCAACATACGAGCATCCCATCATGGCATGGTAAGAACATTAGTAATATGCTGAAAATACTTCATACCGTTCTCCCACTTCACGATACATACCTTAACCTCCAGTTCGTGCATCCATGAGACGATATTACCTTAACAGTCTTCACAGCTACAAACTTCTTCATTTGATATATAGAAAAGCGGGCCTTCGATTGCAAATAATCTTCTGTTTCCGCATACCACAACGTCTCAATCATCTTCTTCATCTTCTTTACATTATAATTAAACATATCATCCGAATCTTGTGTAGTCTCGGGTTCTGTCACTTTCTCTTTTCCTTTATCTTTCTCTTTCTTCTTTCTCAGACGCTCTTCGACTGCTTCAAAGTGTTATGTCGTAAAAACGGAATCCCATCATCAGAATTAAACTGAGTATACATATCCAGGTATTTCTCAGACGTCACGTCTTCTATCTCCACATCATCATAATTAGTATTCCCTGTGGAACACTTTTATCAAATCTGACTTCCTCGGTGTACTCTACCTCACATCTTCCTGTCTTTCCAATTCTTCCACATGCTCTTTGTTTAAGTTAATAAGCATAGCGATTTGTTCTTTAGTCAAACAATGATCAACAAATTCGCATTCTTCTATCTCATCAGCATTAACCATGCTTATAACAACCCGAGTTTCTTCAACAAATAAAACCATATTCAATCTCAACGTATTAGCGGGTTGTACTTTAGTTGAATCATGATAAACAACTATCTCCTTCCCACTCGGCCCCCCAGGCAGGTACATTACAAGATGATGAACCACCTGGTTACTGATCAAAACCCGGTTCGAATCGTATTTATAAGAATTTGATTCGATTGGTTCAAATTCAATTCGATTCGTTTGCCTAAATTCGATTTGATTTGTTCAAATTCGATTCGATTGCCTAAATTTGATTCTATTCGTTTGCCTAAATTCGATTCGATTCATTTCCTAAATTCGATTCGATTTGTTTGCCTAAATCTGATTCGATTGGTTCAAATTCAATTCGACTGGATTGCTCAAAGTCGATTCGAATCGTTTAATGAAATGCGAATGCGATTAAGATGTTGGAAATACTTTAATGAATACTTATGATTATGCTTGTGATTAAGTGTGACATAATCATAAAATTAATTTTTCTAGTGAATTTTTAATAAATCCTTAGTAATGAAAATAAAATCTTTCCAAGCCTTATTAACCTTAATAGAAGCTCTACCCCTTGGACCCTGCTAGGGGCTGCCGCCCCTAGGACCCCACAACCAGGGGCGCTGCCCCTCAGACCCTTGTTCGTTAGGTGCTTCGCTAACCTAGAAATATGATCTGGTTAGGAGAAGTTAAGTGATGCTTGTAATTGTTACACAATTAGTCATGCCCAGCTAAAGAGAGGTGTGACCATAAGCTCCGAGAGAAACATGATTCAGGTGAGTTTCTAGCCCCTTTCTCTGCTATGTTTTTCGTGGATGTGTTCATACTCCTATGTGTTTAGTTACTACACTTACCTTAAGTGGTAAGTGTATGCTATATGAATGTTTATAAATGATACTTGAATGATATATAAAGAGTTAAGGGTATGTACGTAGATGTATATGAAAATATATAACCAAAAGTATGTATGATTGTATGGTAAAGTATGTATGGTTGTATGGTACGAAAAGAAGAGACCGAGCCCTAATAATATCCGAGGAAGAAGGGACCGTACCCTAATAATATCTGAGTAAGAAGGGACCGGGCCCTAATAATATCCGAGGAAGAAGGGACCGGACTCTAATAATATCCTAGGAAGAAGGGACCTGACCCTAGTAATATCCGAGGAAGCAGGGACCGAACCCTAATAATACCGAGGAAGTATGACGAAATGTTCTTTAAAACATAGAGATAATTATGTATGCATTAGTAAGTTAAAGCAAGAAAGAATGTAAGTATGAAAATATGAAAGTATGAAAGGAATAAAGAATGATGTATGTAAGTATGTATGGATGAAAGGTAAGCAGGTTAAGTATGTAAAATGTATCTTCGGATGCGTATGTGTAAGTATGTGAATGTAACGTATGTTGCCTGATTAACTAGAACTCACTCAGCGTAACTGGCTTTTAGTATAAATGCAGGCAAATAGAATGAGCTAGCTGGCTTGAGAGGGACACATGGCATATGAAGAAGGTATGGCATTGAAGGAAAGAAGAGTTTATGTTATTTCATGTTTTGTTTTAAGACTAGTTTGGGTATTGATTAAGACAAGATTTGAATATTATGTAATATATGGTTGACTTTTAATTATTCCACGAAAAGTTTTAATTCACTATGATGTTTAGACTATGTTTATGAGTAAATCCAATGCCAAAGTAGGGCATCCGGATTCGGGGCTTACAACAACTTAACCCATACTTCTCATAACTTTCTCAAATTGTTCGCATGAATATATATATTTATATTTTCTTTATCTATCTATCTATCTATCTATCTATCTATCTATCTATCTATATATCTAAATGCCTATAAAAAAAATCCTACGTGTCACTCTTTGGTTACTCCCCACCATCTGTCAAACCACCAGATTGTTTGTTTTGTAATTTGAGGCTTATCATACATTTGACCCGAATTCGCGGGTATGGATCTCACCAAACCTGGATAGTCCTTAAATGGGTTATAACATCTCATTTATTTTCAAAACCTTCCATAATCGAACAATAACTCTCACGGGTCATGGGTCTCACAAAACCCAGATAGCTCTTAAATGAGTTATAACATCTCATTTATTTGTGAAATAATCCCTTAATCATCCAATAATAATATTTGTAGGCCATGGGTCTCACCAGACCCGGATAGCCCTTAAACGGGTTATAACATCTCATTTATTTGTGAAACCCTTTCATCATCAAACCCTAATTTAATTTCTCCCCTCTACATATTCTCTGTCATCGGTATATTTTCTCCATCACCGGTTAACTTCCAATTACCACCCACCGTCGTCAACCTCTCTCTCATGCATCAACCGTCCATGTTTCATACGACAAATATTTGTGTCATGTTTGTTTGTTTAAAAAATCAACATGTTCGTGTTCATTCCTTAAAAATCTAACAAAACCTACACATCTCAATTGAAAGAGACCAAATGTTAAAAAATATAATAATAAATGTAACAGACTAATCATATGTATTAAATCAAAACAAAATTACGTTAAAAATAAAACAATTCATTATAAAATTGTAAATAGCAAAACGATTATAAACAAAAACCAAAATAAAACCCCCGTAACACGCAATACTCAACCTAGTATACTTATATATGTTAGCGAAAGAATTTTCTAATTTCAGCCTGTGTACACAGATCACTAGTATCACATGTAAAAGCATATTTTAGTTAACACTATATTTTTTAGTCTGTCCATGTGGTATTATTTAAAATTTTAAAATAAAAAATCAAACCACATGTCCTTTCCAATGTGATGTAGTGATAGGAAGTCTGTGTTCTTTAATGGAGACTCAAGTTTGATCCTCACAGACAACACTTTGGAGAAGACATGAGTGGCTTAATAAAGGAAGACCGGGATCTTTGTGATCTCCGGTTCAATTCTAAGAGAGTTCGGGTTTTATCATCAGTAGGCCTTAGGGCGAATGAGATTTTTCTGAAACCAGAGATAGGGTATGTTTGGCAAGGAGCTTTTAAGAGCTTTTAAGGGCTTCAAGCTTTAAACTTTTAAGAAAAAACTCATACTCAATTAAAAGTCTTGTTTGGTTGAAGGAGCTTGAAGCTTTTAGGTCATGAGAAACAGCTTAAAGCTCCAGCTTAAAGCTCCAACTAGTAGCGTTTAGAAAGAGCTACAAGCTTTTAGTATTTTATTTACTTAAATAACCTTTCAAAATAATTACATTTAATATTATTGTTTTTAGTTATGCCCATTTTGGTCATTTATACATTTTATTAAAAGCTCCATCTACTCTACCAAACACTTAAATATATCTAAAAGCTACGGCTTCCAGCTACCGGTCACTAGCTTCCAGCTACTAACCACCGGCTAGTTTTGCCAAACATACCCGTAATATAGAAACGTTTAAAGAATTTGTACGGCTAGGTTAGGTGTTTCTCTTTGTTGTTAAAAAAAATAATATCAAATCTCATAAAAAGAATAGAGATTGCATACCATCTTTTCCTATAAAACCTCCCACCGCACCCGTCCTGCCGTACCTTCTCAACCAAATCTGTCTATCAAACCAAGATCATTAGCATCAAATTTATTTATATAACTTTTTATATATTAATCTGAACTACTTGTTAGAAAGGAAATGCTTTTCGATCACGGGAGGGGTTCTGAAGCGACAATCCAATTGGTGATTGGGTCTCATGTTTTCAAATTTGGAGGCTACTCCCTCGCTAAAGGAATGGGTGCTGGTAAATACATAGCAAGCGACACCTTTAGGGTGGGTGGATACGATTGGATAATCGCCTTTTACCCGGATGGAAAGAATTCGGAGGATAATTCCATTTACGTTTCGGTGTTCATGGTTTTGGCCAGCTACGGTTCCGAAGTGCGGGCATTGTTTGACCTTGCTTTGTTGGATCAGAGTGGCAAAGGACAACACCAGGTTCATAGTCACACCGAACCTTACACTCTCAAGTGCAAAGGAAGTATGTGGTATGAGATTCTAATGCATGTTTACTTTGAATTTAATTAATCAAGATTTATTATCTATCCTATAATTAATGTTATGTGATCACTTGGCAACTGGCCTTCTAGCTCAATGGTATGGGTGGTGTCATGGTTAAGCCTTGTGATCCTTGAGGTATGAGGTTCAAAACCTGACTCAAGGGTTTCTCTTTAATGGTGTTATTGGGTGAGTGAGGCCTATAGCGTTAAAATCAGTATGGACGGTTTATATCCCATATCAGGAAGGCTCACTAGGGTATTGAGTGGATCCAACGCTATTGAACAAAAAACTTGGGCAAAACTTTTTGTTAGTATAATGTGAATGAATTAAACCAAACGCTAGCCCATCACGAACATGATGTTATATGTTTTATTCTTGTAAGTTTTATCTCTCTAAACTGTGTACCAATCACTTTCATATTATATGATTTTGTTGGTACACCCAAATCTTTAATATAATATATATAGAGAATTCAAAGAGATGCAGTATGTTTGGAAGATGATCAAACACAATATTAGAAAATATTAGAAGAAGAATATAAACAACCATACTTTGTATATATATATTACAATAAGATATGCATATAATTACAAACATATATACAAGTTGATGATTGCGGTATTTAAGAAAGAGAAGTTGAAGATGTAAACATAGATGACGCAAAAGAATATATATTTTGCGGAGTTCGCCAAAAAAAATGATGGTGGCGGCGATGATAAGATCATAGGTGTTGCAAAACCTAACTGCTGATTTAGACAAAGTAGTAGTTGTGTTTGAAGAACTTAGCATTGCAATGATAATGTAGGTAGATGTCTTTTCTTTATTTTTTTTTAGAAGAACAAGATGGCTAGAATTTTGATTGTAGGTGGAAGAGGGTGGTGGCGTTTGAAGGAGTAATATTGTGATAGTAGGGGATATCACTTGAATAGAGAAAGAAGAAAGGAGACTGATGGTTGCAGGATCAAGAGATGAGCTTTGATACCATATAAGAATTGATCAACCACATAATATGATCAAACACAATATTAGAAGAAGAATATAAACAACCACACTTTGTATAATACAATAAGTCACAAGGCTCATTATTTATCTTCTACTTTGATGAATTAGTGCTATAATTTGATGAATCTGTGCTTGGTTTAGTAGATTATTTTCCTTGATATTTCAGGGGTCAGGAACGTTTCTTGAGAAGGGCTAGTTTGGAAGCATCTGATTATCTAAAGGATGATTGTCTTTCAATGCATTGCAAAATTAGCGTTGTTAGACATTTCATCATTTCTACACCATCTCACATGGGCCAGAATCTCAAGTACTTGTTGGAAACTGAAATGGGTTGTGATGTTGTTCTCCGTGTTGGTGACAAGACTTTCAAGGCCCACAAAGTGATATTCGCAGCTCACTCAGATGTATTTAGAGCCCAATTTTTGGGGCTTCTTGGAAACCCTAACATAGATGAACTAGAGTTGAAGGAAGTAGAACCCTCCATTTTTAAAGTAATAAACACGGAATGCATGCCTGTTATTCTCATTGACTTAAGGTTAATTAATCATAGAGATGTTTTTTTTGGGTTGCAGACTATGCTTTTGTTTATTTACTCAGATACACTTCCTGATACAATGTCCACCACATCAACACACATAACTGAACAACTGTTGGCTGCTGCAGATCGATTTGGTATAGATAGGTTAAAACAGTTGTGTGAAGCGAAATTAGGCGAAGAAATTAATGTTGATACAGTTGCAACAATGTTAGGTTTTGCTAGAAAACGTTATTGTTCCCAACTTAAGTTCCTATGTTTGAAATATGCAATAAAATGCTGGAAAGGTGCGCATGCTGCCGGTAAAGTTTGAATATTTTAATCGATCACTGTAGTGGTGATGAAAACAGAAGGGTTGAAGATGTAGAAGATGTCCTTTGTTGCTATCCTAGAAACAACGATCAGTAACACCACCACTCGCCGGATGCCCTTTGTTACTAAAGTCAGTCACACTCTTTTCTAAAAGGTATTTTATTTTACAGTTTAATTAGTTATACATGCGTTTTTTATCATTTGATAAGTACATGTTTAGCTTTCTGGTATCTATTATGTAAAGTTACTCTCGATCGATCAAAACCAAGATTTCAGTAATTTTTATTTGTAAAAACTGTTAAGGTTACTGTTTAATGTGATAATGCACCGTCTTAAATGTTTTGGTTTTCATGATAGAATTATCATTATTTCTAAACATCATCGATCTATTCGTTAATTAGTGATTACTTGAATCTGATACATACTACAACGAATTCGTTAATTAGTAATTGGTTTTCATGATTGAATTATCAAGTGTGAGATGCTGTTGCATAGTCTAATAAGGCTATATTTTACATGATACAACACTTCTGTTGAGAATTAGCCAATTTAGGACCTGCATTCCAAATAAGATGACCTCATTGGAATTAAAACAGGTTTCAATGTTTCATAGTACCTCCATTGTTGCAGATAATAACCCTAACTCAGTAATACATTGTGACATCTCTCGATTTCGGGTCAAATGGTATTTATTTTGTATTTGTTTTTATGTTGTAAACCGACCCGATTATTATCCCGAACATTTCAAATATATAAAATATTGAATTTTATGCTACTAAAACATTCCCGCTTGTCTAATTTGAAAAACCCCTTTTACGGATTCGAAAACGGACTTAAAACGCTCAAGATACATCAAAAACGAACTTCCGGACGCGACCGACGTGCTGGCCAGCAGCAGATCAGCAGCAGCCCCATTTTTGTTTTTTTTATTTTTTTGTTTTTTTTTTGTTTTTTTTTGTTGTTTTGTGACTTGTCTTGACCTCTCTTGCATGCAAACCTTGATATCACACCCCATGCTTGACCCTTTCAACCCACCCTATATATACACCCCTATCCCCTTCATTAATCCTTGCTCATTCATCTCTTTCTCTTCCAATTCTCAAGCATTTAAAGGTGTTCTTCATATTTTTTTTGGGCAGTTTGACTTCCAAAGTCAAAATGACCATAGTCTTACATTATAATCAACTTGTTAACACTTATTTATACTTGAAGATTGTTATACAACATATATATAATAGCACCCTTTGTACCTTCGGTGGGCATTTCGCCGCTCTCGGTCGGTTAAGTGTCCGGCCCATAAGACAAAGCTACATGGAGGACTCGTAGTAGTCCTTGATTATATATATTTCCGCATCTAACTATCAAACTTGTTATACTTGTTTAACTTCTGCTCATCTTAGTTCTATTTTCATTTTGAGTTCCATGGTTATGGGTTTGTAGAGACTAGCCTCGGTTATTCCGTAAATAGCTCCAAACCGGAAGCCGAACTCTTGTTTACTAGTTTGTTTAAATAGTTGTATAAACATGTTTTATGTAAGATTTGAGTTTCTAAAATCATTTTAATTAGTTCCATGGTTATGGGTTTGTAGAATCTAACCTCGGTCTTATCCCGAAACAAGATCCGAACCGGAAACCGAACTTTCGTTTAAAGACTTTGTTGTTGACTTTTTGTATGTAAAACTTTGGTATTATTATTTATAAATTATTTTACAAGTTCTATGATGTTTGAACATGTGGTAACCATTCTTGGCCTTATTCCAAGATAAAAACCGAACCAAACCGAACTAAACCAAGTTTACTTGCTTAAGACACACAAGTGTGTTTTTAACCATTAAAGCTTATATATTTCTTTAAAAATATTTTATAAACTGATTTTAATTATTTTCACAAAGTACTCGGAATGTTGAATCCAACTTGATCTTATAACAAAGTTTGGAGCGATTAAACCGAACACTCGCTTAACGGACGTTGTTAGTTCTAAAACAATAGAACTACATACTTTGTTAAGTCTCTTTAAGATTTATTGAGTTATCTCGTACATTTATTATTTTTGGAAAGTTGACTTTGGGTTTGGTCAAGTCCCAAGACCCGAACCGACCACCCGAACACTCGTTAAAACCCGTTTTAGTATCTATATTATAAAGGGACTTGCTTTCTTGCATTTTTACCCATCTTATTACTTAACATAGGTTGAGTAAAATTAAGGGCTAGATACTTTAACCCGGTTTCGAGCAAACTTACATTTTTAAAGGACTATTATTATAATTTCTTAAATATTTACATTTTAAACCTTAAACTTTAAATTGTTTACATTTCTTATAATTTATTTTCGTTTAAAGACTTCCAAGACAACTTTTCTAATACAAGACTTCTTCTCCTTTAGGCTTCGTTCGTTAAACTCATCGTTCCGGTTAATCTCCAAATCATCAAATCTTTCAAATTTATTACTTGAATATGAGTACTTTCATCCCCCGTTTTCACTCTTTTATATTTTGGGGGTGATAGCCCTGCTTGCGGTGCGCACATATGATGTATATATGTGTGAACCCTCGGGTGGGCAAAAGTGAAATTGCACTAATTTTGACGTTATTTTACTAATCTCGTGAAAATAACGTTAAAAGTGACGGACGGTTAATCAGGCATCATGTAGTGGCGTTGATAGCCGAAAGACAAGGGTACATGCACCGATCAGCCGGTCCCGATGATTGAGTGCTATGTGCCTTATGTCCAAGGCTTGATGCAAAACTACTATCGAGCCGGGGGTCTCACCGGAAGCAGCCTCTCTATCCTTATGGGGTAGAGGTAAGGCTGTCTACATCTTACCCTCCTCAGACCCTACCATAGCTTTGCTATTGGTGGGATATACTGAGTACGATGATGATGATGATGATATTTTGGGGGTGACATTGCAAACTTATTCAAATCCAAATGATTTATACTTGAGCTTTAAACCACAAACTTTATTGTATACTTTACTTAAATAAATGCTCGATTTGGTGATTATATGCTTATATGCTTGAGTGCTAATGTGTTTACCGCTTTTGGATGGTTGATTCATAAATCCGAGTATATCTGGCATCCCCTTATAGAAATGTGTCGTTAATGTATTCTTATTAATGATTTCTTACAAAATCCGAGTTTATTTGGCATCCCTTATAGAAAGGTGTCGTTAATGTATTCTTATTAACGATTTCATTTATCTAAATTGTTGCTATTATTTATTGTTTTGTATACAAGTTGTGGAATTTCATATTATATATCTATTGTTCAAAAGCTATGAAATGACTCACCAACCTTTGTGTTGACAAAATCTATTTATGCAATGTTACAGGTTTGACTTTAGGTTGACTCGAAGAAAAAAACGTTATCGAGGCTATTATGATATTAGCAAAATGAACATTATATTATTTACTATGATTTGAATTCGGTTATTGTATGAACAAGTTATGTGACTCTTTGTGTTTTTATGAGTTTAAATGAGTTGATTAAATATTGTCACTTAATAGTGTCGTGTGCGATGAACAATCGGTTGCGCCCCGAGGTTTCCGTCATGGTCGGGGTGTGACATACATCACTAATGATCCTATTGCTCTTTAACATAAACACCCACAGCGAGTGGTTAAAAGTTTAAATTAGTTAATGAAGTATCAAAAAATCAAACCAAGTCCATCTTCACATGGATTTGGTTAACCAAATTGTACCGATTAACGGAACCAATATAGAAATCCTATATATGTTTCGCTTGGGTTAGGGCTCAAAACTGAATCAACCCCGTGTACCACTCGTCACTTAGGTAAATACCCATTCGAGATAAAACAAAACAATAAGCTCATTTAATAAAAAAGAGTCAATGATATACATTCCTAGTTACATGCTGTCAATAAACTCATTTGATCCTATTTCTGCATCCATGTCTTGCCAATGATATACATTCCTAGTTACATACATTGCTATTTTTTCATAGATTGATGATACAGAATAGTAATCAACAAGAACTTTATAGAATCTGAATATTTACAATGATTCTGATGATTTTGGCCATAACCATTGATCCATATACATAACGAACAGGTATGTACGTTTGGGATACGACCTTTCATGCTTAACCTAATTTGACATTTGTACATGGAAATTCCCATGGGTACAGTTTGGGAATTGTAGTCTGTAGACCCTATACTTATATACCCGTTATACTTTGATGATGAGGGATTAATGCTATATTTACCCTCTTAATCAAGAACATCGCTTTGTCGTAGATCTTTAACTCCAAGCATTTGGCACAGTGTTACACCAACACACATAAGACACCATTACGCAAATATTTAGTAATTATATAAGTGCATAACATACAACTAAGATGCCTATATTTATTTAAAGTGATAACATCATGCTCAAGTTGTTCAATTCACTTTTTATTTTATAGATATACAAGATTGCATATCATATCATAATTATATATAATTCAAAACGCTCCAAGCTCTCACGTCACACCCCCCTTTTTCTCCAGCCACCACGTGACTCCATTTGAGAATAAAGCCCTCTCATTGATCCTAAATTTGAAAATTCGCGGGTCTTGGATTGGGTTACGGGTTTGGTAATCTTAAACAGGTAGAATAAAAACATTCTAAAACACTAATTTTATCTCCATCAATTTCTGAAACACCCTACCGTAGTTTCTTTCAATCCACCATTCTATCAATCGGCAACAAGGTATGCTATCTGATTTCTCGATTAGTTCCTTTATATTGTCATTTAACAACGAATATGAAACAAAATTTTGCATTCAACGAATACAATGTGAGGTTTTTGGAAAATCGGAATACACAGCATGCTAATTGAAGTTATTTCCTGTTCTTCAAAAAATCCAGTAGATATGTATTTTATGTGCTTGGAAAGCTATTTAAGTTTACTACAGTTTAAGTTAGAACATCAGAAGCTGAAAAAATTGTAAAGTGGTCAAAAGAGTCGATTTCTGCAGTTGCGCAGAAAAGGGCTGCACAAAAGTAAATTTTATAAAGTTGTTCGATTTCGTCTTTTGCTGGGTCGATTTCTTCTTTTCTCGGTTGTATTTCATTTATTTTCAAGTTCAATTTCACGTGATTTCGGTTTTATTGTTAGACATTCATCGGTAATATGCATTTTTTAGTGTTTAAGGAAATGGGTCAAAAGTTTCTAAACAAGGTGAAGTCATCACATTCGCTGATGTTGATAAAGCAAAAAAGAGGAACTTGAAGAAATTTTTGTAAGTTCATGACTTCTTAGTGTTAGATATTACAACTCACGTGTCTTTCTAATTAACCATTTTGTTGCATGTCAATCAACTTAATTAGAAAATTCTCATAAACGCCCTCCTCAAGGCGTGCTCTTGGTGAGTTCAAATTGTTTATTTATAAATTTCTAATATAAAAGCGCTCTAAAATCATGAATACATAAATTAATATGTGAAACGGATTTGGGTATTGTGCAGGTTGCCTTTCCGGGACGGGTAAGACATTATTGGCAAAGCGGTAGCGGGGGAAACTGAAATACCATTCATTAGCTGTTCTGCAAGTGAGTTTTTAGATTTTGTTTTAACAATGGTATGTTCGTGTTCGTTCATTTAACTTTATACGAACACGGACACTTAGTTATACAAATATTTGTGTTCATGTTAGTTCGTTAAATGCATGTAGAGTTTAGTTTTCTGAATGGAATATTAAGTAATCTAATGATGATTTCATTGTTGGACCAAGAAATCATCAACATCAAATGTAACAAGATTTTTATATATTCTAATTTGTATTGATGAACTTGGATGGATGGTTAGTTATGCATTTATACTTTAGTAATTTTATATACTCTAATTTGACTTGTTTGTTATGTGTTGAGGTTAATTTGCAATATTGAGCTCATATACATGTTGGGTTGGTGTAATTGTTGAGATGAAGATTTGTTGCTGGGCTAAGGAGAGCTAATGCGAGACATTGTAGATAATGATACGATGAAGGTGCTAAGTGGAACTTTGGATAGGAAATATACCTTTCTTTTCCTCTATTTGTCAATTAAACTGTAGTTCAAAGTCAATTTGCTCTCTTGGTACCCATCTAACTCATGATTCTGTTTTTCATTTTCATTTTCATTTTCATTTTCATTTTCAGGCTTTAGAGCTAAAAATCCATAAAAGGTATTCCCCATTTGAAACCAGTCAGCCATCAATGTTTAAACTAGTTATTTATAAATGTAAATGTTTTCTTTTAATGCTAGCAAAGGTAAATTGTATATGCTTTCTTTGGGTATGTTAACGATTCAAAAGTAGTTGGCTTGCTAACGCGTCAAAACTGGCTACGGAGACTAATGATCAATATCGTCTGTGTATTTTAATGGGTTGTTGCCTAATGAAATTTATGATCAAACAACATGCTTAATTAAATTAAAATTAAGTAAAACTCATTTTTTTTTCTTAAATACACATTTTATTTTTCCTTTTATTCATTTTAGGTTTTATTTTATTTTTTCATAAGAATGTCTATAGATTGTTTTAGTATTTAATCTTTGGTTATGCATGACAACATTATCTAGTCATATGTTTCTTGGGTAGAAGAAAAGGAGAAAACAATCAACATGATAACTGAACTGTTTACCTCTAGTGGTTTGAGACCTAAGTTATTTTTCAATTGTTCTTGCATTTAATGGTACTATTTAAATAGCATTTAACCTTATGCGTTTATGTATAAATTTGTGTTTAGATAATACAAGAAACATAAGAGTGTGGATTTGAAGGAGGTCAAGAACATTGCGCCCAACAAATCCTTCAAGGCTTGGTTTATTTGCACGGTCACGAACCACCTAATATATGCAGAGATTTAAAATGTAACAACGCATTTATGAACGAGAACAACAGGCAAGTGAAGATCGGTGATCTTGGATTTGCAACTCTAATGCTACAGCCCATGGCCAGAAGTGTGATTGGTAACTGATTTAGATCATGCAACCTAAGTTTCACATATTTGATTTATAGAAGTTTAGCATAAGTTTTATAAATTTAATTGTTTACTGAGGAGGCAGCACAACGTAATGAGAATACAGATCGTTCTGTTATTATGTTGCTGGAGGAAAAGGAAGATTCTCTTGTCGAAGCAAATTCTGATATTGTAGTGAAGGTAAATTCAAATTGTTTTTTTTTCTGTACCGTTAGTTGCAGTTAAAGATGGCAAGCATTGAATATTCCTACTATTCATTTTATAAACCAGATTGGTTCATGAAAGGGTTGAGTTCGTTTAATGAGTTGTGTGCAGCTGGTTTCTCTCAAGAAGCCGGAACCCTTGGAGATATATATGAGACTATCTCAGGAAGTGACGGGCTATACTCTTAATTTCTTACTCAACTTAGGTTAGTTAATTTTATGTACATATTTTAAATTGTATGGCCAATATTATATATTGTTTTTAGGATTGTATATGTCGTCTTAGTTTGCTTTTAGTCGGTGTAGTACGTACTCGGTACTTTTATTTTGTAAGTATTGGAGAAATGGAGACCCTATAAAAGGATCACCTACCCATTTATCCAATCTCTCTAACAACTCCATAACTCAAAAACACAACCGTTTCATTAAACACAACTTTTGGAAATAAAAGTAGTTTCTCTCTCCACTTCTCTTTTTCTCTCTTTAGTAATAACAAACTAAGATCCGAGTGTTGTCGGTGATTTTCGCTAACCAACAATACGGATTGATCCGAGTCAAGTTGTGAGATCCATCTAGAGGACCAACAAGTGGTATCAGAGCTTTCGGCTCGACTTTTTGTGGTTTTCGGGTCAAACTTTTCGGGTTTTGATCTTAGTTTTTGTTGGATTTGAGGTTGATTTCGTGTTACTCACCTCTTTTGGAGTCCCTTTCACCTTAGAAATACACGAGAATCACCAAATCTAAGTCTTTAGTATTTTAAATTTTTGTGTCTAAGCTCAGATTCGGCTTAAAATCTCAGATCTAGGCCGATTTATTGATTTTTAGACTAAAGTTTTTTTGACTTTTTGGAAGTTTGGGTGTTATTCTCAAAAAAAAAAAAAAAATTTCGCATCCGGTACTGTAGCACTCGCTTTCGAGGTACTGTAGAAATTGCGGGGGGTACTGTAGCAATTGCATTGCCGAGGTACTGTAGCAATTGCTTCACACGGGAGGTTCTGTAGCAATAGTTTCGCTTCGCACGGGTACTATAGCAATCGCTTCGCATCGGGTACTCTAGCAACTCATGCGAAACACTGTAGCAACTCGGTATTGTAGCAAAAAAAAAAATCTAACTGAGTTAAAAAAAATGTCTTACGAACCTGAGCTTGAAGGAAATCTGGATATGGGAGAACGCCGAAAGAAAATATTAAAAGGAGAATTCGACATGTTTACATATATTAAAGGAGAATCGATTGCCTGTCTCATCAATAGATTTGAGTCACTCCTCTCTAAAATGAGTAGTGTCAGTATCATCAATGGTTTGTATGAGATCAATATGAAGCTATTGAATTCATTGCCTTACTCATGGTGCGTCAATGTTGTTACCATAAAGAGAACCACAAACCTGTATACCCTAACACTCTTAGAGTTGGCTTCTACCATCAAGTCTTTTGAAATAATGGAAGATAAGCTCCAAATAAACAATCAGTCCAAAGAACATAAAGTTGGGACAAATAATAAAGTTGGGACAAGTGTTGCAGGTGAAAGCAGTCATGCATGTCCTATCATTCCCGACACATCACCTTGTGATGAGGTAAGCCACAACTTATGCACGCAGGCTTGCATTGACAAGGTTACATATTATAGATATCATCAAAATGAAGTCTTAAAAGAAAATGCAAAACTTCGACAGTTAAATGCTGAATATGTAAAAACTGACAAGATTTACGTTGAGAAAATAGAAACTCATCGTGATGATCTTGCAAATCTGAGGATTAAAATTTTTCAAGAGAAGCAAGAAGTAATATAAAAACATAATTTCTAAATTGAAAGATAAAATTGAAAGCTTAAAACTTAATGCTTCTAATAAAATAAAAGAAGAAAAAGTAATCCAAGGATTTGAATCATCATCCGAGAAGTTGAATGATATCATTGGAGCCTAGAGAAGTACTAAGCTGAAAGCGGGGCTGGGGTATGATTATACTGCTGTACCTCCACCTTTAAATGATAATTATACCAGCTTACCCCACTTCAGCTATAATACTGCTCTCGAGGAAGAAATGTCATATGGGGTTGGTAGAATACCAAAATCTGTGAAATTTGTCCCTATAGTTTATCAAACTGCTGCTCCAATCCCATCATCTGATAAATCTAATATCAATGTATCTTTTGAACTGGTTGTGTAGAAGAAAGTGGGTCGGTGGAAACGGACACGAGTTGTGATTATGAAACCGTTTGTGATGAAACTTTTGTTGAAAAATGTGTCAACGAAAGTAGGCCTGTTGAGGTGAACATATCAAGTTGTTCATCATCAAGTTGTGAGACTAAGGATAATTCAAGTGAAAATAAAGTTTTTGAAAATAAAAAGGCAAGTACTTCGTGTAAATATGTTCCACCAAGTAAACGATCATTTTCTCAAACAACAAATCAATTAAGAAAGCCCCAGTCATACAACTTCTGTGATAACAACTACTATGGTCATTATTAACAAAATTTTGTTGTCCATATTACACAAATGTGTTTTATAATCATGTTTCTTTCCAAGGATCACCTTTCCCACCGCACCAACCACATTATAGTTCAGATGAGTTCTATGACACTTCTAGGAGAAAGTGTTGTTTTGTGTGTGGTCACTCTTCTCACCTTGCAAGCACTGGTTCAAGCAACAGCTTGATATTCAAAGGCGGCTTAGTCAGTCCCAAAGAGGAGCTTTTAGTAGCCTTGATTCAAGGACTGATCAAGATAATAGTGAACCTAGTGAAATGGATGTGAGATCTAAAGTTAATAAAGTAAAACACAAAAGAAACCCTTTTGGAAATCCAAAAAGGATAAAATCAAAAAGGATCCTAAGACTGTAAAGTCTGAGGATTCACCAAAAATAGTTTCAAAATCAAGAAAAGAAAAGTTCAAAATTGACAAAACCAAGGAACAAGTTTTTGCTTGGATTCCTAATGACTGTTCTTCATCAAGTGAGGCTCCACCAAGAAATAAAGTGTTTTCAGGAAATAAAATCAAGTTTGATCGATTTTCGGTTGACCTTCCCGGGACAAAAGTATCCTGGGAACCCATGTCTATTTAAACACTTAGTGCATGCAGGGTCAATCAAGGAGGACTATCAATAGTATTAGGTACTTAGATAGTGATTGCACCCGGCATATGATGGGAGACGAACCCTTGCTATTTGATGCTAAACCATTCGATGGCGGATTTGAGTCTTTCATAAGCGACATGGGAGGACAAACTTCAAGGAAGGGAAGCATTGTTCAAATGGTTCAACAACAACTTTTCGAGCGTTTCTCAAACTAACCTCGTCCAACTGCTTCTCTCAAGTGATAGATCCAGCTTCAGCTGTTGGATCTCGGTTTGAATCTCTTCAACTTTGTTATACAATGTGATAATGCATGCTTAAGATAGTCCATCTGACAACAACTTTGTTGACATTTTCACTAAAACCATAGATCATGCTCGTTTTGAATTTATGGTCGAATAGTTCGGCATGATCAATTTTGATACATCTATCTATCTTTTTGTATATAAAATTGTAAATATTTTTAAAATATGTCACAATTTTATAGGGAGAAACTTGAGTTATTTATGACTCACCAAAAAGATTTTCAATTCATCTTAAGAAAAGTAAAAACAAATTATTTGATTTACCAAATATATATATATATATATATATATATATTACATTTAAGAAAATCTAAAAGGAATTGTCACGTTTAGAGGAAGCTCTTGCTTAGAGAGAGTCGGATAATTAAAATTTTCAAATTTTTAGAAATTGATCCGACCATTGGAAAATGATAAGAAATTATCTCTAACGATTCTGGCACATGAAAAGAGTGATCAAAAGCCAACAAGATCATTGCTTCATGTGTAGATAGGCTTGACAAATGAGTAAGTGTCATAGTGATATAAACTTAAATATCTGCCTATGCTAGTGGTTACATGTTATGATGCGGTTATATGATTCCGTTAAAGTCATATCCATGAAGGCCGAAATGTAATTAAACATGTCATACCCAAGCCTCTCTTTACCTGATCACAGTTGTCTTATGAAAATCAATGTCATTTTTAATTTTTATTGAGTCAAGAAAATCGTCAAGAAAAGAAAAGAAAAGAAAAGAAAAACAAAAGGAGTCAGAAAAGAAAAAGAAAAATCAAGAAAAAGAGTCAAGGAAAGTCAGTTCTAGGAATTTTAACTTCTGCTTTATTTCTTCATTTATTTTGATTCAAGCCTTGGACTTTCTCCTGCGCAATAATATGGTATTATCCGACCTGATTGTTAAGGCCCCGAATCTTCAGCTTTGTTTTATTTTCTTTCTTTTGTTCAAGCCTTGGACTTTCTCTGCGCGATAATATGGTATTATCCGACCTGATTGTTATGGCCTGAACTTCTGCTTTATTTTAATATTTCTAGATCGAGTCAATTGTACAAAAAGTCAAGTGTACAAAGAAAAAGTGTCCAAAGTGTTAATAAGTGTACTGTGATCAAATAAGAAAGGTTTAAGTCAAGTTGAGGTGACATGTTAAAGCAAATTAAGCCCGGGGTATGATGGAGCCTGTAACATGTCAGATTAAATGGGACCACACAAGCATTGTGCCTAACACATACCTTAACATATCACATTGACACCCAAATATTTGTTAAGTTTAAAGTGGACAAATTATATCTACAATCGACTTTGGGTTTTTGGCATAATAATGTCCAAATAGAAGTGTGATCTAGAACGTTAACAGATAATGTGATTCCATGTTGTGATCTTTCTCACAAAAATATTAAAATCGTGAGAAAATTTTGTAAATATGTTTGATATGTAATACTAATTTCATCTTTACTCTTACCTTATTTTTGTTTTTGTTTTATTTTAGTTTCAACTTCAAAATATTATGTATATATTTTCGTAATATTAAACTATATGAAAATGCTAAAAAGATTTTAAACTTTTATTATGTTCGTACATATTTTATTAAACCTTGTTTATTCAAAATCAGGTGTTTTGCATGCAAAGTTTATTGGAAACCTGGGATTTAAACAAATCACTTACAAGTTGAGAGACTGAAATTGGGAGGGCCTGTGAATGAATTCTTCTTTGACCCTCGAGAGGGTCTTGTGAACAAACCTTATTCGTTCTAAGTTTTGTGCAGGTGTACATGGATAGGTAGATCAAGATCAAGTCTGCTTGGAATTGTAGATGCTGATGCGCTTAAACGAAAACGAGAACGTGAAAGTTGGTGATTGAAGCTAAAAATGAACTGATTGCATCCGAAGACAAGGAAAGAAACCAATCGACACAAGAAAGTCAACAAGAGAAAATTAGATGTCGAGCCTCCCTCATCTGATGTTTCTAAAATTTGCTGTTGCCGATCCTTCCCAGAAAATAAGATAAGAACGGAAAATAAAGATTTGTCCAAGATCCAATTTGGTTCAAGATCCCGGATCAAGACAAGTACTAAGTTTTAAGAAGTAAAGACGAAGCAAAGAACTTGATGAAGGTTCCTCGAGATACTCAATCCTAGAGGGAGATTGTAGGGCCAATATTATATATTGTTTTTAGGATTGTATATGTCGTTTTAGTTTGCTTTTAGTCAGTGTAATACGTACTCGGTATGTTTATTTTGTAAGTATTAGAGAAATGAAGACCCTATAAAAGGGTCACCTACCCATTTCTCCAATCTCTCTAACAACTCCATAACTCAAAAACACAACCCTTACATTCAACACAACTTTTGGAAATAAAAGTAGTTTCTCCCTCCACTTCTCTTTTTCCCTCTTTTGTAATAACAAACTAAGATTCAAGATCCAAGTGTTGTCAGTGATTTCCGTTAACCAACAACACGTATTGATCCGTGGCAAGTTGTGAGATCCATCTAGAGGACCAACATAAATGCATTCAATAGACACCTTCTATGTCGTATCATGAAGATTTAGGATTGTTAAGAAACAGTAATACATTTTTAGCTGAAACTTGAATTGAAAGTTATATGCTTTTTCTCATGTTCCTTATTTAAACCTAGAGGTTAATATATAATAATATTAATTGTATAGTTGATGCATACATGATATAACTTACAGATTAAAATTTGTTATAGTTACAAGTTAATTATTGATGTTATTATGAATTAATCTACTGTGATGGAATCTGGATGTTAGGAACATTATTTAATTTAATCAATCAATTGCGCCAATTCATTAGTATTTTGTTGTATTATAGTAGGAGATATGAGGAAGACGACGTTCAAAGGAGTGAATGTGTTCATGTTCAGGAATCTGGTGGCTCCTGAGATACCTACACATATCTACATGCCTACATATCTATGTACTTACATACACACCTACACATACCTATGTACCTTGCTTACAAACATACCTACATACGTGCATACATCCGTGCGTACATATCTAGTCATAAATACAAGCAGTAGACGAAACTAAGTAATTAGTGTGATGCAAAATTTTGTTTTATAAAAACTATTTGAAGTATTATGGTAAACACATGTAAAAAAAATGTAAACTTATGTTTATGGGATGTGTAGGTAAAACATAGTATGTTGTCATGTATGATATGTAGTGCTTATTCGTAATATACAAAATAGTTTATCAGTTACAATGATTGGTACAAAAAAACATCAATTTGAAGAATTGTGGGGCACTAATATTAACATGAGGAATACGTACATTACGTACAGTAATTAAAGTTAAATAAAAAATAGTTACCATATTCAAATGTTTAAGAAAAATAAAAAATAAAATATTACTTGCGAATTTTTAAATAATACGTACACTAATCTCTTGCAAATGTTTAAGGAAAATAAAAGATAAAATATTATTTGAAACCTCCAACAATTACTAGTTACCAGATTCACATATTTGTAAAGATTACAACTATGTCATTTAACATAAATTAAAGATAAAATTAAAAAAAAAAATTATGATTGGTTATAATGATTTCTCACATTAAAAACACTTATGAAATGAATCTAATCTGTGTGTGTGTGTGTGTGTGTGTGTATAGTGGCAGGTTCAAAAGGGAACCACAAAAAAATGAGGAACTAGGGAACCATGTCTTTTACATTAAAAAAATAATAAAAAATTCATTTTTACATGTAAAAAACACATTTTTACATAATCTTTTTAGAGCTTTTACATATAAATATATATAGAAGTCGTTTTTATTAAAAAAAATAATTAAAAAATGCAGCTAAAAAAAGGTAAAACAAATATTTTTTTTTACAAAATTAAATATTTTTATTGGAATGTCTTCTACATGTATTTATAAACAAAAGCTATAAAAAGGTTTATGCTACACTTAATTTTTTACATATAAAATCGAGCTTTATGTTATTTTTTTTACTTAACTACACAATTGGCGCCTAACGTTTCATGAAAGTAACAACATTGGGTATTAACATTTAAAAGTCACTTGTTTAGATATTCAACTTTCAATTTTGTAACAAAGTTAGGTATTAAATCTAACATCTGTTAAAAACTTAACAGAATGGGAGTCAGGTGAAAAAAAAAAAAAAAAACTAAGGGAAATCTTATCATTACACCTTTAACCTATACTAACGTATCAACTACTTCTTCTTCACTCCATGTTTGTTCTCGATAATTAGATGAAATTTAAAACCGTATCTTTTTATTTTTTTGGTTCAGGCCTTCATCCAGAGCTTTTTTTCTATCAAAATTCACCGTGTAGAATTTTCCATCAGCAACTACCGCAAAGTTCCAGAAAGGGACAAGTTCCATTAGTTGGACTTGTTGGACGTAGAAAGGTTTTGTATAATTTTTTATTTCAATGACATATTGAAAAAGTTAGTATACCATGACACTTACCAATGACTTTCGTTACATTTACAATTCTTTTCATTAGATTACCAAACTTTTTTAATATGTCATTGAAGTAAAAAATATACAAAACTTTTTTACGTCCAACAAATCCACATAATTGAACTTGCCCTTTTCACAAACTTTGTGGTAGTTGGTGTTGGAAAATTCTACACCATGGTGAATTTTGATAGAAAAAAGCTCTGGATTAAGGCCTGAACCAAAAAATAAAAAAAATACTGTTTTCAATTTCATCTCATCATCGAAAACAGAGGGTCTAAATAGCATATCGTTACCAAAATTACGTACGGAAGCCATGCCGAATTTAAAGTTTTGAAACTTTGTCTTGATTGCCCACGTTCCCATTGTTCTTTGTTTGCCCTAAACGTGTCTCTGTGTCTTCTCTGCATTACAAACATGGAGTGAAGAAGAAGCAGTTGATATGTTAGTATGGGTTAAAGGTGTAATGACAAGATTTCCGTTAGTTTTTTTTCACATGACCCCCATTCTGTTAAGTTTTTAACGGATGCTAGACTTAATATCAAACTTTGTTACAAAATTGAAAGATGAATATTTAAACAAGTGACTTTTAAATGTTAATATTTAATGTTGTTACTTTCATGAAACATTAGGCACCAATTATGTAGTTAAGTCTGTTTTTTACATGTGATAATAATTGCCTTTTAAACAAATGAACCCGCAAAGTTGATATGGAACGAATTCGTCATGTGGAATGGTCAGCATTTTCATTGGATTAATTTGTCAACGAAAATTGTTTTAGTTCCTTCTTGTAGTTTGGACTTTGATACGGCAATCATGTAAACTATTTGCAATATTTTGGGCAGTACAACATTATAATCTAAAATCTGGAATTGGTTAAATTACCAACTGGTTTTGCCTAATTTTGCTATATTGATTAAAAGGCATAGGTAGTGAGTGCATATAAGTTGGTAATTATATTCATTAGTTGTGGCTTATTACACAATAGTTTCTAACAGAATCGGGTTGGGAACCAGTTCGGATGCAAGAATGCTTGGGACAAAACAACCGGTTTTGACGGGTCTGAGACAAAACAACCGGTTTTCTGCATGCTTTATAAATCGGGTTGGGTTCAAACCGGTTTGAGAGAACAAGTCTACAAACTGGTATACGAACAGGCAAGTTGGGTTGGGTCAAAACCGGTTTGAGCCAAACCGATTTTTTTTTGTACACCTCTACTTAGAAATAACACCCTTGGCAAATCCAACATCAAATGTAAACAAGAGAGATATCGGGCTCATAAATATGATTTGCTTCAAATACCACCAAAAGTGTTTTAAAATCACATTGGTTGTGAGAGAGCAAGAAGGCTGCCGCCTGGTGGTGTGTCATGCATCAACTTGATAACGGGACGATACCACGCACCCTAAGAATATTCGGTGTCTAAAATTAGTGTTTGGATGAAAAGTTGGTTTTTTAAATCAAACTCAAATAAGCTATTAGAGAGAAACATATTGTATTGCTGTTACTTTATCTATTAGTATTTATTTCATCGTACCAAACTACATTCAAATAAAAGGAATCACTATGGCTATATCATAGAAAGATCCAGCCGAATACAAACAATCATTTGTAAAACACCATAGACCTCTGGTAATACAAAAACCAATAATCTCCACTACTCTAGTAGCATGCACTGAGTCAACATAGAACTCGTTTAGTACCTACGAAAACGCGGGTCAACAACAGCAGGGTCAAACAAGGTATACACCCGGTCAGACGGGCACTGAATATCCACATGTCCCCGACCACCACAATTAGTGCAAATCATGACCATATGCACACAATCCCGACTAATATGACCGGGCCGACCACAAGTCCGGCACACCATGTCTCGAAAAGGGTCATCCCTCAGTGACGAACCAATCGGGCCCAGAGAGCCAGACGGGCCAGATTTAATCAAGCCAGCCACGCTAGACGCGCCTGACTTGGGACACTGACGGGCTAGATGCCCAGATATACTACAAATGTTGCAAACTGGATCATTCCGACAATCACGAGCAAGGTGCCCCGTTTTCCAACAGTTATTGCAAGCTTTCTCGTTGGTACAGTCAGCTGCAACGTGGCCTGCTTTATAGCAGTTGTTGCAAAGACGAGCATCGTATGAGGAAACATTTAGAGAACGACAATCACGGGCCAAATGCCCGACTTTACCACACATGTGGCACACGGACTCATTGGGGCATTGGCTTGACACGTGTCCTGATTCCTTGCAGTTCCAACACATGGTGGTTGATGTGCACTCAGCTGCAACATGACTACAAGTAATAATGTGTAACATATTAGTCTTACGGGTTGAAATAAAAAATAATGGAGGTGGTAAAGATGGGCGGGCTGTGCTACGGGTTTGAAATGATTTTAGGTTAGAAGGGGTCAAATCGACCCACATACACTTTTTCTGTATCATACATAATAAATGCGTTAATTGCTATTGCAAAAAACAATATTCTTCTAAAAATAATCTAGATCTTTAAGTAAAAAGATTTCAATTTATACCAAACACCAACTAGGGCATGTTATGTTCGTTCATTTAACTTTAACCGACCAAGAGCACAAACAATTAATTGAACAATTCTTTTTGTTCATGCTCGCTCGTTAAGAAAAACAACATTTTCATGCCCGTTTGTTAAAAATCTAAACGAACAGTTCACAAACGTAAACAAACCCAAACGAACATAAATGGGTTTAATCATGTCATAAACGAGTTAAATGCATAAAACATGTGTCGACCTCAAACAGAAGGACAAGGATGGAAAAAGTGGAAGACCAAAAAGGACAATGATATATGGGCTTGTAATTTAAAGTTTTGATTAAAAAAAAAACATAACATAATAAAGATATTAATATATAAATATATTCATATATTTGAAATTTTCTATTAATATTTAAGAAAACATATATGAACGAACGAAACATGTATTCATGTTCGCTCATTTAATTAAACGAACAAAAATCAATGTTCATGTTCTCTCGTTTATAAAATAAAAGGACATAAATGAACTTCCTGCCAAAAGGTTCATGAACAGTTCACTGAACGTTCGGTTCGTTTACAAGCCTAGATTTTATAGGTTGCATGTACTATTAATACACTTCGAATCTGTTTGACTGGTTCTCCTTTTATTTGACCCCTTTTTATAAGAAATGGATCAAAATGATCATCTCGGCTAAAAGGTTCTTGTTTATAGGAAACCTTAGTTTTTTAAATTAGGGAACTAAGAATACAAGAATATGAGAGATAAAAACAACCGCATGGAAACAAATAACCACTGCCAGCTTATTTACAAAATGAAAGCTAAGCAAATGAGAATCTTTACCCAGGATGTCCACAGTTGTTGCAGACAGTGACATTTGGACAGTCTCGTGCAAAGTGTCCAGGCCGCCTACACTTGTTGCACAGATAATCTTGCCTGCAAAAAAATAATGTCACCAAAAGAAAAAACTGAAATTTCAAAATTTGACAAAATGAAAATTAGGTTAAAAAACTTACCGATATGCAGGTTTGTCCCTCTTGTAGGGTGCATCGCGGTATGAAGCTCGGTCTCTGTTGTGGGACCGCTTGGCTAGACCAGGACTTCTGCTCCTGTCCCAGCTCATAGTGAAAACTGGACATAAAAAATACTCAAATATTCAGAGATCATTCAAATAATCGCCTCTAAATATAATCAACAGCTAACATAACTATTAATTAAAGTCATCTAACCGATATAAAAAACTTATAACTCATGTATTATAAAGAAACTTAAAGACATCACCCAACGAGTCAGTTGCTAAAATGAATTTAGCAGATCCAACACACCAAACAGATGGTTATAATTCAAAAGTGACAAGCAAGTGCTACAAAGAAGATCATGTTGATCCAAATTTAAACATCTGTAACTTAATATCAATATTATTTAATAAAATATAGTGTTTACACAAGGAAGAAGGCAAACGGGCAACAAGCTGCGCCCGCCACAAGCCCTAACTTAATTTGTCATCTCTTATGAAAAATGTGATTAAACAATAGAACCAAATGCTTACATCATTGAAACAGACTACAGAAGGTGCATTGAGGATTAACCAACTATTTTCTTCAAGTTCAGAACCCTAAAATAGCATACAACTGCATTAAACTTACACAGAAAACAATGCAATCTAAAAGAAATGTGGCCGCGTCTAAATCTAACTAATGAAGGCAACAATATATATAAAGAGATGGAACAGATTGCAATCAACATACTGACTGACGACTAGTTTTATAGAATCACAAGGTCATGGCGTAATTGAGTGAATTTAGAAAGAACTAACCTCAATTTGTTGTTGATTAAAACACCACTGAAACCCTAGATAGATTCTGGAATTGGGGATTTTTATTATTATTATAAACGGAACGGAATGACGTACTCACTGGTACTATGAGCAAGAAGGGGGGGGCTTTTAAGCCCATTTATTTCTATTTTAACCCCCTATACTTGATGTTGGATGTGATAACACCACCACAAAAAGCTTTAGGTAGAAAGAGAAGCGAGTAATGTAAACTTGATAGAGTAGATAAGAAGGATTGTGGTTAGCGACATCAACCAATAAAAGGATAACAGCTGGACAACCTGGTAACCATCCCAAACGGGGACAGGCTGTCATATCCTATAGATGGGCGACACGTGTCCATTCAGGTAGATATGAAATATCTTGACAGTGACAACTCCACCAATCACCTTCCTCCCATCCCTAGCTATAAATACCCGAAACATTTTCATGAGCTATTCATTCACACATTTAACCAGAGCAATTACTTGTAGTTCATACTTCTTCAATCTTCATTCATGGTACAATACTTATTCTCACGCCGGAAGGTGGTTACGAGAATACCCCCCATCTTGTCCTTCCCGTGACGAGACTCACGATGTCTGTTTTGCAGGGAAGTAGCTGGAATCTAATCTCATCAGGCAATCAGTGTATCATACTTGTGGAAACATAGATCTGGACTGTCCAGTTTGGATTCGTGCTTCTTCACACCCTTCAAGGGTCCTATGTGATATGATGATCCTTCAAGGGTGTTACATTTAAACACCGAGTCGCGCAATCAGATTGTTTGTTTTTTTTTCCTTTTCTTTTTATTTCTTTTTGTTATTAAATAAAATGAAATTATGGAGAACTAGTTGGTTTACCCGCGCTTCGCAGTGGGAGCGAGAAATTCACAGTTGTTGGATTTGTTAGTTACTATTAATATCTTGAGAAAACATACAATCCTAACCTTTGCACACAGACTTTGCCATGGAGAAAACCTACTGCTTACTTCCTAGTTAAGATTTACATAATTTAGATGCATAATGTATGTAAAAACTTCATTACAAAAGGTTAAGGTTGCCTGTTATCCACGTTTGGTTGTTTGTCCAAAAAGTTAGGCGAATCCTTAGCTACGATTTGATTAGATTATATGAGGGGGCCTGTGGATGTCCAAAAAGAGTTTCAATATTTAGTAACAGCAAAAGTCAAGAAAGTCTAAAGCTAATGTAACGCCAAACATGCAATATCTAAAGACTACTACTCATAATTCACTAACGAAGACTTTAACATAACGAAATACACTTTAAAGAGAAAATACCTTGTCAAAAGACGAATTCATCCTGGAAGAAAAATTAAGTACAAATAGAAGACCTGCAAAAGAACACAAATAGTGAATTTTGATCATGTGTATATATTAATTACATACTTGTTATATAGTTGATATTATTCAAAAGCTGATAGAAGTACAGTTGTGTGACCTATTTTTTGTATTCGTCAAGGTTTGGAATTGGAGGTTTTGCAGCAGTGCGTTGTAGCTGAAGGATACCTGCATTTGTGTTATTATAGATTTATAGGCATATTAGTTTGTGGTTGAAATGTTGCAATTTTTGTAATTTCTTGCCTTCAATGTTTGACATAAAATAATTCTAAAGTATTCAAGATTAATCCTTTTGAAATTCTCACAACCAATGGCCCATTTGTCCGACATAAAACATATTAGCAATTTTTCATGTGTAAAGAAAATTACCCGTTTGGTTCCATTTTAACGAGACGTTAGTTTATAAATGTATAAAAATTGACTTTTTTTCACCTATCTTACTAAGTGAACTCAAATATAAATTCCATTTGGAGTTCGGATCTGGGTTAAGAATTATTCATTTGACTGGTACGAAAATATAGTAACATTTTAAATGTGTTAGAATAACCTGTTTGTAGCTGCATTGAAAAGCCATCAATTTACACCTACATATAGGCTTTTCATACAAATAATGATATGAAACAAAGATATGACGAATAAGAGTGTTTTGGTTGTTTTAGCTATGTATTGAGTACCTATAAAATTAGCGGCCAAGGTTGCAGTTACTCTGCCAAACTCCCCAACCGGTAAGTCTCCTTGTACCTGAATGTAATATCGATGATGTTTTTCCTGCATAAATGAAGTGTTATATGCTGTTACTGGATGTTTAGCATTTTAAGCTGTTTACCTGTCATCTTGTAGAGTGATTTTTTTCAATATTTTGCCTGATCTGTTTTGTACAGGGGCTACCTCCTCGACACGTCCGATGCAGTCTGCAAACAATTTTACATAATGTAAGTATAGACAATACATTAATAATTTCTGAGGGGGGGCAAAGAGAGCTGTACATTAGTAGGATAAGTAAAAAAAAATATAATAAAATAACATTTTTTTTCTTCCGCATAATGTTGTAAGTTGGAGACACCCAAACTGATTACTATGCCACCTGAATTTGGTTAACCAAATAAAGAAACACATATATAAAATTTGTCACAATAAGAAGCTCCCGTCATAAATTTTTTTCTGCTATGTTCTACATTCTCACATGTCAATCTGAACTCTACATGACACGACAATAAAAAAAATATATTAAATTTTGGGTGTTTGTAGAAACCTATGTTGCTGCAATGTTATTTGGGCCAGTCAATTGACAGTCGAGTCTTAACCTAAACTGTTATTTACTTTGATTGTTATATAAGTTCATTATGCTAAGTTGAATCAGCATAACCTAATTACCTGATGAGCAGCTCCCAGAAGAACTTCAATAGTTGACCAACAATTTGACAGGATGAACCTGAGAGAAATAAATGTAACAAACACAAATACATAAATCGTACAACACGTCTCCTTTCAGAAAAACACGAACCTAAAATGTTAATCGAACAGAAATATATATACTTTTGGGATGTTGGTCTTTACCTTCAAGTTCTGAATGCGCCGCGCTTCGTCATTGAAGAATTTTGAAAATCAAGATTACGCCGAAACGAAGAAGAAAGCCGGTGCAGCCGCTTTTGTTAAGCGTCTACCTCCTCCGGCACTCTCTCGATTACCTTGTCTTTCTTTACCTCTGGGAACAGTGGAAGCGAGAAGTAAACGATCATTGTGCCAGGATTGATCAGTTGGTGATGGTGGAACTGGAATCTCTGTTTGATTGATGATGATCGAGAAAGAGAACAGGAAGAAGACGCAATCACACCTCCTCTCTCTACCTCAATATGCATCTCTGTTTGTTTAATCCAAAAGCATTAAGAGAACACGTGTGATGTAAGTGTCAATAACAGTCTCTTGACGTGACATAAAATCAAGCATCAACCCAGCAACCTATAATTAATATATAACTGTAATAACTAACGCTTGTATAATAAAAATATTAAAGTGAGCTACAGTTACATTATGTGAGTAACCGTAACTTTTGAATTAATATATATATAATGAGTGAACGAACCATAGCACGGGTTGAGTGGTGAGGTTGAATGATGGAGGAAAAATTAAGTTGGTACCGAAGTGACGCAAACGGGAAGAATGATAGAAAATGAGGAGAATAACCCATAATACATGGTCTTAGGTCTTATGGTGAAACGGATCCGGGAGATGAAGCTCCTCTGTGTGAGATGAGATGGAGCGAAAAGTTGGGTGTTCGTGAAGCAAGCTCTAGACACTAGCTTGAAAGCGTTCTTAACATGTTATGATATCTTTTTTGGTGTTATAATCCGGCCACAACTAGGCTTTTACCTTATCCTATTAGCATCATATTGGTAGGGTTTCTTGAGTTTTTTGATAATGAATTTTCCCGATTACCAAAAATAATTTTTTTCTACAATTTTAACTTGTATATGGTATATTAACATCGTCAAATGATATTCACTCACGCTACAATATTAGGACCCACGGTCAAATATATGTATGCAGAATTTTTTAGAAGTGGGGTTTATTTCAAGCATTTGATCACAAAGGGTGTTGGGTATTATTTTTAATCGCAAGAGAGGGTTTTGGGGTTAGTACTAGCGAGTAAGAGAGTAGTCATAGAATGTAAAGCTTTATGTCAAAGTAAGAGTTAATTGCTATGGCTAGTGGCGAATTAGAGTTAAATTGCCATTGCTAGTGACGAATACGAGTTAATTGCCATTGCTAGTGGCGAATAAGAGTTAAATTGCCATTGTTAATGGGGAATAAGAGTTAATTGCAATTGACAGTGGCGGATAAGTGGTTTACAATTCTGATCTCTCCTACACCTCTATTGTTCCCACATTCGCCAATACTAACCCCAAAAACCCCTCTTATTATTAAAAATAATACCCAACACCCATTGTGATAAAATGTTTGAAATAAACAACACTTTAAAAAAAATTCATGTATGCAGTATCTAATAGTATCATCACACTTAACAAAGGAATTAGAAATTTAGGATCCTAAAACTATTAAAAATTGGAACCGCCATTTAAACTTGAAATTAGTGATTATGTCGAAACAGGAGGCAAAGGGGTGCTGGGCCGGCATCCCGTGTCACCTTAGACCATCAGTTATGCAGCTCCGCAAGGGTGTTGGCATACACAGCATACCTGCATTGCCAAGGAACACCACGTCGATAATGCAGGCGATGTTGCTTTCATTTCCGTGAGCGGAACATGCACCAAAGGGGGAGAGACCTCAAATGGTCTTATGGTCGTTGAACAATTAAACTCATAAGGTAATTTTTTTTATGTTGTTAGGTAATTGTTTTAACTTTTAAATTACTTATATTGAAAAAATGATAGAAAATTACACAACAAAAAAAAACAAAAAAGAGTTTAGTGAAGAATGAAAGGTATGTTTCCTTAAAATTCGGGTATATATTTATCAGTGCCTTATATGATTTGTCGTTTCTAAATTAGATCATTGGACTTAGCTTGATAAGTACTAAGTCCTTATATGATACGCGCCTCATATGAGAATTTCTTAATTTTGAATTGAAAAAAGCTCTATGTGAAAATATGAAGCTAAAAACGTTCTTGTTAGACTTGTACACTGACATAAGTCCACCTCTAAACCTTACATTCATTATCTTATGTGCTTTCACGTGCCGTCTATGCACTTGATGGACATGAGTTCGTACGATACCCGTACCTAATACTTCCAATTAAGTTATACAACTAGGTTTTATAACCTGTGTTTTGAGGGTTTGTGTTTATAATGTGAATTTGCCACAACTTCTAGCTAGGGTAATGCTAAACATACTTCACTCTTATTAACCATCAAATATTGTGTAATCGTTGAAGAATGATGACACAGAAAGAAAAAAAGAAATGAAGTAAGAAAGGAAAATTTTATTATCTCAGAAATAAAAAGTTACAATACAAGAAACAAGAAACCTATATATATACACACAAGTCACATACGGCGCATATGTTATACTACGCATAACATATGTGGGGCATATGTTATATGCTCACATCCTCCCTCAAGTTGGAGGTTGAGAAAACCCCAACTTGAACAATAGTGAGTGAAAATAAGATCCTAGTAAGCTTTTAGTAAATATGTCAGCAAGCCGATCCTTCGTGTTTGTATGCACCAAAGTCACTAGTCCTTCTTGTAACCTCTCTCGAACAAAATGACAGCCAATCTCAATGTGTTTAGTTCACTCATGAAACACATGATTTTTGGCAATATAGATTGTAGCCTGACTATCACATTTAAGCGTGATAGGAGTGATGTTAGGAACATTGAACTCTAAGAGAAGTCTGGTTAGCCAAAAGTTCAACAGCCACCCGTCGAAGAGATCGGTACTCAGCTTCAGCCGAGCTCAAAGTAACAATTGGTTGCTTTTTAGACTTCCAAGAAATCGAAGAGCCCCCTAAGAGAAACATAAAAATCACTGACCGATTGACGAGTATTAGGACATGCTGCCCGGCCTGAATCACAGAATGCTTGCAAATCAAATGAAGAATTATTATTGAAAATTATCTTTGAGATAAAGTGCCTTTGACATATGAGAGGTTATGAAGCGCTGCATTCCAATAAGAAATCCCTAGATTTTGCATGAACTGAGTTAAAAATTGAACAGTAGAAGCAAGATCAGGTCATGTGTGAGTAAGGTAATTAAGTTTACCAACAAGCTTATTGTACTGTAAAGAGTCACCAAGAACAAGTCCCTAATAAGCTTTAAGTTGTAAATGATGAGGCATAGTGAGTTTGTGACAAAAAGATTGGAAGTATCAAATTCAAAAAGCATGTCCTTAGCAAACTTTCCTTCGCACATGAGAACACCGTTGATAGTGTAAAGAACTTCCATACCCAAAAAGTAATTGAGACTTCCCAGATCTTTAATTTTGAAAGTTGAGTCCAAGAATGTCTTGAGATTATTGATTTCTTCCAAATTGTTCCCAGTAAATAATATGCCATCAACATATACCACCGAGGATCCCATATTCTTTGATAACAAAGAATGATTAATTCTGAGAACCCACACACCCTCTTGATTTTAATGCCGAAGATAATTTCCGTACCATTGTCTAGAAGCCTATTTTAAACCATATAAAGATTTCTGAAGCTTAATCCCTTGATTATCCGGAAGCTACATACCAGGTGGTGGCATCATATAGATATCTTCATCTAAATCTCAATGAAGAAATGCATTATTAGCATTCAGCTGAAATAGAGGCCAAAGTCTCTTTGTAGTGATAGCTACAAGGCTTCTGATAGTGGCTATCTTGATAACAGGAGAAAAAGTTTTATTGTAATCAATCCCCTTTCTTTGAGTATCTGCTCTCACCACCACAAATCTAGCTTTACAACGTTCAACTGTCCCATCTACTTTGTGTTTAACTTTAAACACCCATTTGCTTTTAATAGTGTTCTTTCCAGGGGGAGATCAGTGACAGCCCAAGTTTTATTGTTTTCAAGAGACTGAAATTCATTTTTCATGGCATCTTTCCATTCAGGAATGCCGACAGCTTCCTTATAAGAAGTAGGCTCATGTAAATAAGAGATCACTTGAGTGAGAGACTGGTTGGAAGGAAGAAGATGAAAAGAAGAGCAAGAGATAGGAGAGGAGCACGAATTAGTGATAATGTGGAAACAATGATAAGATGATTCAGATTTGTTGCGAACATAGTCATTTAAGTATGAGAGCGAAACAGATGGTCTCAAAGATCTTCGAGCAGGATCAGGAATAGGAATAGAGGATGAAGGATTAGGAACATGATTAAGAGCATAATCAGTAGGAGGAGTAGACAAAGGATCATCAAAGCATTGATTGATGAGATTGATAGATGGAAAAATGAAGCTGTATTTGGTTTTAGTGATAGAGGGAAATAAAGCTTTAAAGAACGTCTCGGGACATGAAAACTTTGTTTGTGCCAAAATTATACAATTTGTATGCCTTTTTACCAAAAGGATAACCCAGAAAAACATAAGGCACAACCCTTAGTTTGAATTTATCTTTGCCATGAGATAAGGTGGAAGCATAAGCAAGATAGACAAAAGACTTCATATGAAGGAGCCTTTCCTATTTAAACCTCATAAGGGGTGTTATTGCTAAGAATTACGGTAGGAAACCGGTTGATTAAATGTGTTTTAGTTAACACACAATCACCCCAAAATTGAACCAACAGCTTAGATTGAAGCATAAGAGCTCTTGAGGTTTCAAGCAAATGCTTATGCTTTCTTTCTACAATGTCGTTTTGTTGAGGGACATCTACACAAGTGGTCTGATGAACAATGTCTTTACTCAACGAATATGCACTTTGTACAGATCCAGACCCCAGTTCAAAAGCATTATCGGATCTGATGCATTTCATAGTGGTGCCAAACTGATTGCTAATTTCAACAAATGACTGAAGTATGGGAAAGGCATTGCTATTAGTCGAAAGCAAATGTGTCCATGTGGTTATGCTTTAATCATCCACTATGATTAAAAATGTATGTAGTTGCATGATAATGCCCCCAAACATCAATATGGATTAGCTCAAAAATTTTAGTAGTTGATGTGGTACTAGTAGGAAATGGCAGTTTATGTTGTCGTACCTTAGGACAATCACAATGCTCAATATATTTCAAAGAAGCATTATAAATGAAAGGTAATTGTTTCAGTTTATAGTCTGGTAAATGACCAAGTCTGTTGTGCCAAGTTTCGCAACTTAAAACAGAATTACAAACATTATTTGAAACAAAAGAATTGATATGAAAATTCTTAATGGCCTCGAGAAAGTAAAGACCATTGAGCATATCACCAAGAACCTATGGGCTCTTCAGAGAAGGGGTCCACAAAACATAGGTGTTTTTAGAGAAAAGAACAATACCATGAGTATCAATGCATAATCTTGAGACAAAGAGAAGATTTTGTTTAAAATATGTTGCGAAAAAAACATTTGACAAAGAAATGCCATTAGTCAAAGGAACAGTCCCATATTGATGGACTGTGATGGATGTGTCATTAGGAAGAGTGATAAAAATAGGATTTTTAAGAAAAGAAACGTTTGAAAACAGATTTTGATCATGGCACATTGATCATTAGCACCAGTGTCAATGATCCATTTGGAATAATGTTTTGAAGAACTGCAAGACGTTATACATTAGAAAGATTCTTGATTGATGGTTGTGGCATGATAGCAGCATATGTAGTTAAAGCATCTTATTGAACTTTAGATTGTTACAATAAAACCATCAAATCATTGTATTGTTGTTGAGTTATCTCTTGCTGCTATTCAGAATGATTTTGACCACTTTTTCCTTAATCTTCAGCAAGGCTAGTAAACTTCTTTCCTTTAGTGAACTTGAAATCTTTGGAAAACCAATCAGCTTATAGCATTTGTTGACTGAATGCCCATTCTTCTTGCAATGAGTGCGCACCAAAGTTCTTCTATTCTTCCTTGTTCTACCACCGGTGGGACCTCCACTGCTTGCATTCATAGATGCAGAAGATACAGTGAAATCAGTGACGTTGTGAATTTCCTTTTGCTTCTCATCTTGCATGAGAATACCATATGCACCGTTGATAGAAGGAAGAGGCTGCGTCTTCAAAATGTTACTTCTGATTATGTCATAACTAGGATTAAGACCAACAAGAAATTGAATCAGCCTCTGATCTTCATCTCTCTTAGCAAAAGAATGAGCAGCTCCACAAGTGCATGAAGGAATGGTATTAAGCGCATTCAGATCATCCAAATTTGATTTCATTTTAGAAAAGTAGGTGGAAATATCACAGCTACCCTGAATGATTTGGCAAAGGTTCTTTTTCAACTGATAAAACTTAGCCCATTTGCTTGACCATAGCGAGAATTAAGCTCATTCCAAATAATCTGAACAGTTTCAACATATAAGACACTATCACTGATGTCAAGAGTGAGAGTATTAAGAATCCATGAGATCATCATGTCATTACAATGCTGCCAAATTGCAAGATGTTGCTCGTTAACCAGCATGGTTAAAGTGTTATTGATGAAACCGAGCTTGTTTTTAGCTGAAAGAGAAATCATATTGCTCTTTTCCAAGCTCCGAATCTAGTACCATCCAAAAATTTCAAAACGAGGATCATCCCGGGATGATCAGAAAGATGAAGGTAAAGAGGGTTTGAGGAATCGATGGACGTATTCAAAGGAACAGAACTGTTCGAGGCTATCAATGAACACAACAAAACGAAACAAACGCACGAGAAGAAGAAACAGAAGAGCAACTTATACGGCGTATAAGATATGCGCCGTATAACGTATACGACATGTATGTTACATAGAACACTTATACGGCGTATAAGTGTAACAAGAACATTTTGAGAAGATTTTGTGTGAGAATGAAGATGAAATGACCTGACACATTGAGAAACTGTTCAAAACTAAGAGTATGACAAGTTGTGAACTTTTGATGAGATTTGAACAGTCAAAACTTCTTGAATGATGAAAATAGGTAGAAAAGAGATGAAAAATCAAAAGAGATTGAATGAAACGAATGTAATTGATTAAAGAGCATTAATTCCTGAATAAAACACAAGAATGATCAAAGAATATGAGAAAAGCGGCAAAATGAGAGAAACCGGTTGAAACAAAGAGCAGAATTAAGGACATTGCTCTGATACCATGTAATCGTTGAAGAAAGATGACACAAAAAGAAAAGAAGAAATGAAGCAAGGAAAATTTTATTATCTCAGAAAATGAAAAGTTATAATACAAGAAATAAGAAACCTATATATATATATATAGACACACACACACAAGTCATATACTATGCATAACATATGCGGTGAATATGTTATACGACGCATGTGTTATACACTCACATATTGAGGCACAAAACTTACATTACTCACTGATAGTTACATTAGTGGCATAAAAACACAAATTGAAGTCATTGAATCTGTTACTTCATGCGATGTTGTGGATCGTGTTTTACTATGGTTAAGTGTTCTTACTTGTATCATCTTGTTACAAGGATATTGGCTCTAATAGCCTAACTTTACAAAATAATGTAACCTGATTCTCCTAAAGAACCGACTTTGGCTTCAATATGCACTACAACCTGCAGCCTCTAACTAAAAATCAATTTGCCAACAACCATTTAGTTCATAAATACCCGAACTGGAATTGAGCTTTTAACCTAAAACAAAATCACTTCCTGACCCGCTATTAACCAAAACAATCTATCAAAATTTTAGAAAATACCCTCATAACATCAACTTAAATGAACTTGATTAGTTGACAACATGTTGGCCCATTAACAAACAATCCAAATATCGATCCGCTTCCGTAAAATTTATAAAAAGTATGGGTATTTTTCTAATATGGTAAACATGTTAACCGTTCTCAAAAGAGGTTATGGTCATCATTATTGACTCAGGCCACCAAATTTCACCATCGACTCAAACCCATAAACATCTAAAAGTGTTGACGCTACTCAAAACACAAATACAATGAAAAAAAATATATTTCCGAACTATAAAAACACTCGAAATGTAAATTAAATTACTTGAGGCTCAAATATCTGCCATGGATACAACATAGGTTGCCACACCAAATGGCAGAACTAAAAACACATAAAGCACCGACCACTGTTGTTGCCATAGACGGTTTGAAGTGGCACCAGGACGAATGAACCCACGACTGAACAACCACTATCACTACCACTACAAATTATTTATATATAATGATAAAAGAAGGCAGTGCGGAAATTGATACCTAAGTTGACCACTGAGGTGTATAGCTTCAGTGGTTGGGCAATAGTGAACGAACAAATCCCCGATGATTCCTTGAAGCCGAAAGCTTGAGAGCGAGAGAGATACATCAACAACTAACGTAAAAGGTCAACATAACTCCAGGTTTGAAACCCTAGTTAAAGTACATTACTTCATTTACAAACTTATAAAATGGCTAGCAGAATTAATATATCGCATAAGAAAACTAAAAAAATTTAAATTACCTTTCATTTTCGTTCTTTCTGATAAGCTGTGGAAGACGAATTTTTGTTTTACTAATTTTTCTTTATTGGTGGCTGTCAAAATAGAAAATGAATAAATCATGGGTTATTTTTCGAAAATGGTGCTTTTATAAAAGTTGTTTGAAAAATGGTATTGGTTTTTGAACTTTTTCACAAATGGTGTAACCGTGGTTTCAAACCATGATTTGTCTTCTTTTTATTAAACGTGTCGGATGGAATTTCAAAAAACAATACACTTTGATTAAAATAATACAAACGTGGTTGTTAGGCCATGTTTTGTTGTTTAGTCTTTTGTATTATTTCATGTTGTATTTGAATAGCTTTCGTTTACGCTATGCATGTTTAGGCCTGAGGCCATGTAAAGCGAGCCCATTGGGCTTTGAATAATGGAATAGTGCATGGTATGCTCTCACCTATATAAGGTGGAGCATACCCATTTTTGAAAACCTTATCTTCACTTTCTACCAACTATCCATCTCTCTCTCTTTCTTTTCTTTTCATTTTTAGAAATAAACTAAACACCACAAGATCCGAGATCTCGGCTCTCTACTAGTGATTTCCGCTAGCTAGTAGTTGAGATTGATCTAAGAACATAGTTATTTGATCCCGTATTTAGGACCTACAATTGGTATCAGAGCTTTCGGCTCTACTAGTTGAGTTTCTTGGGTCACAACCTTGGGTTTTAGTCTTGTTCGAGTGCTTGTGAAGTGTGTTCTGGAAAGATAAAATGTTTTCAAGTGTTACAAGTAGGTGTTCGGCTCAAGAAGTGTGTATGCAAGCTTGAAAAGTGTTTAACAGTTGTGTTTAAAGGTGTTAAGTTGTTCTTCGGGTTTCTCGTTGTGTTTGAAGTCAAAAATCTGGGTAAAAGTATGTTTGGATAAGGTTCCATACGCAAAAAGTGGAGTTCGTACTTTCTGGAAATTCTAATCGAGTCGAATTTCTGGAAATGCTAATTGAATCGAGTTTCTGAAATTTCAATCGAATCAAATTTCATAATTCCAATCAAATTGAACTCAATTTGAATCGAATCAAATAAAATCTAATCGAATTGAATTCTCTATATTCGATTTGATTCATTAAAATTCTATTCGATTTGTTTCATCAATTCGATTCGATTCATTTCATCCATTCGATTCGATTTGTTTCTTACATCCAATTCGATTCATTTCACCTAGTCGATTCGATTCATTTGTACTTGAGACTTTTGACATGATCTGCTACACTTTCAAGACTGTATAGTTTTCTGATCTTATAAACAAGATGTCACACGATCCCGAGTTGTTAAAAAGTTACCTAATGCTTGAGAATGAGGCTGGAACCAAAACTAAACCTCCTAAGTTTATGACAATATTTGAAAGTAACTTTGAGGAATTCAAATGGAGGTTTAAGGTCTATGTGAGAATGACTGACTTCGCTCTTCTTAGATCCATTGAGAATCACAAGCCTATGACTGAATCTTCTGAGGGGCTAGTTGATACCCCTACTGAAGGCTACCTTGAAAATGACAAGAAATTAAATTTTGATGATAAAAAGGCCTACGGAGTACAGTGTGTGTCTGCTAGCTTATATAGCTCAAACATTAAGGGAGTACACAACTGCTAAAGGACTTTAGGATGCCTTGGTTGAGAAGTTTGAAGGTAATCTGGAGATGAGAAGCAGTTGAAAGGAAATGTTAAGAGGAGAATTCAACATGTTCAATCACATTCAAGGTGAGTCGGTTGGAACTCTCATCGACAGATTTGAGAAGTTGATCACAAAAATGAGAAGCTTTGGAATCAACCATGACATGCCAGAAATCAACAAAAAAGTTGCTGAATTCATTGCCCTACACATGGAACAGTAGTGTAATCACTATCTAAAGAAAAACAAATCTGAACACTACAACTTCATTTGGCTTAACCTCCACTATCTAGCCATTTGAAATGGATGATAACCTCAGACTGAACAACCATGTTAGCTCTCTGAATCAAGCCAAAGTTTCTACTGGTTCTAGAATCAGCTCAGCCTTCCTCTGCCGATCACACCCAACAGTTCATCCCGTTGATGGTGTGAAACTTTATGCTGCTCAACCCGATAACAACAAAGACTTCAAGTCATCAGCAAGTCAGCCAGTTTCATCAAACTTAAGCTCATTACAAGATGCAGTTAACAAAGCCGTTGAACTAGCTCTCAAGGCTCATGGGATAACCAAGTCTGCAAGCAGTAAAACCAGCAGCTCAAACCAACCCACCTATCAAGTTGATGACTCCAGCATTGCCTTAATCAATGCCTTCCAGGCTAGTCATGATGAGTTACTACAAGGAAAATTGTTGCCCCCTCTTTCCAACAAGGTGATATCACGAAAATCAACAAGAGAGATCTTAAGAAAATGGATATCAAGTATCAAATGACCATGGTTGTTCACCGGGCCTCAATCTTCATGAAAGAGTATGGAAATAGCAGTGCTAGAGACTCTAACCGCAAAGGCATTGGGTTTGAAAAGGACAAGCTCTATTGTTACAACTTTAATGAGATTGGGCACTTTGCAAAGGAATGTACTAACCCAACACAGCCTATGAACGATGTTAAGATCACTGAAGTCTCTGACAGTGAAAGTGTGAAGAAGAATGGCAAGAGACCAATGGGTCAAAATAGCTCTTCGGGTCAAAGAATTCCACGAATCAGTCAAGGAAATTCAACTAAAGGCAACTCAAGCTCAAGCTCTTAGGCACTGATCACCCAGTATAATGAAGCATCTGAACAAAATTGGGAGGGTCAATTTGGTGAGCTAATGAACCCATTGAACTTTGCACGAATGACATTCATGAATGGAAGTCAAGCATCTTCAATCTCTTCAACAAGAAGAAACTAAGACACCTCTGACACTCCCGAGGTACATAAACATATCTGTTCTCAAGTATGCATAGATAAGGTTGAAAACTATAGAACACATAATGCCACATTAATTAGAGAAAACTTAGGGCTTAAACATCAGAATGATGAATACAAAAAGGCTGACAAAATATACACTACTAGAATTAAAACTCATTATGATGACATGGCAAACTTGAATATAAAATTGTTTAAGTCTAATTTGCTGGTTGAGTTTCACGAAAAACAAATAGTTGAATTAAATGCTAAAATGTGACTCTAGAATTAGATCTTTCACAAGGAAAATATCTGTAGACAAGTTTGAAATGGTGTTTGATAAGTTAAATAGTATTATTAGAGCACAAATGGGTGTGAAACAAAAGACAGGTTTGGGATATTAACATGCCGTAATTCCACCACCTTTTAATGATAATTATACGTCCCAACCTCACTTTAGTTAAACACCGCACCTGAACACGAAATGGTATATGGTATTGGCCATGCTCCAAAGCCTAAAATATTCGTTCCTGAGGTTCCAAAAAGTTGTTGATCCAATTCCTGTGCATGTTAGTAATAATAGTGATTCATCTTGTTCAGCAGGTTGTGTAAAAGAAAGTGAGCCAGTAGAAAGTGACATGGGTTTTGACAAGAAAAGAGTGTCAAATTCACTTTTTGTTTCTAATGTGAATTTAAAATCATCATTTACCAACTATGTCAGTAATAATAACAATTCTATTTCAAAGCAAAATACATTGTTGTAACACCCTAAAAATTTCGTTCCAATTTTGACAAATATATAAAGATGAAGGACCAAAAATATTCATGACATAAGTAAGGGGGAAAATAAGATAAAGAAATGGAAGTATCTTATGTTAAGGAAATAAAGTAAGAAAACTCTATCCCACATGGAAAGTGGTAAAGAAATGAAAGCACTTTATAAGGAAGGAATTTTCCATGGTAATGTTCTTATGTGGCTAACCACTCTCGTTAGTCATAGCGGAGGGTGCGAAGCACCCGATGCGCACGCGCACGGGCATGGGTGAAGGGCGATGGGCGCAATGTGGCGCTTTGATGGCGCCGCTTGAGAGCCGCATTAGTATTTTTGAACAATGGAAGCAAGACCAAGTCGTGATGAGCTACCGAAAGTCCAGGGACTAAAAAATGAAAAATCATAATTTGTGTTCCTTCGCGCGACACGAACGAATTGAAGAGCTACTTCGCGTGACGTGAAGTAGCGATGAAGTAATCGCACAGATGGACGACATGTGGCAAGCCTAGTTGTCAAATCACCAAAGCTATAGGTCTACTTCGCGCGACGCAAAGGATGCTTCGCGCGACGCGAAGGACAAGAAATATCAAAGGCGGTTTACTAGAACTTCGCGCGACGCGCGAAGGACTTTTTCTGCTTATAAATAGGCGGCCATGGGGAGAAGTCTCAATCACACATCACCTCTTATACACACATATACCCTCAATATTCGTGCCACAAACCCGACATACCGACACTCCGACGATTGTTGTCTCGAAGCACGTCCTAGAACCCTACCGAGTTATCCTCTCGATTTTCCACCGACAAGTAGAAGTGTTGCCCGAGTAAAGCCTAGGCATTTCTTATAAGCAGGCCGTACAAGGTAGGAGTTCTGCCCGATTATTATATTACAAATGGGTTAGACCCTAGTCGGGGTATAGCCAATACCTTGATTATATGTAACTGGAAAATATAGATTTTATAAGAGGAGGTTATAGATGAAATATTATTTCTTTATTTTATAATGAATTTTATAAATGTTTCTTATAAGAAAAGAAACTTGATATATACGTTTCTTCATGAAGAAGAAACGTAGTTTATAAATAATAAATAAAGGAAAGACTAGAGGTCCTTATGATTTATATAAAAGAAACGAATATCAAGGTAAAGGTTGTGTAAACAAAATAAAGTTCTGAAGCTAGATTGTTGATCTAGTATTTATAAAACGTTATACTCGTCCTATAGGTCCGAGTTAACAAGAAAATACAAATCAGTGACACACACTGAACAAGAAGAAAGGTTAATACGCTTAAATCTTTTATGTGTCAAATAAACTGTTTGCATGGTATTAAGTATCCCTAAAACTTTATAAGCAAAGGTAATCGCTGGCCCTCAGACTATCGTATACGTTTGTCTGGATCCTTACATATGTGGGTAGAAGGTGGGCACACCGCACCACACTTGCTAATGCCTCTACCACGTTGGGTCGGACCTAAGTAATGTCCGAGAGGGGATTATCTTGTGTATATTGGTAGATGCTAAGTCCTCGATGTTGCGGTATCGCTGAGTGGTTTCTAGTAGAACTGGATGTTTATAATAGTAATTCAGACTTTCAGAACTTGGTTATTTCCTAAGCCACGTTGGGACGAGGCCTACGATGTCTCGAGGGAATAATTGAGTATAAAAATTATTTGGTGTCAATGTGTTCACCAGCATGTGTTGCTGACGTATTTTATAAACTGTTTTACATGTAATGAAGAATAGGTGTTTGGAGATGATGGATAGCCGTTAGACGATCTGATGGCTCAGTTGATGTTTTCATATTAAAATCATGTAAATTATGGTTTCTTAACTTCAAACACTTTTGTACCGACAATCGAGTGTTTAACACCCGTCTTTTGAATATAATAATATTTTAATCAAGTCTTCCGCTTTACTACCTTAAACTCTGATATATTTACAAAACAGGTACCAACTTGTGGTCATACGCCTAGGCCCTAGATTGGGGTGTGACAGGTTGGTATCAGAGCTATCAATCTTAGCGAATTAGGTATATAATCGTACCTAAGCTTTGATCAGAGATAAGTTTCAATATTATATTATATTATATTATATTATATTATATTATATTATATTATATTATATTATATTATATTATATTATATTATATTATATTATATTATATTATATTATATTATATGGATAAGATAGGTTGGTATTCTTTCCTATCCCTCATTACTCTTACTCTAATCATAATAGATGTCGTCATTCAAGAAGTATATGGAGACCCTCCGTCAAGAACGTAGAAGGGCGAATTGTCCGGAACCCGCTATTCCTCCTAGTGATGAAAGTGATAGCTACTATTCCGACTTCTTCAACCAGGACAGACCAGTTATACCAGTAGTACCCTACGGAAGTCAACCCGTTCATTTTCCCGGCACAGTGCAAATGCCGATTCTCATACCAAGAGATCCACCAACTTCGAAGAATCGTCTTTTTGATAAGATGGAGGTTGATGAACCAATTAAGTCTAAACCTGAGAAGGAAAACTCAAGTTGGATGCAATGTCATTCTGACCTAAGCCGATGGCATACTGGAACTCCAATCTATAACCCAACCGATTCCCCTAATGATTCTATTACAGGTCCATCAAGGAGGCCCAAAATGAGGGTGATGCAACCTTTCGAAAAGGTGACCATACAGGTTTATTTAAATAAAGATGATGTGGAAACTAATTCCGAAAAGGAATCTTGTAACAACTTGGATTTTTCGATTATAAAACATACCCATATTTCCCAACCCGTTTTCGTTTTTGGGAAATTTAATCAATAAAATTATTAAATTAATTACATTATAGTTTTTCTTGTTCTTTATTTGTTATTTTATATTTGGATTTTATTAATCTTTTACCCAAATCCAATAATCCAATTCAGTAACCCGTATCCGTTTACCAAGATTATGACCCGATTGTTACTTGATCCTTAATCTTCGTCCTATAATCAAAATTGATCTTCCTATATCGTTCCTATAATTCAAACCGTCCTAATTCCTAACATAATTAGGTAATAGTATCATAAATCAATTTTTATTCTAAAATAAACGAAACCAATTTAGGCCCAACTCATGAATTGTTATCTAATTATAATGATAGTTAAATTAAACACGTCTACACCTCCTTTATAAACCAACGATCAAAACCCCTAAACTTAATTGCCTCGATTGTGGCCGTAAACCCTCGTTCGATCCTAACCTTGCCGCCACAACTAGAGTGATCGTTCTCCTTGTTTCCAGCATCGTTTGAGGTAATTGAATCGTGTAATGTAATCGTCTATTATCGAGTAATATAAGCCTTAACATTAATTAAACAAACAGTGAACAGATTGAGTGATTTTAGATCTAGGGTTACATAATCAAAACTGGGATTAAATAGCTTGTGTATATAAATAAACGTTTACAGGTTCTAACCAACTGACGCACCAGCCCAGTTGGCTGGTGTGTGTGTGTTAAAGTCTTGAGCTGGTCATTAGGTCGCGGGTTCGAGTCCCAGCAGCCAAGTTTTTGATATTTTTTTTATTTAAGGATTTTAAAGCTTGTTTTAATGATATATATTATATTATAATTAATATTAAATATTAATTAAACAATATTTTCTTTAAACTGACAACCTAAAGTTAAACGTCTCGTGTCAAATAAGCTCGTTACAGTTTTCGTATATGTGTGAGTGTGTGTGTATATATATATATATATATATAATACATATATATATGTATTTTTTATATACATAATACATACATATATACACATATATATATATAATACATACATACATAATACATACATATATATACATATATATATATATATATCTTATTAATAATAATAAGTCATTATTATTTTATTAAAAACCGGCACTAAAATTGATGTGCTCGTTGTAAAAACGTCTTTATAAATTCGCTCATAATTATTTGATATATATTTTATATATATGTTTATATATATATATATATATATATATATATATATATATGTATATATATGTATGTATTATGTATTTTAAACAAAATCCTGATAAACGTTTTTAACATGATAAAACGTATTAATATATATTTTTTACCACCGGCTTTCGTTAAATAATTTAAGGTATAAATTTTACGATAATTATATATTTAAATGTATATTTTTATAGTAAATCTCGACTCATATTTATTTAAACTAATTATTTGTAAACTCGATTTTATGACAAACAATTATTTTTATAATTAAATAATAAAGAATAATTCGTAGAGATCAATCGTTCAACCCATAACATACAAATCATAATTGTACTCAAATCACATCAAAATCCCAAATCCATTATACATATTATATCATTTATAATTCACTTATATCATTATTTAATTAGGATCATTGTCGGTAATTCTCGAATGGCGTAATTATCGTTCTCGTTGTAAACATTCCCGTTTGGCTTAATCGATCAGATGAGTTTTATCATTCCCCTATTTTACTCGATTTTCATAAACGTTTTGGGGACATATGCGTATATAATACTATATATACATATCAAAATAGCAAACGTGTAATTGTGTGTGATTAATCAAATCTACTTGTTATGTGCTTATATGTTATTGTATTGATTTGCTTGACATATCCCCTTGGAGAGGGTTCTCATTCTCATTGACCACCGCCCGATTCGTTTGACAACAGTCTTATTCTCATTATTTGCTCATAATTGATTTACCGGCGCCCGATTCGCTTGGCAATGGTTTAATTGACAACTTACTTGCTTATGGTTTGACTTCATTACCGCACTTATTACGTTTTGCTTATTTATTATATTAACATTATTTTTTGTGTCAAAACTTGGTGATAAACTCACTCAACATGTTTGTTGATAAAACTCCATTTTCTATGCATATGCAGGTTGCTTGTATTGAAGATTGAAGTTGGACACGTAGACAAGACCTTAGGATATAATCAAGATAATCGTTATATGAACTCATATTTGTGTATTTGAATTGTTTTGTATATTTCAATAATGTGTGTAATATTTGTAAATAATTAATTAGATATTGTCACATTTTATATATGATAGTATCTTCGAGCTGTGAGCAATCGGATCACGCCCTGACATTTCCGCCTTAGGTTGGGGTGTGACAGATTGGTATTAGAACCGAAAGTTATAGGATAGGTCGTTAGAAATTGTCCTAGACAAATGTTAGGAACCATATACGTGCTTATCTGAACTGCTTTATGTGCTATTTAATAAATTGTTTACAGCTTGCTTAGATTAATTATTTAAATTGTATTTATCTTGTTTATTTGTTGCACACACACACAAATTCCGAGGTTATGCCTCAACTTTCAAAATATTTTTAAATCCTCTTAATTTTTAGTAGATTATATTTTATTGTGAGAAATTCCTTAAGAATTCCCGTATTTTGCTCTTTCACCTTGAAGTGTGAGAGTACGACAAATCTCGTACAACCACATAACTTCAAGTGGTACCCGTAATCGGCTAAACGGTTGCGTGGTAAACATAACCGGCTAAACGGTTATACTTCCAAATTGTGTTTTCAAATTACTTTAGATGCTTAGTTGGGTGAAAAATCTATGGAAATCCATGGGCACTCCAACTATTCATTTCTTAAATAAATTTTCGATTTGATTTTTGGGTTGGAACGTATCGTCCGAAGTGGTTCCTGAGATACACCAACTACTTATATTCGATTCGTTGGATTCGATATTTAGTTGAGTCGGTTAAATGCCATGTAACGCTCATGGTCCGAACAACTCCATTGATTCGATAATTCGTTAATTAGTTAGGTCAGTTAAATGCCATGTACACGCTCATGGGCTGACCAACTCAATTGTTTATTACACGTTATTTGAATTAGGCCATCAAAATGCCATGGAATGCTCATGGGAGGCCAATTCACAAACTTTATGTTGTTTATTTAGTTGGGCCATCCAAATTGCCATGGAAAGCTCATGGGAGGTCAACTCGTTTGATATGCTTGGTTATTTTATTTTTGGAAAATTCTATAAAACATTATTTACTTAAATATTATTTTAATTCTTGACTCGTCCTCGAGTCTTCACTAATACTAATACATATACATACGCATCCCGATTATTTCATATAAACTCATTCCCACAACTTACCCATCATTTCATTAAAATTTCATCCTTGGTCCTCGTAGAAGGTCTTATCTAGGAAATCATTGTAATCAACGCCGTTCATCTGTTTTCCGTAATTGCCATTTCGACTACTAGAATCACCAAGGAGTGCTGCTGTATGCTATTAATCGACCAATCGCCAACCTCGACAAAGCTAAAATACACCGAACAAGAAATCTTATACTAACTCATATCCATTAAAATATTATTATATTTTCTTATTTATATCTGTAATCCTCAAACTCTAAATTCCTAAGTACATTTAAACCCTTATCCTCAACTTTAAATTATAAATATTTTATTATCTTTTGTTTTCCTCAATATCATAATGGTTTCACAACTTATTTTCCACTTTATTAATATTTATTATTAAAATTCAATTATTGTAAATTTTATTATTTAACTAAACTATGTATTCTCTAAATTGAATTTCCATTTTTAAATGAAGAATTTTCCATTAATTAATTTTAACTTTTATTATTAAATTGACTTTTTGATTGAACCTTCATCGTAAATATTTCAAGTACCTACTTTGATTTTTTTGAAAACTTTGAACGTTTTAAATGATAAATTCGTAGTGTTAGAATAGTCATGGTGGTTCATGCATTTCTAGCCTTGCATTAATCTAATTTATTATATGCTTCACTTTAATTTAGAATTTATTATTTACTCAAATTTCCATTATTGATAATTCAAATTACTTACTTCCTAATATTTATAACGATTTTATGAAAAAAGAAAAATACATGAATTCCCAAATTAATCTAATTTAATTACCTACTTTATATTTTATCTAATTTTAAAGATTTAACTGGAATAGGACTATCTCGGTGATTCGGGAATATCCGCGTCCCTGTTTAATCTATTAACAATTTAATTCAAATACGTATATTTTCGCATTATAATTAATAATTAACTATTATAATATTATAGAACATCTTAAACGAATTAATCTAATCTCAAAATCACCAACTTGAAAAGCTATAAATTTATAATTAACTCCTCTTTAAATCTCATAAGTTCTCAACTAACTAAACTCGTATTACCAAATTAATAGAATTGTCACGCGTTATTTGCCTCGTTAAGTACTAGGGGCATGGGTTTAAAGTGGACAGCAATACCGGCAATCGACCTGATCTAGCTTATTAGGTGAAAGTTGGAAGAAATATTTGGGTAACGGGTCACTTTTTCTAATACTTTAAAAAGAAAAAAAATATTGAAAATAATAATGAATAAATAAAACCAAGAGTTGTCGGTTAAACTCGGATATGATCCTGTGTAATATTCTTTTTCAGGGACGAAAAAGTCTTAAGTGTGGGGATATTTGATGTGTTGTAAAACACACGTATTTTCAGCACCTTTTATCTATGTATTGTATTACATTTTATGTATTCTAACTTGTTTTAGATAGGTTTTACATATTTTTCTTTATCTTGTAGGCAAAGGGTGGAAAAGAAGAAAAACCGGACTTTTGGAGCAGTTTACGAGCCTTTTACGCATGCGTTTTCAAGTAAAACTCAAAGCCCGGCCCGTCTACAACATGAAAAAGCCCAAGCCTCATATTATATCATAATATAAAAAAGAAAAAAAACCGAAGAAAGGGGGTGACTGTCGATCGCAACAGCAGCAGGGGAAAAAGAAAGAAAAAAGTGTTGTTCGGCTAGGGTTTGATCGTGTGACGGCTAGGGAAGGAAGAAGGCACAAGAACCAAGCATCGTGGACGTTTCTCATCAGTTGTAGCAGCCAAGAACAGCCCGGAATTCATCCATATCCTTTCTTTTCATAACATTGTTCATCATCTTTAATATACTTGTCAATTGATTTGTAGTTTTGCAATTGCTTGAGATATTGACTTGTTATTGATATTTGTTGATCATTGAATGATTGTTAAGATGATTGGGATGAGTTTATTGATGATTTTATTAAGTGTTTGCTGCTGTCCAAATAATATGAGAGGCTAAACTTGTTAGTTCTACCTAGGAATGATGATAATTGTTAGTGTTTGATGAGCTTGTTGGAATGTTTGATTGATAGATGTTAATTGTTATTGTAAAGTTTGATTTAGACATGAAATAGGTTGTGTTTAAGGGCTGGAAATTTTGGTGATTCATTGCATAAACCCCGTGTGTCGGTTAATTAATTTTGTGTTGATTGATCGATGCATTGTTTGATTCTAGACTTTGTGTTTATGGTTTGTTTGCGGTAGGTACAACCGTAGGGTTTTGTTGCGTGAATTTGAGGTTAAAGTACAGCGGTTAGGCACCTTCTTTGAGACCGAGAGGTGATAAGAAGTTAGGCTTGTCTCATTGCCTTTGCATGCTAGAATAAGGATTGCGCGAGAGCGAGTTCGTTCTTGTCAGGTTTAGGTGTTTTAAGCGACTAGTTGATCTATTTTGGTTTAAGTTGAATTGTTCTTCTATCCTTGGTTGTGTAGTATTCATTGCCATTAGGGTCGAGTGTTGGTGAGACCGAGAGGTGAGTCAACATTAGAATACATTAACAATTGTTTCCCGGTTTGGTCGTTTTAGCCGTTTTTGAGTAGTTTAGGCTTATTGAGTGAGACCGAGAGGTAATCCAGTGAGCCCGAGCGATCCTTAGTCGTGTCATATTTAGGAACCGGTGTCTTGATATCATTCAATCCATTAGCTTGTTAGGCCTACAATTTGATTCAGACCTAGGTAGACGTTTTTCTCCATCCTAAGTTAACACAGTTAGTTCCCCGTTAAGTTTTCTATTTTTGGTAAGTTTTGTCAGTCAGTTAGGTTAGTTCAGTTAAGTAATTAAAAATCAAAAATCAATTAAATATTTTTAAAAGGTAGGTCTTGTCTAGGGTTAGTAATCGTTAGCGTCTTACGTGTCCACGTGTTCGATACTCGGACTTCCTAGGTCTATACTACTTGCGATCGGTACACTTGCTGGTTGTGTGTGGTTTTAGGATTTTCATTTTATATTTAAAGCTTAGTTGTGAGGGTCATTATTATAGGGTTATCCGACGCACATCATAAACCAACGATCAAAACCCCTAAACTTAATTGCCTCGATTGTGGCCGTAAACCCTCTGTTCGAACCTAACCTTGCCGCCGCAACTTAAGTGATCGTTCTCCTTGTTTCCAGCATCGTTTGAGGTAATTGAATCGTGCATTATAATCGTCTATCATCGGGTAATATAATCCCTAACAATAATTAAACAAACGGTGAACAGATTGAGTGATTTCAGATCGAGGGTTTCATAATCAAAATTGGGATTAAATAGCTTGTGTATATAAATAAACGTTTACAGGTTCTAACCAACTGACGCACCAGCCCAGTTGGCTGGTGTCTGTGTGTGTTAAAGTCTTGAGCTGGTCAATAGGTTGCGGGTTTGAGTCCCAGCAGCCAAGTTTTTGATATTTTTTTTATTTAAGGATTTTAAAGCTTGTTTTAATGATATATATTATACTATAATTAATATTAAATATTAATTAAACAATATTTTCTATAAACTGACAACCTAGAGTTAAACGTCTCATGTCAAATATGCTCGTTACAAGTTTTCGTATGTATGTATGTGTATATATATCTCTTATTAATAATAATAAATCATTATTATTTTATTAAAAACCGACACTAAAATTGATGTGCTCGTTGTAAAAACGTCTTTATAAATTCGCTCATAATTATTAGATATATATTTTATATATATGTATATATATATATAAAAATATATATATATACATATATATATGTATGTATATATATGTATGTATTATGTATTTTAAACAAAATCCTAATAAACGTATTTATCATGATAAAACGTATTAAAATATATTTTTTACCAGCGGCTTTCGTTAAATAATTTAAGATATAAATTTTACGATAATTATATATTTAAACGTATATTTTTATAGTAAATATCGACTCATATTTATTTAAACTAATTATTTGTAAACCCGATTTTATGACAAACAATGATTTTTATAATTAAATAATAAAGAATAATTCGTAGAAATCAATCGTTCAATCCATAACATACAAATCATAATTGTAACTCAAATCACAACGAAATCCCAAATACATTATACATATTATATCATTTATAATTCACTTATATCATTATTTAATTAGGATCATTGTCGGTAATTCTCGAAGGGCGTAATTATCGTTCTCGTTGTAAACATTCCCGTTTGGCTTAATCGATCAGGTGAGTTTTATCATTCCCCTATTTTACTCGATTTTCATAAAAGTTTTTGGGACATATGCGTATATAATACTATATATACATATCTATATATACATACATATCAAAATAGCAAATGTGTAATTGTGTGTGATTAATCAAATCTACTTGTTATGTGCTTATGTGTTATTGTATTGATTCGCTTGATATATCCCCTTCGAGAGGGTTCTCTTTCTCATTGACCACAGCCCGATTCGCTTGGCAACGGTCTTATTCTTATTATTTGCTCATAGTTGATATATCGGCGCCCGATTCGCTTGGCAATGGGTTAATCGACAACTTACTTGCTTATGGTTTGATTTCATTACCGCACTTAATACGTTTTGCTTATTTATTATATTAACATTATTTTTTGTGTCAAAACTTGGTGGTAAACTCACTCAACATATTTGTTGACAAAACTCCATTTTCTACGCATATGCAGGTTGCTTGCATTGAAGATTGAAGTTGGACACGTAGACAAGACCTTAGGATATAATCAAGATAATCGTTATATGAACTCATATTTGTGTATTTGAATTGTTTTGTATATTTGAATAATGTGTGTAATTTTTGTAAATAATTAATTAGATATTGTCACATTTTATATATGATAGTATCTTCGAGCAGTGAGTAATCGGATCACGCCCCGGTATTTCCGCCTTAGGTTGGGGTGTGACAAATCTAAGGAAGATCTCGAAGAAGAAACTAATCCATAGGAAGAATCAGAGGAAGATCCCGAAGAGGAAGCTTCGGAGAAAATAAGTATCGATGAAGGATGTCATAATGTTGGAGACAATCCAAGATTTGATTGTCCACCAAATATTGGCTGTCAACATCCGATGTTTCACATTTCATCTGGTTACGATCCACAAGATCCTTACGTTCAAGGATTTTCAAGCAGTTTTCCTCTTTATACCGGCATTGTTCCTACCATATCAGAACAAGCGGATGAGATAAGGCAACAAGGAGAAACTGCTGAAGCTTTCTACAACTTGCCATTTGTATCAAGTCCCCCACCACCGTATCCAAGAAACCACTATGACATTGTTATGAAGGGATATTGAGATCCACCACCTCGATACGGATATCCGAATGTCATACCTCAATCCCAAGAGGAACATCTTGACCAGACATTCCACGAAACTGATGAGTTGAGGAAAAAGGTGGCTACGGTAGGTAGCAAGAAAAAGAAGATGGGAAACAAGTTACTACAGAATATAGTAAACTGAAGAAAATGATCAAGAATTATATGAAAGATTAGGAATCCCACCCTGTTGTATTTCTACCGTTTCGTTCGAATATAGTTCATAGTACTTGTTCTTGTATCGTTGTTTCTAAGTCCGTAGTAGTTGTAATATATTCCTGATTATGTTATGTTCACCGGTATATAAATAAAGCCTTTGGTTCTGAATCGATTTCTTTATAATTTCAGAATGTCGAAACAAAGTAATCCTTCTCAAAACAAAGAAGCTTTTGATGCAAGAAGCAGCCGAACAAAAACTGAGCCTGCTCAAGGAAACCATGAGCACCTGATAACAAAAATGCAAGAGATGATAAATGCAATGAATACATTGCTACCAACAATGAAAGAAAAATCTTTTCATCAAAGTAAAACCCAACAGTCCAGCAAAACTGACAAATCCAAATCCCGTCCAAATCCTACACCTCAAAATGAAGAAAGTGATCAAGGTTCAACTAATGGTGAAGAGTTCCACCAAACCTTTAAAAAGAAGTTAAGAATTGAAGGTTGTTTATTCAAAGACTTCAAGACATGTGGACCGAAGGAGTTTTACGGTGACAAAGGTGCCATAGCATCCATAAGGTGGTTTGAAGAGATGAAATCGATTGTCATCATAAGCAAGTGTACTGAGGAGGAGAAGATTCAGTACACATCACAAATGTTTAAAGGGGAAGCTTTAGAGTGGTGGAACACTTTGTTGATGATGAAGGGGAGAAAAACCATGTACCAATTACATGGGAAGAATTTAGAGATCTGGTTCTACAGAAATTCTGTCCAATGCATGAGGCAGACCTAATCCAAACCAAGTTCCTCAACCACAAGGTGGTCTGAACTAATTTGAGGGACTACAATACAAAGTTTCAAGAGTATTGTAGGCTTGTGCCACAATTGGTAACACCTTAATCAAGCAAGGTAACCCGCTACATTTGGGGTTTACCGAGAGAGATTCGAGATATGGTGAGGTCTCATTTGCTGCAAACAGCCGATTCCGCCATGGAACTGGCTGGTTATCTGATGAATGGTCTTATCCGAAACAAGGAAGAGGATAAGAAAGATAGTACAAAAAATGGCAGGAAGGGAAAGGGAATCATTCGTTTCAATGGAAAGGAGGCTGATAGAAAGAGGGGTAGTTTTACTTCTAACTACCCATTATGCAAAATTTGTAAGAGGCATCATTTGGGTCAATGCCGATTTGCAGCATCTACATCAGCCTTTTGTGATTCATGCAAAAAGCCAAGCCATGTAGCAGCTGATTGTTGGAAGAATAAAATGACTTGCTTCTTGCAAGGAAATTGGGCATCTCAGCTTTAAATGTCCGAAAAGGAATGTTGCTGGTGGAAGTGTTGCAGGTGCTGGAGGAAGTGGCACCAAGAATGATGGAAAGAAAGGAAATTCTCAAGTTTTCATACTCCACACCAAGAAGGCCGCGGACATACCGGACACCATCACTGGTACGTTCTTAGTTAATAACGTTTATGCTAGAGTTTTATTTGATTCTGGCGCAAATCAAAGTTTTATAGATTATAAGTTTTGTAGTCTATTAAACGAACCTTTGAAGAAATTAAATAAAATTATAAACGTCGAGACGGCCAGGAAAGTTGAATCCAAGGTACATTGGACCGTTTAAGATTATTGAATGTATAGGTGAGGTGGCTTATAAGCTCGGTTTACCTTCCAAGTTGGATGGAATCCACTCCACCTTTCACGTTTCTCATTTAAGGAAGTTGCTAGCTGATGACACATTTCTTATGCCATTAGTATATATTGAAGTGGACGAGCAATGAACTATATTGAGCAAACTGTGGAGATTGTCGACAGGAAGAGAAGCAACTTCGCCACAAGGTCATTCTTTTTTTTAAGGTGATATGGAAACACCGTAAGAGATCAGGCGCTACTTGGGAAGCCGAGGACGAAATGCGAAAGTTTTACCCAAGTTTTTTTAGTGATAGTTAGGTGCCGAGACTAAACCTCTTTTAAGGAAGGTAGACTTGTAACATGTGGTTTTTATTAAAATAATAAAAGAGGTTGTTACATTATTATGTGTTATTATTTATTGGTTTCTTGATTAATAATAATAAGATAGAGATATGGATTTAATTAATTTGGATTGTTAAAAATTAAAGATGGGCTTCGGAAGGAATGCATGGGCTTCAAGCCCATAAGCTTGGGGTATATAAATCCCCAAGTGTGCACCCTAAAACCCTAGATCTCACACTTTCAATTTTTACCAACACACTCAAAAACGCATGCATACTCCATTCTATCTTTTGGGTTCAAGAAAACAAAAAAATCAAGCTAGAGTATACTCGTTAAATGTCTAGTTGTAACCATCCATAATCTAAGCTCAAGAAAAAATCTACCCAAAAACCGAGCTAAAAAGGTATGTTCCTAGATCAAAAATATTTATTGTTCAAAAGTGATCCATTGGGTTTAGAACTTGTAGGGGAGGTAGATCGGGTCTTGTATAAAAATAAAGCATCAAACTTGATTAAAAACAAACCATAAAAGTGAGATTGATAAACCAAATCTAAACTTAGGCCGCTAACCGAACCTACCAGATACAAGCAGGTGTTTTGCGAGCCCAAATTGCGAGCCCATGTTTTGAATTAAAAAAAACGAGAGAGGGAAAGAAATAGGTGCTGGAAGAGTATAAGTGTGTATATTAAAAAATCTTAACATGGAATTCAGGTAGCGCGAATGGTTAAGACAAGGTGGGTTCAAACCGGGGGTCCAGGTTCAAATCCCACCCACAACTTATAACTATTGCGAGTTGCGAACTGGATTTTAGGCCTATGTGAGCCCAAGCAAATGCGATCTACGAGTAACAGGCCCAACTTCTGTGAGCCCACAACTAACTCGGACTGGCGAGTCCAAAATGTATTAACCCTAGATTGGGTCGTAATGAGCCCAATTAAACCTAATCTGTGAACTACTATCCACGAATAACCCCTATGCGAGCCCAGTTTGGATGTTTAAGAGGGTTGGGCCATATCGAATCGGACTTAACGAAGCAAACTGATTTTGTTAGCAAAACATGTTAAGTCCAACGAACTAACACGAAACATTTAACCCTAGATAGCACCATTAATAAATAAAGTAAATAGTAGTTACCATGATTAGCCTTATTTAACTAAGGTTAATTTAGTTAGAAAATTAGTAGGGTTTAATAAACGAGGTCTGTTACTTATGTTAGTCTAGTTAACTTCATTAACTTGGTTAAGTTAACTAATTGAACTCACTCAGCGTAGCTGACTTTTAGTATGCACGCAGTCAAAAAGGTTGAAGCAACTGGCTTGAGAGGCACACATGGCAGAATAAAAAGAAGGTTGGCATATGAAGAAGGAAGAAATTTTCATGTTTCATTTATGTTAAGAATTAAAGACTAGTTCAAATGTTTTGTTTAAGTCAATAATTGAATATTTATGTAACAAATGGTTGATGTTTATATTCCGCGAAAGTTTCTAGTAACTCAGATTTGTAGAACTATGTTTATAGTAAATCTAACGCAAAATAGGGCTCCTGGTTTCGGGGCCTCACAGATCGACCCCAACCATTGTTTGAACACCCGCAAGAACTAACACCCAGTAATTACAGGAGCGGGCTCGAGAGGTACGGTTGTGTTGGGCACGAAAAGTCGTTGGTGGTGTTGAACTGCCATGAATAGAATGATAAAATAACTCATAACTCTCAGCTTGAGTTACGAGGTCACATAATAGCGGTGGTGATTTGATAGTCCGTATAGTAACAGAAAAGGATTCAAATGATGGACCAAGCCCACAAAGAAACAAATGTAGGTTGCCCATCTCTAAATAGGGCTCACCAATAGTTGTTAATTGATCACAAATTGATTTAAATCGGTTACTAATATTGGTAACAGAAGACGAACCCTATTTTGAGCTAATGAAGAGAGTCAAGTAAGGAATGCATGCACTCAACAGAAGAATTGCAGAGTCGTTTCTAAGGCCAACCAAATCCGATGAGTCCTAGAAATACCGAGTACTTCGGTAGTGGCCACTTCGATAAGTGAGGCGTTCAAAATAATAATTGCTCGTTGATCAGCAGCATGCCAGGAGGCCAATTTAGGGTTGACAACAGTTTTATCTTGTTTAGTAAGTGTCTTCGGTGGCTCAGGAGAGGAGCCAACGGTGACAAAAAAAGGTATTGAAGGGTAAAGATAGGAAGTATATGATATGATTGTTCCAAAGTTGAAGAGGTAGGTCCCAGCAGAGCCCAGTTGGACCCGCAAGACTCACCTTGAACAGGGACGTCTGCGCAATGACCAACTGCTCCAGCAGGACCCACCATGCTCAGAGAACCTTACGCGCAGTACGCCAGCTGTACCCGCAGGGAAAGCCTCCCAATGGTGAAGTACCCCGCCTGTTCCCGCAGCTGCGGATACAAGCCATCAGGGAAGGCTACCCGCGCTAACAGCAAGGCTACACGCACAAGGCATTAGCTACTTCAGTAGTCACATGAAGGAATGAGCAAGGCGGGAATACTCCCGCCTAAATGAGCCAGTCCGTATGCTTCTGGAAGGTCTTTCGTACTATACCTACTAAGGTATGGGCAGAACAGACGATTTGACCAGAACAGCCCATGAACCAATCACAGGGTGACAGCTCACCGACAACAGTACGAGGAGGAGCACCCTCTAATACTGTTTGTCACTATTAGCCGCTGCCTACTCACCAACCCTTACAATGGGACGTGCGCAGCCTACAGTTGGTGGAACAGTGCATAGCCGGCAGTAAAGGAACAGTGTACAGCCGACCTTGTTACTGTTGGCCGTAGCCTATCCACCAACCAGCATGGCCTGTGCGTAGTCCACTGTTGGTAGAACAGGAATACTATTCAGCCGGCTGTACCTTCTAGGAAACCTACCTTCGGCTATAAATACTCCAACACCTTGGAATGGTAAGTACATCATCTGATATCTCATCTTATCTAGCAATCTCTTAATATACACTTATATTCAGAGCAATCTAGTCTGATTCTCACGCCGGAGGGTGGTCACAAGGAGGAACCCCCCCTTCTCAGTGACGAGCTTACGGTGTCTGTTTTGCAGGTCATCTGAAGAACAATCTTCTCTGCTGAACCTCATCCTCGTGGGAAACATTACTTAACCCCCAGATTATCTATAATCTGCCCGGGGTTCACTTAGTGTTTCTTCATTGGCGCCATCCGTGCATAAAAGCTAGAACTAATTCTTAGTTTTTTCAAAATCTCTGAAGAAATGGTTAACGTTACTCCGGTCCCAAGGCCAGTAAACGACCAAGAAACCCCGGTAACCACAACCCCAGCAACTGGGGGGAACACCGGCGGTTATACAAATCTTACGAACACTACCCCGGTTACCCAAGCCGGGGCAAGTGCAGTAAATATTCCACTGGGGTTCACTGACGCCCAGTTGGAGAAACGAACGAGGGTCCCTCGCCAAACACTAGATCAAGTTAAGGCGTGGGCCGAAGCACGTCAGAAAGAGTTCCAAGCTGAGTTGGATGAACGCTTGCGTTCAGTTCAACAGGCTGACGAATTCGGCAGTACTCGCCAACATCTCAATATGAACAGTGAGTGCGAGTACTCAGACGATGAGCGGGAGGAATCCGACACCGACGCAAACCCTCGCCATAAGGCAAAAGGGAAGCGTAAGGAAACGGACTTCCAACCGACAAGGAATTTTGGGGAAGCCTTTAAACCAACAAATGCGGAGAGAAACCCGCGTGACTTCTCCAAAACCTTTAGACCAACTGCTGCAAATGCAGGAAAGTCTAAGTTCGCAAGGGACATTGCGGAAGCAATCGCCCCGAGAAGTGCAAAACAGATGTCCAACATCGGCACTTATGATGGCCTATCCGACCCAGACGACCACTTGAACAGATTCATTGCGGGGGCAACCGTCAGTAACTGGACGGAACCCACGTGGTGTTATATGTTCCAGATGACTCTGGTTGGAGCGGCCAGGGCATGGTTCGATCGTTTACCGGTCCACCACATATATGATTGGGCGGACTTTCAAAACAAGTTCAGCCAACACTTCAGCCAACAAAGGAAATATACCGAAGAACAGTGGACGATCCTCAACTGCGTCAGAGAGGAGGATGAATCTTTACTAGACTTCATCACTCGCTTCAACTCCAAAAAGCTAAGTCTGGGCAACATAAGTGAAGATCTTGTTCGCGCCGCTTTCATCCAGGGCGCCGAATACCCAGAGCTTATCCGCACATTGACGGGTAAGGACGGCATGCCATCAACATGGGATGCCATCATAACGGCGGCCAAGCGCTTTGCCGAGACGGAGAAGCAACTGGGAAGGGATCTTCCCCAGAGTACACACCTCTACACGCAGAGGACTAGAGAAAACAATGTTCGGATCGCCCGGCAGAACAAAAAGAGGAAGCTAGGTATCTGGCAGTCAAGGGTAAACTTTGACACCTCATCCAGCTCTCACCCTCTTGTTGGCGGAAGAAATAACACACACCCTTCAAGCCAAAAACACCGGTGGACGCCACTCACCAAAAGCGTCACGGAAATATTTGCCACTGAAAAGCTACCATGGCCAAAAGCTCCAATGTTCCGGCAGCGACCTAATGCGGATCAGAGTAAATCCTGTGACTTCCACGGGACAAAAGGTCATAGTACGGAAGAGTGTACATCCTTGAAGGATATTGTTGAAGCATTCGTCAAGGATGGAAGACTGGCACACCTGGTGGCATCAATCAAGAAGGGAGGAAGAAACGACAACCGGTACCGAGGCAATGGACGAAAGCCCGTTGACATCAGCATCAACATGGTTCATGGTAAGATCAGAGGAAGGAAAAGGCGAACGACAGAACCATGCGCGTGGAAGGAAGCTGAAGTGCGCTTCCCGCGAGTGCCAGGAGGACCCAGCAAAGAAGGCCCTATCGTCATCAAAAGCCAGCTGGGGCACTACATCACTTCTCGCACTCTTGCTGACAACGGCGCCTCGTCAACGGTGATGTACAGGCAGTTCTTCGACAAGCTAGATGACGAAGACAAAGAGCGCCTGGAAACGATCTGCGCCTCGATGGAAGGGTTTGATGGCAGCACAAACACCCCCCTGGGCATCCTATCTTTCCCCGTCACTCTTATGGACGGGAATCACTCACGCACAGAAGACGTGGATTTTGTCGTAATGAGGAAGCCACACCACACATACGACATTCTCTTCGGAAGAGATGGGATGGCAAGATTCAACGCCGTGGTATCCTCAGTCCACGGCATGATGGGATGGCCAACAGCTGAGGGTGTAGCGATGATCACCGGCATTCCCCAGGTATGCATCGCATCTGTCTCATCTAAACCCAAACCAAAGATGGCTAAACCAACCATTACCGAACCAGAAAGATGGGCCTTCAACGGCAAATACCCTGACCAGGCCGTTTCCATTGGCCCAACAGTTGTTGATCCCACACGCACCTTACTCAAGCGCTTATTACGAAAAAACGCTGACATCTTCGCGTGGACACCAGTTGACATGACTGGTGTACCCCGAAGTAAGGCAGAGCATAAACTCAAATGCAATCCGGCTGTTACGCCAATCGTACAAAAGCGCAGAGTAATGGGGCCAGAACAAACTAACGCGTGTAGAACCCAAGTCAAGGAACTCCTTGACGCAGGCATCGTACGCGTTAGTAGATATCAAACTTGGGTTGCAAATCCCGTTATGGTACCGAAGAATAACAAACAATGGCTCATGTGCATAGATTTTAAGGACTTGAACAAAGCATGCCCCAAAGATTGTTATCCGTTACCCGAAATTGATCTTAAGGTGGATTCGTTGGCACCGTTCCGCCTTAAATGCTTCCTGGACGCGTATAAGGGGTACCATCAAATCCACATGGCCGTTGATGATCAGGACAAAACCGCTTTTCGGACGCCCGATGGCACATTTTGTTATCAAATGATGCCATTCGGACTTAAGAATGTCGGGTCCACATACCAACGCCTGATGGACAGCCAATTTCATGCCCAAATTGGGAGGAACTTGGAAGTCTACATGGATGACTTGGTCATCAAAAGCCCTGACCCAGAAGCGATGTTGAAAGACATCGAAGAAACTTTCAACACGCTCAGGAAGATAAATATGAAGCTCAACCCGAGCAAGTGTGCCTTTGGAATGGAAGAAGGGAAGTTCTTGGGGGTCATCGTCACTAAAGATGGCTTCAGAGCGAACCCTGAAAAGGTCGAAGCCATTATCAAAATGGAATCACCTACTACCATCAAACAGGCTCAGACACTGAATGGACGACTAGTGGCACTTAATCGCTTTTTGGCAAACCATGCGGACAAGTCGTTTTCCTTCGTGTCAACGTTGAGAAACTGTTTAAAGAAAACGCACTTCCGCTGGACACCAGAAGCGGAAGCAGCTTTTCAGGAGATTCGGTCACGCTTGATCGAACTCCCAACGCTCACAGCACCAAAAGCGGGAGAGGAGTTAATCCTATACCTTTCCGCAACAGATAGAGCAACCGGGGCAGTTCTGCTAGTAGAGCGAAAAGGCATCCAGATGCCAATCTATTATGTCAGTCGTATCCTAACAGACGTAGAAACCCGGTACTCTACCCTCGAAAAATTAGTCTTAGCACTTATACATGCTTCACGCAGGTTAAGACGATATTTCCAGGGTCACCCAATCACCATCCTCTCCAACTTCAAACTTGCAAACGTTCTAGGCAAACTCGAGTTATCGGGACGTCTAGCCAAATGGGCAATTGAGTTGGGGGAGTACGCGATAAAGTATAAGCCAAGACCAGCCATAAAAGGCCAGGTTTTGGCCGACTTTATTGCAGAAGTGCCTGCTTCGCGGGAAAAAGAGTGCCAGGAAGAGGCTCAACCCTCTCCAGCACAAGACATCAATGATGTCTGGCGACTCTACACTGATGGAGCAGCCAATAACGAGGGTTCAGGCGCAGGGCTGAAACTAACCAACCCAGCAGGCCAAGAATACACTTACGCTATTCGACTGGATTTTCCAAGTACGAATAACGAAGCCGAGTATGAGGCATTCTTGACTGGGCTGAGAATTGCGCGTAAGATGGGAGTGAAAAACTTGGAAGCCCACGTGGATTCCATGTTAGTAGCCAATCAAATCAACGGGACGTACACGGCCGTGAACGACACAATGGCCCTGTACCTCGCACAAGCAAAATCCCTTATGCGCGATTTCAACGACTGCAAAGTCATACACGTCAAGCGAAGTGAAAACAAATCTGCGGATGCGTTAAGCAAGCTTGCATCATTAGCCTTCACCCACTTAGGAAAGGACATCCGCATTGAACTCCTCGAGACACCTTCGGTCCCGCACAAGGAAATTTGTGTCATCCAAACCGGTACAGAAACGTGGATGACACCAATAATAAAATACCTTGTGGCAGGTACACTACCACAGTCAAAAACACAGGCAAGAAAACTACGCTGTAAAGCACTGAATTATCAACTCATCGATGATATCCTTTACAGACGTAACTTTCTTGGCCCACTCTTAAGATGCGTGGACAACCAAGATGCTGACTACCTCCTAAGGGAAGTACACGAAGGCATCTGTGGAGTACACGCAGGTCCCCGCGCTGTTGTAGCTAAGCTAAACAACGCGGGATACTTTTGGCCGGGGATGCATACGGATGCGCTGGCATACATCAGAAAATGCAGGTCTTGCCAGCTCTACGCACCCAACACGCACCGCCCGAAGAATGAACTTGTTCCAGTCACCTCTTCATGGCCATTTCAGAAGTGGGCCATCGATGTGACAGGCCCATTTCCCACAGCAGCAGGAAATGTTCAGTTCCTAGTGGTAGCCATCGACTACTTCACCAAGTGGATAGAAGCAAAACCCTTAGCCCAAACAACCGCAAAACATATCAAAAAATTTATTTGGGAATTTATTATTTGTCGTTTTGGACTTCCACAGAATTTGATGAGCGATAACGGCACCAACTTTGCTGACAAGAACCTACAACAGTGGCTGAAAGAACTTCAAATCACCCACACCTTTACCTCAGTGGCACACCCGCAAGGTAATGGTGAGGTGGAAAGAGCAAATAAGAGCATCGTCGAAGGCATCAAGAAAAGACTCTTGGAACACAGATCCGGCTGGGTGGACGAGCTTCCGCACGTCCTTTGGGCAAACAGAACGCTGAAGAAGGCCAGTACGGGAGAAACCCCGTTCAGTCTCACTTATGGCACTGAAGCCATGGTCCCGGTCGAAATTGGTTTACCCTAACCAAGGGTCTTGATTCAGCCAGAAGACAATGATGCGGAAAGACGGTTGGACCTTATGCTAACCGAGGAACGCAGAGACTTAGCCGCAGTGCGTGAAGAGAACTACAAGCGACAAATGCAAAAGTACTACAACACGCGGGTAAAACTCTGCAACTTCAATGTAGGAGACTACATACTGCGTAACAACGAGGCTTCGAACCAAGAACGCCCGGGAAAGCTGGCCCCGGTCTGGGAAGGGGCATACATTATCAAAGAAGTCCTGGGAAAGGGCGCATACCGGCTCGAAAGGCTCGATGGCACTCCCATCCCAAGAACATGGAATGGAGCTCAATTACGCAAATGTTATATGTAGATCAATTCCAAACTTGTAAAGAAAAGGCCTAGAGCCACTTCTAATGGAAATGATTCTCCTTTCACAATGTGTTGATAGCCTTACCTTTATACTTATGAACTTCCCGCACTAATGTGCCGGTATTCACCGCATAAATGGGGGAAGAAGTAAGTCGTTACGTGTGGAAGGCGGCAAAACCCGCATAAACACAACGCTAGAAATCTCAAGTTTTAAGGAAAACCTACACGCAGGTCAGATGTAAGTAAAGTCTAGCCATCCTTGTAAGTGCAAGTGACGGTCTTACCCGCACAATCACGAACAAGGAAGCAAAACTTCAA